>NC_092773.1:57472491-57841866 GCF_047496795.1 Chiloscyllium punctatum
CAAAATGTGACCTAAATCACAGAATCACAGAACACTCCCTCACCATAACAAACTAGAACATTCCCACATACACGATCACTGCAAGGCAGACACAGGACACTTCTTTACAGTTCCTTTTGTGGAGGGTAAAAATGATGTAGTCCTGAACGAATCTCGTTGAGTCACTTCAAGACAAATGCAGAATGGGAATTTCTATCTTTTAGTCTATAGTGTGGTATATCCTTTGTTGTGAAGAAATGTAATTACAGAGAAAATGGTTTTAACCCTTTAGTTGCTTTAGGGATTTTGAAACGACGATTCTTCTCAAAGTAACAGGATCTCATCCCTCGCGATCTTATCTTTTGTTGGCATAACTGAGATCCGACTTTGCTAAACAGCCTAGCTCTGCCCTCATCAATCTTCTTTGTTACTTCTTCTATAAACTCAATCATTTTCGCGAGACATGCTTTCTGACGCGCAAAGACATGCTGACAATCCCCAATCCGTCCGTACCTTTCCAAATGTATGTAAATCCAGTCTCTCAGGATTCCTTCAAACATCCTGCACACTACCAACGTCAGGGTCACCGGTCCAAATTCTGTACTGTTTCCTTACCACCTTTATAAAATAGTGGCACCACTTTAGTCATCCAGTCATCCATCAGTGCACCTCTGAATATCGATGACACAAATATCTCAGCAAGGTGGCCACAAATCCCTTCCTTAGCTTGCCACAGAGTTCCAGGATACACCTGGTCAGCTCCTTCGGATATATCCACTATTTTCTGTTTGAACACAGCTAACACCTCGTCTTCTGCAATATGGACACTATTCCAGATGTCGCCATCTATTTCCCTACTTTCTTTTTTCTTCCCAATCTTTCTCCACAGAAAAGACTGATGCAAAATACTCGTTTAGTATCTCTCCCAACAAGCATCCTTCCACGCCACCCCTCTGTTTCATGTAATCAAGTTAATTTTGCATCTAATTTTCCAGCTCGCACTGGATTCCATGTGATCTAACCTTTGAGAGCAGGGTGAATGTGAAGACTGTAGATGCTGGATATCAGAATCAAACAGAGCAGTGCTGGAAAAACCGTGGATGGTCAGGCAGCATCCCAGGAGCAGGACAATCGACAGAATGATTCCTGATGAAGAGTTTATGCATGTAATGTTTATTGTCCTGCTTTCTGTTTGCAGCTTGAATATCTGTGGCTATCTAGCATCACTCTCTTAGACTCTAACCCTCTAGAACAGCCTACTGTATGGAATCTATGTAGCTTAACTGAATTACATGAAGATTATGTCTACCACCTTTCTCATGTCGGCTTCGCTGTTCACTTCATCAAGTCTAAAAAAAACCGTAAAGCATGGTCTCCCATTGGAAAAGCCATGTTGACCATTCCTAATCCAACCCTGTCTTCCCAAAAACATTTATAACTTCATCGTCAGAATCTTCTCAAGTAGCTTATCCACCACAGATTTTAAGCTTACTGGTCTCTTGTTCCCATGATTTTCTTTGAAGCCCTTCTTCAATATTGACAGTAGATTCGCTACGTTTCAGTCTTCCGGAGCTCACCGTGGTTAATAACCATGCAGGAATATCAGCCAGAGACCCCAAAATATATTGTCACGTCTCCTGCAGTTGCATTGGATATATTTTGGCATGGTCAGCAGATTAATCCATCATCAGACATTCTAATATATTCAAGATTGCCTCAGCTGTCATATGGTCTATCCCCAAGATAACACCCCTAACTTCCCTATGTTTCCAAGTTTTCATGTATTCCTCGATGGTAAACATAGAGTAGAAATATTCATTGATAAACTTACCAGTATCCTGTGGTGCGACAGATGCATGTTCACTTTGGTCCTTGAGTGGCCCTGTTGTCTCTTTAGTTTTTTTTCCTTTAATATGCTTAATATACCTCTTTGCAGTCAGCCCATTCTTCTCAGTCCAGGTTATCTCGTGCCTCTTTTCATCTCCCGAGTTCCTGCTTCAGTAAACTGCTGTATTCTCTGTGTACCTCCAGGGATTCCCTTGATCCGAGCTGTCTAATCCTATGCAAATCATCCTTCTTTTTTCTGGTCCAGCCTCAGTTTCTCTTGCCATTCAGTGTTCCCGATTGCTACCAATCTTGCCCATGATGCTCGCAGGAGAAACATAGACTGTGATCTCTTGTTATCTCAGTTCTGAACGCCTCCTAATTGGCACACGTCCCTTTATCTACAAACAAAATGCTCCAATCAACCCCTGCACTCTCCTGTCTAATTCCATCAAGGTTCGTCTTGCTCCCGCTTCGAACTTGAAACTGTGGACCAGTTTTGCCCCTCTACATAACTATTTTTTAATTAATAGAACGATGGTCACTGGACAAAATGTATCCTCCCGTCACATCCTTCACCTACCCTGCCCTTTCTCCCCCAGAGTAGATTGAGTTTTGCCCGTTCCCAATTAAGGCCATCAATATACTGATTGTGAAAACTACCCCATCTGTGCCTTTTACGTTCTGGCAGTCTCATTCAATGTTATGAAAATTAAAATTCCCTGCTATGACAACTATATTTTTAATGCATGTCTCCCCGATCGCCCTTACTATTTAGTTCTCCAATTCCCGGTGAGTATTTCAGATACTACTGTACAACTCCCTCAACATTTTACTTCTTAAGTCCACCCAGAAAGCCTCGCTGAATGATCATTCCGTTATTTAATCTCTCATTGTTGCTCTCATACTCATCTTACTCAGAAATGCACCTCCTTCACCTCTGCCTCCATGAACACTGGCCCAAATATATCACCTGTACCCTGACAGAGTAAGCTGCATGTACTATCGCACCCTTAGCCATGTTTCAATAATGGTTATATTATCGTATTCCCACGTACCTATCCAAGCCCTGAGTTCATCGGCTTTACCTGTCAATCCACTTGCATAGAAATAAATGTCATTTACTCTAACAGGTATTTCATGCTGCCTGTCGTGTTTCAACTTGTCCTGTCTCGCCAACTTACTATTTCTGATTACTGTATTTGTTTTGACACTCGTACTTGCCTCCCTGCTGCTGCGGATCCCACACCACTGCCATTCAATTTTAGTTCCGTCCTAGCAGCACTACTAAACATGTTATGTTACATTAACTCCTGCGAAGTCGGACATACTGCTGACGGACTGAGGAAATCGAAATTGAGCATCCATAATGCACTATGGGCAATCATTAACTGCTGCATCAGTGACCTTCCCTCCGTCATAATGTCTGTTGTCCACTGATGTTACGTAAAAAATCAGCACCATTCACAACTGCAACTATATTGAAGAAGTCTACAATGTTCATCAAGAATTGTAAACAGGCACAGAATGAGGGCATTCCATCATTGGAGCAGGTTTCTCAGCGATTGCAGCAGATTCTCTAACCTCTCATTTCTGATACAGGGAAAATTGAAGGGAATATTCAGTCTGTCAAAGCTACTACACAGGACTACAAGAAGGATTGGTTAACGAGCTGGAAGCAGGGGAAGTTAGGGATGCAGAAGGCTTTATGGGATTATCAGAAGGAATCAACTGCAGTAGCACTGTGACCAGTGCTGGGTCTTCAACGTTTTGCAACGTTTCTCAATGTTTTTTGATAAATGTAAAACATGTATTCTAACTAAACGTATCCATGACTGTAAGGTAAGCAGAGAGGCAATGGAGTAATTAAGAGGAGGTAGAGAATGCATAAATGGATAAGCAATGGCCAAAGGTTTGGCAGATGTAATATAATGAAGTCAATTGTGAATATGTTATGTCTTTTTTTCAGGAAGAATGGAAGGCAGCATGTTTCTGGAATGGGGAATGATTACAGGAATAAGTGATCCAGTGTGTACTAGATGGTTCACTCTTCCCCTTTCAGATATTAGTAATGTTGCAACAAATCTCTGACTGATGATACCAGTGGTCCAATTGCTCTCATTGCATATGGAAAGTTTTAATGTGATTGGTAGATTGTGATGAATGTTGAGGGGGAGGGTGTTTCAACCGTCGATCATGGATTCATGTTATGAAGGCTGTTATCCGAGATGGCATTCTTTCCTTTCTATTTGGGAACCCGAAGACGATGGAACGGCTGACTGCTTCTGAATGAAGCGGGTGTGGCTGTGCCGGCTCACTGGGTTTTCAGTAAAATAGGCACGCTACAATATTAATAGAATGAAAGTTCATTCAGATCCTCTACCTCGCTTCTTTGTCATGAAGATTTTATAATACCATGCACACCATCGGGAATCGAGGATATTGGAAAAAACAAGGACACAACTGGCAGCTCCCTGCTGAGGGAGAAAATACTGTGTTCACCTTATCAAAAATATATCGTCTGTCACTGAATAGTGACATTGATTTCAACATAATGTGAGATGATGGATGCGTCACTCCTCCTAACGGGAAATTTCTATGGTAGACAAGCAGGAGGCCCGAAGAACACAGCAACACAGGCAGCATCAGGAGGTGGAGAAGTTGACATTTCGCTGTAACTCTTCTTCAGGACTGCGGTTGTGTATGAGTGGAGCTGCAGGAAAAGGGAGTTGGGCAAGCAGGATAGTGAGGCTAGCTGGAGACAGGTAGAGGATACAATCACCTGGATGGTCGATTCAAGGGATGTATCCAGTAGGTTGCTGAGAGGAATGGAACGGAGGGGTTTCTGGGAAGGGAGTCGGGGAAGTGGAGGGAAGTTATATGAAATTGGAGAAATCAAAAGTGAGGCTCCAGGCTATAATCTTCCCGGGCAGAAGTTGAGGCGCACGTCCTCCAAATTGCACTTTGATTCCTTGTGGCAATGGAGGAGGCCAATGATGGTCATGTCAGAAATGGAGTGACAGGTGAATTATAATGGGCAGTGACTGGAAGGTCTGTTAAGCCCCTGCGGGTCCGGCTGTGATGCTCAGCAAAATGTTTTCTTAGTTTAAATTTGGTCTCCCTGATTTACAGCGAACCACTTTGGGAATACCTGATGCAGTGAACTAGCTTCGAAGAGAGGCAGATGAACGTCTGTCTAACCTGGAAGGACCATTTAGAGCCTTGGATGGAGATGACGTTGGTGGATTACCAGCAGCTTTTGTATCTTTACCATTTCGGTGGGGGGGGGGAGGTACATGGTGGTTCGTGGTGTGGGTCGTTGGGCAGTCTGCTGCAAATCCAGGACTGCCAAAGAAATAGTTCTTGAGGAAGACAGAGAAGAGTGAGGAGGGGAATATGTGCTTGCATTGCAGTCTAGTTGAACTTAGAGGAAGTGTTTCAGGATAATGCGTTGGATGCAGAGATAGGTGGTTATCTGCACTGATAACGACTATTAATTTTAACATGCATAAAGCGCCTGAATGTCCTCGGACCAATGCTTACTTATTTTGCAACATTCCTGTCTATTGTTCTCAGACTCGAACCTCTCCACCTCTTCTCTCTGTACAGCTGATTATTCCTGTTCGTTCTGTCGGTGATGGTACTGCTTGTACTTATGGATAACGCATTGAATGGAGCCCATTTATCATTAAACGATGGAAACCTTCCTCTGCAATAATTGGACTTAATGGAGACTGTCATACTAATCTTCTCAAAACTCACTATCATTTATCACAGTGGCCGTACAAAAATCTTCATTCACTCCCTTACATCACTTCTCATATCACACTAAAAGAGGACACTAATTCCGTTTGGATGAATGGAATGGCTGAGGGTGGCAGAGGCTTGGACCACAATTCATCTTGCTTCTTTGTCCTGTGGGATTAGTGCCAGAAGACTATCGGGTTTTATACCTTCAACAGCGACTGACCAGTTACACAAATGATTCGTGGGGAAATTTCGAGGGAACACACACCTGGAAGATAACACACACAATTGCTCAATGACTTTGTGTTAGGCCGAGCCTATTTTTAACAAACTGTTAGCAAATCCTTTCATAACCATGTGCATCCTTGTCAAGCCATTCAGAACATCACGTTTGCTGCGCAGTAATAGGAGAAAGCAATTCTGATCTCAAGTACCTGCCACAGAGGATAAGAAGAGTCCATTCATTCCAGTCTACCTCCTGCTCGCTGGAAGATTTCAAAGGCTGGAACGTTATTACATTTGCAAAGGAAATCAATGAAAATGTGGAGCAGTGTTACTGTCCGATTTCACTCTGTGAGATCATCTGGAATACAGCCTGTTGTTTGTATTCCAGTAACTGAGAAGTGAGAGAGCTCCATCTGGTACAATTTACCAGTTAGTCATCGTCCACGGGTTGTTGAGTCATTGGATATATCGAGGCGATTACAGAGAGACTGGAGTAGGCCGTTCAGCCTCGAGAGCCTTTTCCTGGTGAACAGGAGGATTCTACTCACCCTCGAGGCGATGCTACAGAGAGAAAGGAGAAGCCCAATCAATTTCTCGAGTTTGATTCAGAGGAGCAGGTAGAAGTCATTCAGTCTCTTGAGCTCTATGCAGGGAATAGGAGGAATTCATTCACCATGTCGAATGCGTTACAGAGGAATTGATGGAGCCAATTTAGCCGATCAAATCTTTTCTTGCAGAACAGGAAGCGGCTATTCTGCTAATGAGTCCCTTACAGTTAAACAAGATGACGAAATTGTGTTTCTTGAGCCTGTTGCGTGAGACCAGGAGGAGGCCATTCAGCCACTAAAGCCAGTTATAGAGGAACAGAAGGAAGCTCAAAACGTGTTGCTGGAAAAGCACAGCAGGTCAGGCAGCATCCAAGGAGTAGGAGAATCGACGTATCGGGCATGAGCCCTTCTTCAGGAATGAGGAAAGTGTGTCCAGCAGGCTAAGATAAACGGTAGGGAGGAGGGACTTGGGGGAGGGGCGTTGCAAATGCGATAGGTGGAAGGAGGTCAAGGTGCGGGTGATAGGCCGGATTGGGGGTGGGGGTGGAGAGGTCAGGAAGAAGATTGCAGGTTAGGAAGGCGGTGCTATATTTCCTCCCTACCTTTTATCTTAGCCTGCTGGATGCACTTTCCTCATTCCTGAAGAAGAGCTCATGCCCGATACGTCGATTCTCCTGTTCCTTGGATGCTGCCTGACTTGCTGCGCATTTCCAGCAACACATTTTCCGCTCTGATCTCCAGCATCTGCAGCCCTCACTTTCTGAGGAACAGAAGGAAGCCAAACAGTCGCTTGAGACTGTGACACCAGAATTTCAGGAGGCGATTCATCCTCTAGAACATGTTAATTTTCAACGGGAGAAGGACATTTAGCTTCTTGAGCCTAGGAACAGGATGTTGCCATTCAACTTTTCGAGCCAGCAACAGGAGAACAGGAGAGACCATTCAGCCACTTAAGCCAGTTCCAAGAACAGGAGGCCGCCATTCTGCCACTTGAGTCTCTTACAGCGGGTCAGGAGGAAGACATTCAGTCTCTTGAACCTGTCACATTTGAACAAGAGAAGGGAATTCCCTTACAGTTCCCTTTAGGAAAGGAACTCTTTGACCATACTCTGTCTGGTCCACATGAATGTTCATGTCCTCATCAATGTGGTTGCAGCAAAACTGCTGACTGCACAATTGGAGATAGCAGTAAATAATAAATGGCAAGCGAAGCCCTCACTTTGTGAAGGAACAAAGCATAATTCTTTCCATCGAGACAGTCAGGGAAGCAAGATGAAGTTTCCTTTAATACTCTCAAATTGCGAATCGGAACACTGCCATTTAGCCTCATGTGTCTATTACAGGCGGACATGTAGAGGCCATTCAGCTTCGCGACACTGTTACACTGAAACAAAGCTATGGTATTCAGCCTCTCTAGTCTGTTGTACAGCAAAAGGAGGAAGTAATTCAGCATCTTGAGCCTTGAGACTGGACGACACCATTCAGCTGTTCGAGTCAGTTACAGAGGAGCAGGAGGCGGTGATTCAGGCAGCCATGAAGACTGGGGTATTAACGGAATACAGCCCGAGCTAACTGTTCAATATTCAGAGGAAACAGAGAGGGACGGGATGTTTAGGCACAATTACATCAACAATGTTCATTCTGAATGGAATTGAAAGCTCGAGAGTTCGCTTTAGATTAAAACTCTGCAATCAACTGCTGTTACTAAGTTATATGTTCTTCTCCTAATCAACTTTTCAACTTTATTAGAGATCGATAAAGATCCCATTTAGCCAGTCAGTGTGGAAATGAGACAGAGGGTGCCCATTTCTCTCCCCTAAGAATTTGGACACGAATAGAAAAACGTCATGGCACACAAAAAACCTATGAACATAATGCACAATACGGTGCGATGTTGTTCAAACGTTCTAGACTGATATTAAGGAAAAGGGGAGACATGGTTATTTACCAAAAATACAGAGTCGAGATAAGTGTTTTATTTTGCCTTGAAAAACGCTATCTAGTGGAGTGCCTCACTCTTCACGTTGGTGTCATTAATGATTTACAAACAATATTAATGGTTTATTTCACGGACCGATATTATTGGAACTCAATTAGCTGATAACCTTAGGGAGTAATTCAATGAATTGTCAAATGCAGGCCACTCTTCTGCAAGGGGATGCAAACAGGGGAGGTCCGTGATCATAGCTTTAGCGTAAGTAGCGTAACGTGGGTGAAGGGTAGTTTTTGTTTTAGTTGAAGGATATAACAACAGCAAACGATTTGAATGAAAATAGGGCGCGGAATCTGGTGGTACAGAGGTTTTTTGAATCCCTGATGAAACAGATGAAATCAGTTTCCAGATGCAGTAAGTGGTTGGGAAGCAGAATGGAATAAAATAGTCTCTTGCAAAGTGTGTTGGGTAGAGTCGCAGCAATGTTTTACTGTATCTTTACGGGGCATTGCCGAGACAACGTCTAAGTGCAGTTTCCTTTCCCTTAAACGGCTTGACTGAAAAAGATACAACTTCATTTGAACATTTTTCAAAAACGTATCCCTTTACTCAGTCCTGGGACGGAGGTCTTATTTTACGAAGATTTAACAGTTCAGGCCTGAGAGTGAGAGATGTTCATATTTAATCACATCAGATTTTGACCAAACTGACTCAGGATGGATGTTTCTTCTTTTTTGGGAGACTAAGACGGGGGATTAAATTTTAAGAATAGGATGAATTTATTTTATCCTGAATGTTTTGAGGACATCAAACATTTACTTAAAAACATACATGTGCAAATGTAGACATGCCTTCAAATTATGAAATGGGTACTTATTTTAAGATAGGAATGACATTGGGTCCAATACCAGCCGTGGTGCGCCTACACGGATAAGAGAACTGGATGGAGTCACGCAGTCAGAGAATAGTCAAGAAGGTTTCACACGGTCCAGCTTGGAGCTGGGATAACAATACTGAATGATTCAACACATAGAGGGAAAAAGCGTAAGCATCCTGACACCGACAGCCAAAATTCCCCGTCAAACTCTCTCTAGCTATCTTTCTCTCTTACTCTTCCTCTCTTTGTCACTCTCTCGCTCCTCACAACAATATTTGTGAGTTGAAAATCCATCTGTCAATTTTATCACGTGAAGAATTGCAGTCGTTGATTCAGTGGAAATTGCCTACTCCTGAAGATAAAGAATTCTGCCTTTGGACGAACTGTTCCTACAGGAAAGCCATTTGCCAAAAGGTGTGATAAGAATTCCTTCAGAAGCAGAAGAACATTTGGGGCATTCTGTTGATTTTCCTTTAATCATCAGTTTAATTATTTTTGGACTAAGATATTTTATACTGACAGTCTGCGGAGATTTCATGTATTTTGCTTTTCCTCAGGTGTCTGTTTCTGTGTGTATTTTCATGAGCATTTGTGTCTGCATATATCAATAACTTTGGAAAAGGACATACTGATACATTTATCTACAAAGTGTGAACTATTTGTCATTCGTCTTATCATGACAGTTTCAGTAACGTTTTTTGGTAATAAGCTCGTTATTTTTTGCAGTTTAGAGAAACCCACATGACTTGTTTAAAATACTGTACCTGACACAGCTTGAGATCCACGTACCTGTCATATCCCCACCGTATTTATATTGAAATTGTGTCTTCAACATTGGAGGAATGCAACTAGAAAATGAAACAGTGTCTTCTAACTTAGGTTCAAACAAAAATGCGGAGAAATGCTCTAAGAGCAGTTCAAGTTTGCCAGAAATATATTGTGTCTGGGTGTTCGCATTTATTCAAAGCTGCCCTTCTTAACCATTTCACAGAAAATTGAGTAAAAGATAATGAATTGCTGACAGGAAAATGCAGCTCAGACTACATCCAGGTTAGCCACGATTTATTACCTTCTGGAGCAGTGTCAAAATGTCTAATGACCGACTCCTCTTCATTCCTGCGTGTTCTTATTCCATTCAGCCCCTCACAGTTGCTACGCAGGATTAGGTGAAGGTCATTTCCTCCCGGTATCTGGTGCACGGAAACAGAGGAGACCATTCAACTCCTCAAGACTGTTACACACGCGGTTTGGGGAGCTATGGAAAATGTAATTGGAAAACCCATTCTAGCTACAAAAGAGGCCGTTCATTTTTTTCAGTGCAGGAGCCCCAGCACCAGTCCTTTTGTCACACTGATGCCAAAGTACTTCAGCCTGAAAAAAAATCCCGCAGCACCATCTGCTGTCTTCCAACTTCGAACCAGTTCTGTATCCAAATGGCCAGTTCCCCATGTAATGCGTGTGATCTAACCTCGCAAACCAATCTACTGCAATGAACATTTTCGAATGTCTTACTGAAATATACATAGATCACCCTGTGCTTTCATTGATGTTTCTTTCTTCTTCAAAAACTGAATTTATTTAGTGAGAAATGATTTCCCATGTACAAAGGAGAAAATGAGGACTATAAAGCAGAAAATGAGGACTGCATCTGCTGGAGGTCAGAGTCAAAGAGCTTGGTGCTCTTGGGGGTGAATGTAATAGGTCGCAGAGGAAGGTGGGGCAATAGATGAGAAGGAAGATTGACAGGTAAGTCAGGTCAAGGGGGAAATGTCTAGTTGGAAGTTTGGATCTGGGATAAGGCAGGGGATGGTGAAGTGTAAAAGCTGGTGAAATGCACATTGATACTGGGTGGCAGGAGGGTCGCAAGGCAGAGGAGGAGAACCACGTAGATTTCTTCAAATAACATTATTACTTTCCCATGTTGCCCCACAGTTAACTGGACTGCACCTCCTCCCAACCTGCCTCCTGTCAAATGTCTTTCCCTCTTACAGAATTCCTCTGCCTACACCGAATCTGCTGCCAGGAGGACCAATTCCACAATAGAACAGTCCAGATGGCCTCTTTCTTCAAAGACAGAAAGTTCCTCTCCAATGTGGTCGATGATGCCCACCAGCGCATCTCCTCCACTTACCCACCTCTGGCATGGAACTCCACCTCTCCAATCGCAACAAGGACAGAGCTCCCTGGTCCTCACCTTCTACCCCATCAACCTCCGGATATTCCGCATCATCCTCCGCTATTTGTGTCACCTATAGACAAATACTGCCACGAGGGATGCATTCCCCCAAAACCACCAGGCTGCATTCCACAAAGATCATTCCCCCTGAAACTCCACTGTTATTTCCACGCTCCCCAGCAACACACATTCCACTCCACACATCTTCCCTTGCCACCGAAAGAAGTATAAACCCTGCGCTCACCCCTCCCTGCTCACCTCCGTTCAAGGCCCCAAAGGATCCTGTCACATCCGAAAGAGATTTCACTGTACTTTCACACACGTCATCTGCTGTATTCGTTGCTCTCGATGTTGTCTACTTTTCATCGTGGATACAGGACGCAAACGTTTGAATCATTTCAGAGAACATCTGTGGGACACACGCATGAAACATGCGCACTGTCCCGTGGCCGAACAACTTAAATCCCCCTCTGAATACTCCTCGGGTATGCAGTTCCTGTGCCTTTTCCACCGCCAAACCCTTATCACTAAATGCGTGGAGGAAGAATGCCTCATCTTCTGACTTGGAACCTTCCAACCAAATGGGATCATTGTGGACTTTTCGCATTTCCCCTCTCACCACCTTAATTTATTTCAGTTCCAACCTTCCAATTCGGCACTGTCCTCATGTGCTTCCCTTGCTGTCCATCTTATTTCCCACCTATCTGTTCCACCCTCCACTCGCCTTCCTTCCCAACTTCATCTCGCTATTGCATTCCCAGCTACATGCCCCCCACCGCCACCCCCAGCCCCAAACCTCCCTTTATCTCTCAGTCCCCACTGGCCTCTTGGGCTATCCCCTCTTTCCTGATGAAGAACATATTCCATAAACGTCTATTTCCTTGCTCTTCAGATGCTGCGTGAACGGCTGTTGTATTCCAGCACAACACCTCCACATGCACACAGCCATGCTGACGTTTCCTTTTCAGTCCTTGCTTTGCAAAATACATGCAATTCCTCTCCGTCAGGATTCGCTGCACAACCCTTGCCTGCCACGACGTCAGGCACACCGACAATTCCCTGACAATTCCTTACCACCTTTTGAAATAGTAGTAACATGCTGTCCAACCTCCGGACTGCTGCACCTCAACTGCGACTGCCGATGATCTAAATATCTGACAAGGTATCAAGCAATCACTTCACTGGATTCCTTCTGAGTTCTACACTGCACCTGATCAGGTCCTGGGGATTTAACCTTTTTTCGGTTTAAGGCATTCTGGACCTCTTCCTCTGTCAGATGGGCATTTTTAAAGCTGTCAACAAATCGTTCCCCATATTCTATATATTCAATGTCCTTCTCCACATTGAACAGTGACGCAAATTGCTGTTTAGCATCAGCCCATCTGTTGTGGTCCAACGCATACACTACCTGGAAGATATAAGATGGATCATAGTCTCTCTCTAGTTAATGTTTTGTCCTTTACGAATTCATAAAATCCCTTTAGATTCTCCACAACCCTATTTGCCAAAGCTATCTCATGGTCCCTTCTGTCCTTGCTGACTTCAGTTTTGAGTATCTTCCTACTGTCTTTATATTCTTCTAAGGATTCACTCGATCTCTGCTGAGTATACCTGAATTATGCCTTTTTTTAAACCAAATCCTCAAAATATCTTGTGATCCAGATTTCGTCTATCAAGTCACAATTCGGATTTAGGATCACAGGACGAGACAAGTTATCTGTTTATCCCGACAGAGACTGCCATACTTGCTGAGGTTCTACATTATCTGAAAGTTAGGGAGAATTTGTTTCAGATCTCTAGCGTCCACCATTTATTTCCTTTTTTCAGCTTTTATATTGTTATTTTGTGGGATACCACCGTTGCTGAAAAGAGCTGCCTATGTTGCACATCAGGAATTACTCTTGATCGTGAGGCCAACCACCTTGTTGTAAGTCTAAAGACACGCCCAGTCCATACCGGCCAATGATGTTCAAAGTCTATACCAAAGGCATCAGTGAAACAGACAGGCTTCAATAAAATAATCTTTGATGCTTTATAGTTGCCATAAGTGAGCTTACATTTCATTACAGTTTTATTTTTCAAATTTAAGCTCTGAGGTATGATTAGAAAAAAAAATGCCTTTTGAGTGAAAACCCATGCCTCTAAATTACCCTTCCAGTGACGTTCATTCTCTGATATGGGCTGCCGATCGTGAAATTACTTTTGAACGAAAAAAACACGTTTCTGGGCAAAATATTTGTAATTGGAAAAATGGTCAGAATAAACCTGGAACCATATAGTATGACGTGAACAAAGTGGTAGATTATGCCACTGGGGCAGTGGTGGAGACAGGGGACATTATGAAGGTGAATTGTGGACAGGCTGGATGGCAGACAGAATGCAGAAAAACAAAACAACTCAGTTGAAAAGGGAGACTCGATAATCTGTTCAAGCGTTTTCGTTTTTAGGTGTTTGAAAATAAAGAGTGTGAAACTCATGAAAATGGAATGGAGTGAAACTGACGAAAATAGCTTTAAGACTTGGTCAAATATAAATGATATAAATAAACTGATGCTGGCAATACTTTATAGAGTTGACAGAGATAGACTTACCAGGAACACCAACAATAGCGAGGATGGGATAGTAACCCACCTGAATTATCATCAGTACGGCTCGAATCCGCAATTCTAACCAAGCCCAATCTCCTGAAAGGAAGTGAAGTCCCAGGGATAAACTTCTGTTCAGCGTTGGAACATTCCAGTCTGTTGCACTCAGATTCTGAATCATTATTGCAACAATCCAGTTCCTTGTTCTCAGATTCACTCCCTCTGCCTCTCACCGGAGCTGCTGATCATCAGCATATCGGGAATGATGATGCCCATGATACGATGAGACACGTTAAAGGAAGCGTCTTATTAAGCAAAGAGGGAAACCCTCTAGTGACACAATTAGGAGACAGACGTTAATCACAGTCGCTAAACAAACAGCTCCCGTTAAAACCTTTTAGTATAACATAGCACACAGAACAGTACAGCACAACACAGACCCTTCTACCCTCGGTGCTGTGCCGATAATTTTTCCTACTCGAAGATCAAACCAACCTACATAATCTTCGTTTTACAATCATCCACATTCCTATCCAAGAGCCTTCTGTCATAACCTGACTTTATACTTTGTAAGTGTGATAGTTTGTTTCTTACCCTTTGATTAATGAGTACATCTGTCGTCTGTCCATGTATTTCATAGTCTTATCTCTCACAGTATGGTGTTTTCCAAAACTTACTTGGTGCAAATAAAAGAAACAGGCAAACCTGGCCTCTCTTCCGAGTTTGAGTATTCTGTTGTCTTGTTTCTTCAGAAGAGCATCACCTCACAATTGTCAGTGTTACATTTCATTGACTTTCTGATCGGGCTTTCTGAACTCTGTCTATATCATCCTGTAAATTGCCACTTTTCTCTTGACTGGAAAGCCCCTCAATTAATCTTTCTGTCATCTCCAAAATGAGATAGCATTCTTTTCCCTATCAGCCACCATCTCACAAATTCTCATCGTCATAATTTATGAATATCAAAAACACCGATTTCTTTTCTGGTCTCGACATGTTGTTTGCAGAGGAGGAATTGAAAAGTCCAGTCTCTTGATTGACTTATTTTGCTGAGTTTAAAGAATCATGGTGTCAAGTCATCCTTCTTTGCTCCAGTGAGAAATGCCTGAGCTCTTTCAAGTTTAATTCCTAGGTATGCCATTTAGTCAGGATAGCATCCTGTTAATTCTGCGCTGCACCATCTCAAAAGCTTCCAGATCCTTCTTATAATGAGGCTATCGGAACTGAACGTAATACTCCATGTGCAGTGCAACCTGGTCTTAATAGAACTGTAGCATAACCTCCTGGCTCCTAATCTCAATGAGCTTGCTAACGAAAGACAATACACTATATGCTTTCAAAACAAATTTATCAACTTTGGTGTCAATGTTGAGGGATCGATATTCGACGTGCAACAAAATGACGAGTCAGTAAGAGATTGTGCCTGTGTGTGTGTGTGTGTGTGTGTGTGTGTGTGTGTGTGTGTGTGTGTGTGTGTGTGTGGATACGTATTCAGAAAATGAATCAGAATGTACACTAATGGTTATTATCTTAAAAATAGAATGCTAAAGACGAAAATGGAGACCAAGGCAGGTTACTGTAGAGAAATGGGCGGAACTGCGCCAGATTGTGTTTCCGGTAGCACACAGACAGGAGGTACTATGGGTAGCACTTGCCCTACCAACAGGAGGTCAATTGATGTGAGGAAGAATCAACATTAGATTGGTGCTGAACAGATACAGCAGGTCAAGCAGCATCCGAGGATTATGAAAAGCCCTGCAACTCGACTGTGATTTCCAGCATTTGCAGTCCTCACTTTTGCCCCATGGGAGGAAGAATCAAGCTAAGGTCCAAGATCATTTCTATTGACCTGGAATGCACAAAGGTGTGGTTAAAGTTTGCCATACATGTCACTCGTGCCAAATGGAAGGTAAACTACAGGCATTAAGAAAACCTGCACCTTTGTTGCCAATTCCAGCATTTGAAGAACATTTCACGCGGGTTATGATTGACTGTGTAATGCCCTTCCCTAAAAATGAAAGCAGGAACAAACACTTGCGAACCATAATGGTTGTGTTAACCAGGTTCCCCGACGTAAATCGATTATGATGCATGAGGGCAAAAAGTGCAGTGGGAGGAGTTAGTAGTTTTGTTCTCGCGGTGTTAGCTATCAGAGAGATTCAGTCAGACCAAGGCTCTAACTTGACTCTTAGGCTGTTTAAATAAATTCTGGAAGCTCAGTCTTAAAGCATTTGAAATCATGTTCGAATCATCCTGAACCCCAGGAGTCCATGTAATTGTGACATCATACCTTGAAGAGCATTATACGAGCGTATTGTCAGGATTACCTGAACGATTAGGATAAAGGGACACAATTCCACGACTATGGATCCCTCAATGTTGCCACCCATGTTGATAGTGTTGTTGTGAAAGCATACCATGTGTTTGCTTTCGTTCGCAAGAGAATTGAGATGAGGCGCCTTGAGACCATGCTGCGCAACTGTTAAGACCAGGTTGCAATGCACGTGGAATATTATGCCCAGTGATAGCCTCATTATCAGAAAGAATTTGAAGCATTCGAGAGGGAGCAGAGGTCATTTAACAGGATGATGCCTTGACTGGAGCGCGGGCCACATGAAGTGAGCTTCAGTGAGCTCGGACATTTCTCATTGTAGCACAGAAGGATGACTTCACGAGATGACTCTTTAAACTCTGCAAAATAAGACAATCAAAAGACTGGAATTTTGAAATCTTCCTCTGCAAACAGCATGCCATCACCAGGAAGGAAATCGATGTGTGTGATATTCATTAATCATGATGATGAGAATTTGTGAGATGCGGGGCGACAGGGAAAGGATGTTGTTTGTGATTCCAAATGGCCCCAGCGAATCGACTCAGTTTGATTTCTATGTGTGAATACTCGGACATGAAGTGAGAAGCCATTTGTAATTACAGAAAAAAAAAAATTGACAGGGTCAAAGTCATTGGTCTCACACTTGGATTATGTGTCTGAACTGAGGGAGAGATTAAATCAGGTAGGTGAGTTAACTGAACAAGGCCAAAGATGTCAAAGCATATAATATAGCAGATAGCAGATAAGAAAAGCAATGCATTTCGAACGTTTTCCCATAGAGTTAACATATACTTAATGTTACCAGTCGCAGGAGATCCCTTCAGAGCCAAGTTTAATGGTTACCTTCAAATTGAGAGAAACAAACATCAATCAAACTGTCTGGTAAAAACGCACGACAGAAAAGAAAATCTGTTTCCGAAACGTCATATGAGTACATTGAAATCTGCCTATAATAAAGACAGAGATTTGGAGAAACAGGTGTTCCTTACGGCTCCGTAGTGTGAGGAATCAAATCCAGATGTCATGGAGTTTGATGTGTCTCAAAATACGTTAAATAATCAGGCAGTGTTTCTTTAGGAATGATAGAGTTTAGTGTACTATTTGTCTCAGGAGCGAATAACCTGTTTGAACGATTTGTTGCAGCAATATGAGGACATATGCAGGAATAAGATGAGGAGGACTAATGCTATTGTATATGAGGTGGAAGTAGGGAATGCTGATCCGATTACACCATGATTAAAGACTTAATCGTCTCAACCCCTTAGAGTTCCAGACAGAATTTTATGCAATGGTCAACGAAGATATCTTTGAATCTAATTCGAGTGATTCCAGTCCTCCAAACTTGTAAGTTCCCAAACCTGATGGGATTCGACGATTTCGTGCGAACTATCGGAATGTCAATGCTTTGACAATATCGGATGCATATCCAATGAAAAGACAAGAGGAAAGTATGGAGAAAGTTGGAAAAGCAAGTTACATCACAACGATTGATTTGTTGTATGGTTATTGACACGTGCATTTATCAGACAGCAAACACAGTTTCTGCGTTTGTCACTCCAAATGAGATATATCAATTCAAAGTGATGCTTTTTGCATTGAAGAACGGACCAGCCACACTTCAAAGACCCATGAACAAAGCTGAGGTTTGTTTTACACATTGTGCAATTTATCCAAACGATGTAGTGCTCTGTCGTGAGTCATGGATATATCAGAAGGTACAGATGACAGAGCTTTTGAACTGAAAACGAGGATGAGTTCCTCAAACGGTGTGACCACAGCTCGACCATCTCAAAAGTTCTTTGTACCATTTGAGATTTCAGGAATAATCTCAATGACGTTTCCTCTGTAAATATCAGAGCACATAAGGTTATGGGCTAAATTCAGGAAAACAGGCTTAAAATATTTCGAGATTTGATGTCCTGCACGAATGCAATGAGCCAAATCGTCTATTCTCATGCTGTTAAAACTCGTAGACAGGCAGAAACGGTTCTGCAGCCAAAATGATTACAAATGAAAAGAGAAAAGCAGTGCCATTGGGAAAAGATACGAAAGCGTCTGTTCCCTTATCAGTTCCTCTAATGTTTAGGGATCGGCTTCGGCAGCGCTGTTTGGTTCATGGTTACAGAATGGCAATTTTGCTCTGCTAATGTTTCGTCATGAGTTTTTCCTGATCCATTTTAAGAACAAGAAATATCCTGTCAGGTAATCTATTTTGTTCGAAACGTTATTCAGGTTAACATAAAATATAAAAAAGCTGTTGATGCTCGAAATCTGAAGCAAAAACAGGAATGGACAGTGAAACCCAGTAATCCTTGCAGCGTCTGTGGAGAGTACAAAAACGTCATTGTTTCAGATAAACAGTACCAGGTTAATAATGTATTTCTACATTATAATACCGAGAAAATTAACACTTTTATTTATTGAATTAACTTACTTATCATGATCTCTCATTGCCTTCCAACTGTCAACTTTAAATTATTAATAAAGACTTAATCGGCTGTGATGCTGCCTCCATTGTTATAAACTGGTGAAAGGCAATATTTAAACGGTTGAAACTTTCTTTTCCGTTCTGTTAGGTCGCAGCCATATCGAAAGCAGAATTTGTCCTTTCAGTGTCTACCCCAATGTGTTCGCTGTTTGCCCCTCTTTATCTTTAGTTGGTGTACAATGAACGAACAGTGTTATGTACTCGGCCTGACCACTCAAAACATTCTTTAGCAGGCAGCCCAGCCCGAAATCTGCTCGTTGTTTTTGGTAAGTATACAGTGACGATTACCTAGAGTAATTTTAAAACAGACAAAAAATTACTCACAAAATTATGGAACGAAACACCAAGAACATAATAAAGAATGCCCACAGAACTCAGCATATCCAAACCAGAAGTAATTATGCTTTGCCAATGTATACAACAGTCCAAATAAACAAAGCCCCCGAAACGAAGAGTAAAACGGAAACACACAGGCTTACAGGTCGAGGTCGGAAGGGCAGAAGGAGACAGATTGTAGCAGCCTGTTTTGACACAAACCACTGCTGAACTGAACTGACTAACAACAATAAATCAGCTTCCAGCACTGATCGCTCCCCCTTCATTTTTAAGGTTACCTCTGAAACATGAAAACTGTAGCCTAAATTCTCATCTGTTTACGGAAACAAAAACGTCTCGCAATACTCTTTGTATCTCTGGGTCAACTGAGCCAACTCGAAGCCCGAACGCCGCGAATCTTTTGAAAAATGTAAACTACAGAGTATCTTTGAGAAAAGGAACCGCTTTTTAAAAAAAGGTTGTGACAATACTGAGAGCAGAGACTGGCAGTGATGAGGTGGTGACGTCTGTTCTGTTGCCACAACATTCTCAGATACATCTGCAATGTCTCTTGCATGTCCTCATTATTCCCATCAGACTAGGAATGAAACAGTGAGAATAAAAGAAGAGAAGTGCAAGAGTTCCTGTTGAACAGAGGGAAAAAAAGAACTCCATGTTGAATTAAATGTCAGAAAGATTCGACAATTACTAATCGAATCAAACCAGGCGATAGTACTGGTAACACCAACCGATAACAAGCTGAGATCAAACAGGAAGGAGGCTGTGTTGTGTCAATTGATGCGTTGGATCAACAACGTGGAATTTGAGAGACATTCACGCAAGAAATATTCAAATCAAGGTACAGGCACCTCCAGGGTTTCAACCCAGGATCTCCTGTTTACTTGGCAGACTCTTTAACCAAATGAGCCATGGCACAACACAGGAATCTCTGTTCCCCACACATACATACATTACTTTAACCAGCCTATCACAGTAACTCAGGTTTTTTTTATAAATTCCCTATCAATGTTGCTCAGCAATAAATTCAATTAACATTTCCACAAAATACAGAGTTCTCAGCTGAACATTCTCCACTGAAAATTCACAGAAAGATATAATCTCTTCATGCATTGATTTAAAACTAACATTTTGACCTGTATAATTTAAAAGGAAGAAGAGAATCCGTTCATTTTCTCGGCTTCCATTAACTGAGTCCGTCCACACAGAGGGAAACTCATACGTGGCAAAGGATAATTGTGATTAATTGACCAGGAGTGGTGTGTGTCCATGTAAAGAGTAGATAATAAAAGCTGACCCATTTGCACCGAAAGTGGGCGTTGCACCACCAAATGCACACGCATGGCCTGCTTCATGCCTGGCAGTGATCATCGCTTTTCACTTTCATTTCACTTTCATGATGTGCCTCTGAACTTGTCTTGACCGACTCCATATGCCTGGTAAGAAACAGCAAATGATATGAAACTCGTTTCCGGGAAGTGAAGGTCTTTCACAGGAAGAATATTCATTGCCCATCCGTAATTACCTCAGAGATGGAAGATATGAGTTACTTTCCGGAACCTGGACATTGAGGTACAGTCATGATGCCACAAGAAAGGAAGTTCCAGGATTTATACTCAACGATACTGCAAGAACAGCGACATATTTCCACCTCAGAATGGTGAGATGATTAGTGGGGAATTTACTATGGTAGGTTCCTTGTGTTTGCTGCTACTCTCCTTACAGTTGAAATCAATCAATCATTGGACTGATTCTGGAGAAATCGATGTGTGTTTTAAGTTTCGAAACAGGAATTAATTTTTATTCGGATAATTTACAAGTCGAAAAAGATCGTCATTTCCTGACCAGGAATTGGATTCAGGCGTGGGCAATGTGAACTCGGACTCCGAAGCAGGGAACGTCCATGGCTTCTGTCAGTAACCCTTGCAACCTGATTTATACACACCCTTGTGTCTGTTCTTCACGTCATTACCACCTTTATGAGCGAAGTTCTTCGATCGAAGTTTCCAAACACGTCTCATGATTGCCATGAGTTTCAGTACGAAGAAAGTACAGTTGTGGTAATCTAATGTTGTTCAGTTGATGTGTTGTAGCAAGGTACAAAACGCAGGCTTATTTTCAGGCATTCAGCTGAAGTGAAGGGCTGGCCTCGATCGGGAGGTCGTTCAACTCAAATAATTCCAAATCTAGCGCTGTGCATGACTAAAGGTTTCTTTCTGAATAACAGACCAAGTATCCAAACATGAAAATGCATTTCAATTGAATCGTTTGTAAACCAGCACAGTGATGAAAAGAAAACATTGAAAAGTTCCAGCAGAAAAGGAGGCAACAACAAAGCAGGCACCCGAGGACAAATGTTTTTTCCATCGCCAGTGAAGTTAATACTTTGCATAGTAGGGGCGACCGAAGTAAAGCAGTGACGGTGATGGTCATTGCTGGTTATTCACTTTGCGAAACCTTATTCCGCCTATGTCCATTTTAACATAACACGACAAGCTGTAATGGCTGCATGCATCTGCTGCGCCAGTGGTGTTTTGAACTACGCGTCTGCCTGTAGATTGGAAGATTGCAGGTTCGAGATGTAACTATTTGGTGTGCGCCTTGCTGCTTTTCCACCGCTGCAAGTTGGCAGTTGGCATTACTGAAGGATATATTTTGGGCGTTGTCTTCTCAGTTTTCCAGATCCCGCAGGAGTGAGGTTTCTGAAATGGTTTTTGTCCGTGACAAGTAAGGAGGACTGTTTCAGCGCACTGTCTATTTCATATCTTCGATCACCGCAACGCTTCTAGCTGGCTGGAGAAGCTGTTTCTGGCTCACCAAAAGCTGCTGTATTGTTTGGGAATATTTGTGTGTTTGAACGGACAGCGAACGTGAAATACATGGAACAGGTAAAATCCAGAGCTTCTGTCTACTCGCGCAGTGTTTCTGTGTTTCTCTTTGTGGATAAAAATGGGGATGAATTTCAAAACAGTCTTACTATATCAGTCCCATTCGTTCAGTCATTTCAGATTACAAGGATAATCATTTTGATATTTACCCTCGAAACGTCAGGACACCTCAGGCTATGGTCAATTTGCTGGAAAGTGGGATGAGAATAGTTGTATTTCTGATGACTCGCACTGACAGAAGGGGTCCATTGGTCTTTTTTAAAGCAGTAAAAACTCGAAGACAGGGAGGCACCGATTTGCTGCCAAATTTAACTCAAATGAAGACATTAAAATTAGCGTCATTGAGAAAGCATGCAATGGCTTCTGTCACATTCTCTGATCATCTATTTGACAGCATTTGGCGCTCTCACTGCCACAGGCCCATTTTGATACCGAGCCAGAGAATGGAAGTTCGACACTACTATTGTATTGTTGTGACAGCAATTTGGAGAATGAAAACAAATGAGCCACCAGGAAATCGATTTTATCTCAAACATTGTTGAGGTTAACATAAAACAAGGAGCTTCGCATGCTGGAAATCTGAAACTGAAACAGGATTAGATGGAGAAATTCAGTAGGCCCCACAGTGTCTGTGGAAACAAAATAAGTTAGTGATTCAGATCAATCAAACTACGTTCGGGATAGATTATTATGTTATAATGCTTGGGAAATTATCACTTTACATGTCGAACAAGGATATTTATCACAACCTCAATAGCTTACAATCCTCACCCTCGAGTCGTATAGACATAAAGATGTACAGCACGCAAACAGACCTTTCTGCCCAACTGGTTCACGCCGAAGAGAGATCATAACCAAAGATCAAGGAACAAAGAAAATTACAGCACAAGGAACAAGCCCTTCGGCCCTCTACGCCCACGCCAATCCAGATTCTCTATCTAAACCTGTCGCTTATTTTCGAGAAAGCTGTCGAGGTACGTCATAAATCTCGACATCGTTGCTGGAAATATTTTCCAGGCAGCCGCCATCCTTTGTGCAAAGAACTTTTTATGCATATCTCCCCTGAACTTTTCCCTTCTCACTTTGAAGTCGTGACCCCAGTAATTACGTGTCCCACACTGGGAAAAGCTTCTTGCCATTTTTCCTGTCTCTACCTCTCAAGATTTTGTACACCTCAAACAGGCTATCCTCAGCCTCCATCTTTCTAATGAAAATAATCCTAATTTATGAAACATCTCTTCACTTCCTCAATGAACTCTATTACGTTAGTACAACTTGTAGATGCTATACACTGGTGCTACTTACCGTGGTGGTGGAACAGAGAGATAATTTTGAACACAACAGCAATCACGTGGGCTGTTGGTGTCATGTGTTATTCTTGGGGATAATTCCATCAAACTCTTGACTTCTACCTGACAGAGTCAGGATGTGAGTTACTCACTGAAGATATGCTATACTATGAACTGCTGTTGAAGACAGATTTATTTATATGGCTATCCTACACTCGGCAATATTCTCCAATCGTCAAGTGTTCTTTCGGAAAGAATGCTTCAGTGCTCAGCGCAACTTACTGCTTCTGTCCTCTGCATCATTTTTCTCGCTTCCCAATATAATGCAAATTAAAAAGTCCTCAGAATAGTCACAATTTTTCAACATTGCAGACATTCTTAGTATTTCAAACGAGAGAACAGATGGAAAGAAAATCCATGTGCAGAAGTCCTGACATTGTCATGGTGCTCTAAGCTTTTATTATATAATTATAGATTGACTCAACGAGACAGCACAGAAACAGGCGCGTTGGTGCATGTCATCCCTGCTGAAGAGGTATCCCAAAGCAACCTAGTTTGATTGACAAACATTTACCCCAGTTCCCTCTAAATCCTTTGTATTCATGTCTCACTCAGATGTCTTTCAACTTTT
The DNA here is from genome assembly GCF_047496795.1 of Chiloscyllium punctatum. Classification (NCBI taxonomy): domain Eukaryota; kingdom Metazoa; phylum Chordata; class Chondrichthyes; order Orectolobiformes; family Hemiscylliidae; genus Chiloscyllium; species Chiloscyllium punctatum. The sequence goes on from NC_092773.1 coordinate 57,496,347, forward strand.
GTAATTCTACCTGATTAAATTAGATTCCTTACAATGTGGAAACAGGCCCTTCGGCCCAACAAGTCCACACCGATGTGTATACATCCCAGACCCACTACCCGCTGACTATTTATCATGGCCAATTAACCTGACCTGCACGTCCTTGGATTGTGGGAGGAAACTGGAGCAGCCGGGGGATACCCACTCAGACACGGGGTGAATGTGGGAGCTTCACACTGACAGTCGCCCAAAGCTGGAATTAAACCAGTGTCCCAGGCGCTGAAAGGCAACAGTGATATCCACTGAGCCACCATGCCTCCCACTGTATTGACTGATTCCTCTGCGAACTGATTCCAAACTTGCACAACACACTGTGTGACCATGCTACCCCTCAGATCCTTTTTCATTAAAAAAAATTATTCGTATTTCTTAAAACTCCTCGAGTTTTGGACATCCCCACCATAAAAAAAATCATCTTGGCTACTCACCATGTCCATGGACCTCATGATGGTATAATCCTTTATGAGCTCATCGCTTATTCTCTAATGCTCCAGAGTAAAAACCAGTCCCATTCTATTGACCCTTTTTCTATTTCTTAAACTCTCTAGTCCTTGCAACACCTTTGTAGATATGTTAGCACCCCTTCAAACTTAACAACATCGCACTTATAGAAGAGTATTCGAGTTTTATGTTATGTTCCAAAATTTATCAATGACCGGTGCAACCATAAGATGAAATCCCAACCGCTATGCTCAATGTTCTGATTAATGAATACAAACATGCCAATCGTTTTCTTCATCACCCAATCATCCTTTGATTTCACTTTTAGGGAATTATGTATCTGTACCCCTTTGCTGCCTTGTGTGGTAACACACCCCTGAGCTCTGACGTTTACCGTTAGTAACCTTGATTTTCCTTAACAAAATGCATCACCTCACCTGTATTGAAACAGAACTCCATCTGCCACTCCTTGATCAATTGGCCCATCTGATTAGTAACCCAACTTTTCTACAAACTCCCGAGCCATGTAACCAAATTCACATCAAAACATTTATGTAAATGTTGAAACTCACTGTACTCGGATATGATTCCTGTGGCACAACAGTGGTCATAGTCCTCCACTCCGACAAGCATCCCTTCACAAACACCATCATCTCTCTTCAGGCTAATGTTGTGTTCTGTTAGCTAGTTCGCCTTAAATCCTATGTGAACTAGCCTTACTAACAGGATAGCTATGCAGAATCCTGTCAAACATTTCCATGCGTTTTATATTGAAACGCCTACCTCTCTGACCTCCTGAATCTTCTTTGCCTGGATTTAAAAATAAAAATCAATCTGGTTTCTCAAACAATATTTCCCATGGAGAAAGCCATGCTCACTCGCATTAATCAGTTCTTGCATATCGAGATGTGTGGACATTTTGTCCCTCGTAATCCGCCATACACCTCACTTACATAAAACTCAAACGCCAATAATTTCATCGGTTTTACTTCTAACCTTCCTTAAATAATGGAAACACATGACAAACCTCCAAGTGTTTGGCATCTTATACGTGGTTATCCTTAATACAAATATTTCAGCACGTGAGCCAGCAATCTCTTTGCCAGCGAAGCACAAAATTATGCATAACACTATATCAGGTCTCAGGGATTTGTCTATCTTAATGGGTGTTCGGATCTCCTGCGACTCATCTTTTGAAACATTCTTTTTATTTCCCTTAGTTCTCCAGCTTGCATGTGTTTCTTTACTGTAAGTATTTACGCTCGTTACTTGTTCAATATCACACCCACTTCCAGTGTTTCCACACGTAGACCATCTTGTTGATATGTAGAAGTCGCCATTTTCTCGTTAGTTACTCTATTGTCTTCACTGTATTTATAGAATATCTTTGCGTTGACCTTAAATCACTTTCCCAAAGCTATCTCGTCTACTTCTGACTTCCATCTTCCATCTACTCCAATTGCCCTCATACTCTTCCCGGGGGTCACCTGATCCAAAATGTCTATACCTAATTGATGCAATTTTTTCATGACCGGGCACTTAATTTCTCAGGTCATCCAGCATTCACTCTGTCTAATCACCTTGCCTTCAATTAACAGTAGCTTCCTGTATCTGAACTCTCGTTTTCTCATTCTACAAGGCTTCCAACGCTTCAAACATTCTCTCACCTGCGAAGCTTCCAACAATCACCTTCTGAAAGTTGCAGTTTAATTTTATGAAAATGGTCTCAATCAAATTTATAACTTTATTCTATTTAAAGTTTCCATTAATTTACATATTTCATTTAAAACTCATATAAGTATAGAACATGGAGCAATGAATAGGGCAGCACAGTACAGTCCATTCGACCCTCGATGTTTTCCACGACTTTCATTCAACTGGGTGAAGTCCGAGTAACACAAATACCTTTCGTTGTGCTATCTCCCATGCACCGATCCAAGAGGCCGCTAAATATCCATCGTGCAGCTGACTTTACTATCAATGCGGAAAGTGCATTCCACGTACCCACCAAGCTCTCAGTGAAGAACATACCTCTGACGTCTCACCTACACATTGCTCCAAATACCATAAAATTCTGCCCCTAGTGATTGACATCTCTGCCAAGGGAAAACGTCTTTGCCAATCAACTCTATCTATGCCTGTCAACATCGTGTGCATCTGTACTTCAAATTAGGTGCGCGAACTGACACAGTACAGCAGCGCTGAGGATATCACCAACAAAGGGGATGAAACCTCGGCAAATCAACTTCCCATCGTGGCGAACATGCACACAACCGGAGTACACAGTCTTTAGGCTATGGTCAGGTTTAATCAGACAGTAAATCGTCACCATTTTTCAACAATATGATTTTCTCACCACTCAAAGAGAAATCGTTTCTACACAGAGCATTGCGCCATTCTTTTCCCTGCTCTCACTACAGGAAATACTGGCAAATGTGTCACAATGTCCAACTCCACGCACGGCATTTGTCAGTGAGCTCTAATTTCAGTGTGTCTCTTTGCAAAAAAAAGAACGCCTTACTTTCTGTATCTATATTCATACCAAGCTCGCGTATTGACAGGGGGAAAAAAAGACACAAAGAAGTGCGGATGCAGGAAATTGTATATGGAAAAAACAGGATCGGTGAATGCGTAACGTTATCGCTTTTTCACTTCACTGATGCTTTAAGAACTGTTGAGTATTTTAATTTTGGCGTCGATCGGAAGTTCACTGTTCTGCACTGAACAACAAAATAGCGCACACCTCTATTATACAGCAGGAGAGTTCATCTTGAAATATTTTAAGAACTTACCCCAGACGTGAATTTTGAATTATTTTAAAAGTAGATGAATATTCCAGATGAGATGCAGCTTGTCAAACAACTCGGCGTTAAGCAAAACAGACTTGATTAAAACACAACAGTTGAAATATGAACAAAATATTCTGAATATCGAAAAACCAACTATTGGAAAACTCAACTGACTAAATACAAAAATTTAACAAAGGAGGTTTTCGAATTACCGTGATTTCATTTAAACGCAACCCTTAAGAAAAGGTAAATTTAAACAAATGTTATTACAGGCAGCAGAGCAGAGAGAAAGCGAGAGAGAGATGTCAGTCAAGAATCGTCTCCTGAAGCTTGGACCTATTTTTTTTCAAAGCGGTGTTCAAACTTCTTTGCTACAAATAAGACAAACTGCAAAGAAAATGAACTGGATGAAATGTTCACCATGTTGCCATTGGTAAATTAACCATGATGTGGAGGTGCCGATGTTGGACTTGGGTAGGCAAGTTAAAAACTACACTACATCAGGCAGTCGTCCAATAGATTCATCTGGACGTGTTAGCTTTCTGAGCGCTACTCCTACATCAGTAGAGGGGCTGCGCTCCGAAAGCTAGCAATTACAGTGTTGTGTGATATTTTACAGTGAAATTAGATATTTCCGTCCCTCTGTCTTTATGAACTCCCTTGGAAAGAAACAGAAAAATGAACTTTATTAAAGGGGCAGCAAAGGCACATGCCCCACACTTGAAAATAATGAACCAGCACTATGCAAAGATGTTTTTATTATAAGCCCCTTAATATTACTCCATTAGTACACGACAAAACGTTAACATTAAATGAACTAAAACCATAAAAACATGCACTATTATCCTCTATATCAGTTTGTTTATACCTGCCACTGAAGCCCTTCACTTACTTAACCAAGCCTCGACAATTATTCGACCATTAATTTCTCTCATCCCGCAAAATGCATAATTTTCAATTTAATTGTTTGCAGTAATGAGCTCAAACTGAGCAGTCTGGAGGTTCTCTCATTATATATTCCCAATCAATGGAATGGGTCATGGTCAGTGCATGTGATTGTCTCAGACATTCTCCAGGCAATATAAACTTTGATATATTGTAACGTCAGCATTAAGCTCATGGTCGACTTCTCAATTATATCATATTTCTGATGAAAATTTTCGAGGAGAAATTTCCAGAAGGTCTTTCTCTCGTGAGACCACAGCACTGACAACCACATTACTCACATCAACAGCCAACATGAATGACTTTGCGTAATTAGATGTGGCTAATAATGGAGCAGTGATTAAAACTGCTTTCAGGCTATCAAATATCTTGTGACAGTCTGCCATCCACTGAAACATCTTCCATTTATTTAGTAGTGCAGTGATTAAAGCAGACACATTGCTAAACTTCAGTACGAATTTCAGATAGAATTCAGACAGTCCGGGGGATTTGATTACTGCTCTCTTTGTCGATTTGATGCAGATAGTCCCCAATAAATTCTGTTTTCACATTCTGTGGGTACATCTGTCGATGTCGCAAATATGGCCCAGGAACCTGGCTTGGGTTTTGGCGAATTCAATTTCTGCCAGGTCCATCACCAAAACACCTCAAGCAGTCGGTCAATTAATTCTTATTAATGCTATAAATGTTCCTTTCATGTGTGACTGTAAAGGGCCAGGTTGTCGATATATACCTCACAGTTGTGTAGTACAAAAATCACTTCATTGAATTGTCTCTGAAATGTGGCTGGTAAGCTCTTCGCACAAAATGGCATCACTTTATATTGATAAAATCTATTTCGTGTTACAGAAGTCGACATTTCCTCTGTTCTTTCGGATAAGGTCACCTGCCAGTATCCTCTGAGCAAGTCCGATCTTGATCATTTCCAAAGCTTGTCCCACATTGTCAAATATGGAATCGAATATGAATCTGACATTGTGACTCAATTGACTTTGCGGAAGTAGATGCATAACCTTTGAAGAACATCCGGTTTTGGAACCATGGATATGGGCGAGCTGAATGCACTCCAACTCACTTTGTTTTCTTTTTTTGGAACATGCTCTTAAACTCTATTTAAAACTGTGTCAATTTTAGACGGTAAAGCCGAGAAGGTTGTTGGTCAACTGGAAAATAATTTCCTGCATTTACATCATGCTTAATATGGTTCGTACCTCCCAGCGTATTTCCACACGTCTCCCAATGCTCAAGGGAAGAAAAAAAACTTTCAGTTCATTTCGATATTACTTTGGCAGTTAACTCAGTACGTTATTCCAGTTTTTGACTATTCCCTCATTGTCCAGATTCTTTTGACGAATACAGAAACTTCTGTGTTGAAAGCAACAACACATTCTCTATTTGCTCCTCCCTTCCAGAACAGATTTGAACATATTCGCATGATGCACTGTCTAAGGATTCTTTGTATCTGGAATTGTGAGCAAATACTTCATCTCACTCAATTAACATTCCACTTGATATGGTCCACGAAACCTTGCTTTTAACAGTTTATGTATGACTGGAAGTAGCACGTGCATTTTATGTCCATCGCAAAGCTTGTGAGTTTTTGATTTATTTCTGTGCCGTGTTTCATCATATGCTCTGCTATTACTGAGTGATGTCTGGCGAACTCCTCTGGTCTATTTTATTGTTCCCTAAAATTTGACATGCAGTTCATATATGCAGTCTCCGAATTCTGACTCACCAATTTCTGCTTCATTCATTTTCGTCGTCCTATCACCTCATGTGTATAAACTAACGCAAATGGGCTGAAATTGGTAATTTCAATGGGTCCATCTCCACTGGCCAGAAGTCCAGAGTGCCTTCTTTCGAATCATCCAGATAGCCTTGACTTTCTGCCCTGAACATGGATGTTTAAGTCTGATGCCGACATTCTAGCGCTCCATGCGATTCTGGACAGTTTGCTGTGCATCTGAGTACTTTTTCCCGAAACTGTCCATATCTTCCTTTATGTAAAATTTGATTCTTGATCTGTTTGTCGCTCCGGGGGTGGTCCGTATATTGGGAAAATATTGAGCAACTCTAATAAAATAGTGTTAGCTCTGAGATTTCGTAATGAAATGGCCGCTGGAAATGTAGTGGACACATCCATCATCGCTCGCATGTATTCCACATTTTGTTTTATGCAGGTGCCCTATGCAATCAATTCACACACTTCTGAAAAGTTACTCAAATGCAGGAATGGGTCGTAAAGGTGCAGGTTTTAATTGTTGCCTGCGATTTTCTAATCACCTGATACGTGACATGCCTGGCAAAGTGGAACGACATCATTCTGCAATCCAGGCCAGAAAAATGTTTTGCATTTTACTGTGAATTTTTCGTATCCCATAAACTATCTTCCAATTGTAATCCATGTACACCGCAACACCTTCTTTCTGTAACCCACTGGCTATGCGACTTTATTGACTTCTCCCAATTTCTCCACTGCCCGAATATGTCATGGTCACCACTTGCTCGTGAAGACATTAATTTAAAGATACTAGCACTCAGGGGTATACAGAGATTCCTCTTCGGTTGACAGCTTTTGATACAATTCCTTCAATTTTTAATCTTCCGACTGTAAATCAGTTAATTTAACTGAGTTAACGATATTCACTTTGCATTCCACTTAGCCGTGACTTGTCTCAATGATGAGATGAAATTTGGTCTCTAAAAATTCAATGTTAACTTCTTTACAGGTATTCTTTCATTTCTGCTGGTGTTTCAAGTGATGACGTTGTGACCTCGTTACCACTCAGATAGAAAAATAAAACACATGGATATACTTTCTGCAATACCTCACTTTCGTGATCTACTGCTGACGTTTCAAACACAAAACAGAGAACACCTACCTGTGACAATATAATTCCTTAGTAAGGGCATATTCTATTCCTGGAGTGGTGAGTTCTTCCAGTACTGAGATCGGTTGGAAGGGAAATACGTCTCTTGCAGCTGGCTTCGTTTGTATGTAGCAGAAATGCCTAAGGATGATGCGTTGTACATGGAGATTTATGGGGTGGAAGGTGAGGTCAGGATAGCCCTGTCATTGTTGCGGTTGGAGGCGAGACGATCGAGGACACGGGTGAGGAAAGTGAATGAGACATTTGGCAAGGCATCCTATATCAAGTGGGAGGTGAAGTTGCGGTCTTTAAAAAAGGAGGCCATATGGTGTGTTCTATGGAGGAAATATTAGACCTGGGTGCAGATCTGTCGTAGGTGGAGGAATTGGGAATAAGAGAAAGCGTTTTCACAGTAGTCAGGGTGTGCGGAGGTGCTATCCAGGAGATTATGAGAGTAGGTGCGATTTTAAAAGATTCGAGTGTTGAGTCAATCACTGTTGATGGAGATGGAGAGGGCCTGGATAGGGCGTGAGGTATCTGAGACAGTCTCAGTGAACATAAGTAAGGGGTGAATTGTCTTTGCGAAACAGATGAACTGTTCAACCTCATCGATGGGGCACGATGTGGCATCGATACATTCATCAGTGCAGCGTAGTAAAAGGTGGGGAATGGTGCCTGTCTAACTGAAGAAGACGAACCGCTCTGAATAACAAACACAGGCATAGCTGGGGTCCATTCGGTTGCCCACGGCTGCCTCTCTTGTCCTGAGATATTTGGGGGAATTATGGAAGGTTTGAAGCAGTTCAGCAAAACGAGTGAGAGCGTCAGTGGAAGAGAGCGTGAGAGACGCCGGGAAATGACGAAATAAAGGGCTTGGAGGCTCTTGTCTTAATCGATGGAGGTGCATATGGACTGGGTGTCCATGCTGAACATGAGACATTGGGGGTCAAGGAAGTGAATGTCTTCGATGAGGTAGAGGGTGTCAGTGGTGTCCTGAAAGTATGTGGGGAGTTCATGGACTGGGGGGATCGGACAGTGTCAGAATATCGTGGCTGTGGGTTTCCATGAGCAGAAACAGGCCGAACCGATGTGTCAGCTTGGACAGTCCCGTTTGTGAATCTTGGGTGGAAGGTAGAATCCGGCTGTGCAGCTGACTGAACTTTGAGGTTGGAATCTGTGAGTGGGAGATCCCCTAAAATGATGAGGTTGTGGATGGTCTGGGAGATTATGGATTGGTGACTGCAAGTCAGGCAGTGGTCGAGGGGGCAGTAGGATGAAATGTTCGGCGTTAGCATCTGGCTTCAGCAGTGAAGAAGTTCGTGCACCAAACTACCATTATGCTCCCTTGTTCATTGGTTTGATTGTGAGGTTGGAGTTCGAGTAGAGGGAGTGGAGGGTTGCAAGTTGTGAACTTTCGATGTTGGATTGTGTGAGGAGGGTCGACATGTTGAGGCAGTTAGTGTCCCAGTGGCAGTTGTAAGTAAAGATACCGAGGGCAGATAACCGACCAGCACGTAGTATTCAGGTTCATGGGGTGTGTTGGAGGCGGGAGAAGAGGTCCTTGGGAGGTGGGCGGGATTTTTCGTGGAAATCATAAGCATCGAGACAGAGGTGGCAGATGTCACAATGCACGTTGAATTTATTGATCTGGAAGTGAATAGGTTTGAAAGAAGGCCTTTGCGGAACAATGATCCTTAACTTCAGTGAGGGTATAGCCTGGGAGGAAAGCGAAAATACAACAGGACTGGGAGCGAGAACCGGGTGCCAGACAGAAACTGGAAGTGTGAGTAGAGACTGTAACTACAGTGGGCGCAGTTGTAGAGAGACTGGGGTTGACGCCATTTATGGAAGTTGGGATCACCCAAGGCTTCGGGGGTCAGAGGAGAGACTGTGAGATCTGCGTAAGGAGTGTTATTAGCGGTGTTCAGGTGAATGGCAGCAGTGGGGACGAAAGTGCTTGTGACTACAGCAGCTATAGAAGATAAAGTGGTGGAATGCATGTTGTAGCTGATGTCAGAGGTTGGAAGTGACTGCTGCCGCAGCCACAACGGCTGCAGAGGTAATGTTCTGGTTCGCTTTGGTTTTGGCGGTGGTGTATCTTACAGTGGTTGAGGCAGCAGGTGATCTTGCAGTGGTCGCGGCGGTGGGTGTCTGGCTGGCAGGTGGGGAGGTGGCATGTTCAGCTGTGGCTGTGGGCTGTTGGGCAGCAGCGACGCAAGTGACATCTTCGTTCATCGTGAAGTTGGTGGTTGGAGCCGCCACATGGCCTTGGGGGGACGATCAGTTCTGCAGGCCATCAAAACCATCTGGAATGTTCAATGATTCCGGACTATTGTGCTGTTCACATGAAAAATTGTTGAACTTCCAGTTTTTAATGTCCGATATGTTGTAGATGAAAAATTACGTACATGACTTCTTCTGAAGACGCAAAACAGCAGAGATCCTTTGTCGTTCTGAGACATTGTGGCCCTCAGATTGGGTAGGGTTGACGATAGAGAGATAAGGTGTTGGGATTTCTCAAGTGTGGAGGAGAGTATCCAGAAGAAGTGTCATTTCTGGAGGTTTTGAATTTGTAGCAGGTACTGGTTGTCCTGTTCAGATACAAATTGTGTTGGTCTGAATGCAGGATCGGAGTCCATATTGAATCCGTCGGTTCTAAGGAGGTAGGAGATATAACTCTGATAGCGAGTCTGCTTCAGGACCTGGCTGAAGCGCTTCAGGGCAGTGGAGGCAAACTTTTGTTTGCAGTGAGAGGCAGACTCATTGAGATCCCTGTCGGGAAAGCAGGAGAACTTCAATATAGGCACCCTTGAAAAATTCTTCGCCGTGAAGTTAATTCAACAATGTGAAAGTGAGGAATGCAGATGCTGGAGATTAGAGTCAAGAGTGTGGTGCTGGAAGAAAAGTACCGGTCAGGTAGCTTCTGAGGAGCAGGAGAATCGATGTTTCGGGCAAAAGCACTTAACCAGAAATGAAGCTGTGATCCGAGGGTTTGGAGAGATAACTTGGGCAGCGGTTGGCCTGGGGGAAGGTGGCTGAGTGTAAGATTGGTAGATGCAGATCGGGCTAAACGTGATCGGTCAGAGAGGAAGGGGGAGAGAATAGGTTGGAAGGAAGATGACCAGGTAAGAACAGTCATGAGGGATGGGTTGATTCAAAAGGTGTGACCTTAGATAAGCTGGAGGGAGGGAATAGTATAAAACTTTTGAAATCGACATGATGCTGTGTGTTTGGTAGCTTCCGATGTGAAAGATGCCCTGTTTTCCCTCTAGGCGTCCTTTGGCGAGTGAGTGGTTTTGAAGGAGGCCCAGGACCTGTGTATGCTTCGCGGAGTGGGAGGGATAATTGAAGTGTTCCGGCGTGGGGTGGCAGCTGGTTGGTGCGGGTGTCCTGGAGATGTTCTTTGAAGCGATATTCAGGTAGACGTCGTGTCTCACCAATGTGGAGCAGACGAATCAGAGACAACAGGTGAGGGAAATGGCATATGTAATCCTTTCAAGGTCAGTTTGTGTTTGAACAGAATCGCACGTTAGATTTCTGAAATTATGCCTCAGCTACTGGCCCAAGCTCATATGCACTACATTCGGCTTTCGTCACCGACTCATAATCTCGAGATACCTCTGCGGTTAGTCATGCATTTATATCATGAGCTCGACGTACAAGCTGTTTTTGGAACAACCAAACCCACATCTTCATTGGCCATGGCCTTTGCTTGGCCAAATTCTATCACGTGATGAAAATGGCTTCAACGTCTTTCGAATTAGATTTATGTATTGCTTGAATCTATTTATATAGATCGACATCTGGTCGTTGACTGTGATGGCTTTGTACATCAACACAATCTTCCTCACTAATCCAACCTTCTTTCTTCAGCTTCATTATTTTAAGCCAACTTTCCTATTGAATTTCCAATTTCGGAAGTTCAACTCTCTCACGTTGGCCCTTTCATCTCTCTCAGTCTTTCATTTTTTCATATTGCTCTTTTTTACACTTTCTTCTCTTTCTTTCTCTCATTCTTACCTCTCTTTCTGCATTTCCGCCTTTTCTTTTTTTGTTTTACTAACGTGATTCTTCGTCTCTTTTTACTGTTCTGCGTGATTGATTCGATCATTTTCTCTTTCCTTTGCCTTTATTCGCAATTTTCAAAGATCGTGGTCGTACTTTCAGCAAGATTAAATGACGAGCTATTGCTGGAATTTACTCTCCTTTTCGCAGAATTAAGAAACATCATTTCCATCTAGTTTATAAATTCAAGCAGCATTAGCTTGTTCGCTTCTGGTAGAACTGCTCGAAGTCACGACATCCCCCTGGAAAAATATTCGTTACAGATTGAGCCATGAGTACACCAAGCACTGTTTATATCAGCTGAACTCAACATCCGAAAACTAAGACCCAACAACTCTCAATCGCTGCCTTTCAGTTCAACAACACTGAACCCAAATTGGAATTATCGAACAGGTCCACACAAAAGCCCACAAAACGTTATGGCCAGAGACACTCAAAAACTATGCAGGGAGAGCAGAGCCTATTCCACATTCAGAAAGTTAGGAGATATGGGATTTCGGGAATTGTGGATGCACAATTGGCTGTTGGAAAGATATGAGCGAGTTGTAATGGATAAGAAGTATTCAGCCTGCAGATCGATGACCAATGGTCTCCTGCTGCCATGTGTTTCTGGGCCTCTGTTTTTGTTGATTGTACAAATGTCTTGATAAAGAAGTTGAAGGATGTGCTAGTACGTCTGCAGATGACAAAAGTTCATTGGCATTACAGACACTGATGAGGGTTTTTCCAGAGTACAAGGTAACATGGAAACTATGCAGAGCTGCGCTGAGTAGCGGCAGATGAAGCTCAACCTGGATTAAGGCGAAATGATTCATTTTGGAAGGTCGAATTTGAAAGATGAATAGAGAATTATAGATAGGATTCCTGACAATGTGCAGGAAAAGCTGCATCTTGGGGTCCATGGATTTAGATCCCTCTATTCAATTTGATACAGTTGGTAAGAAAGTTTTATTTTATTTCATTTACGGGGGATTGAGGTAAGAGCCGTGAGTTTTTCCTATAGCTCTGTATAACCTGGTCATATCACATTTGAAACATTGGGACCAGTTCTGATCGCCTCATTAGAGGAATGATTGATATGATTTCGAGACGATGCAGCAGAAATTTACAGGGATGCTGCCTGGATTGGAGGACCCGTCTTATGAACTGACAGTGAGTGAGCTCGGATTTTCCTCACACGATAGAAGAAAGAAGAGTGGTGACATGATTGAATTTTATAAGCTGTGGGACGCATTGATGGAGGTAAGAGCCAGAGACTTTTCTCCAGGGCAGAAATGCCTGTCACGAGGGGTCATAAATTTAAAGTAATTGAATGAAGGTATAAGGGAGATGTCAGAGACAGCTTCTTTATGTAGAGATTCATGGAATCGTGGAATACGCTGCCAGCAGTGGTAGTAGAGTCAGTGACACGAGGAATATTTAAGCGACTGCTGGACAAGCACATGGACGGCAATAAATTGAGGAATGTGCACGTAAGGTTGACATTGGATGAAGTTAAATGTTCGGCATAAAACAGTGGTACGAAGGGTCTGCATTGTGCTCGGCTGTTCTACGCTCTTTGTTCTATATTCTAACTTTTTCTCGAAGATTGGGATACTGGAAAAGCATAGCCCATCAGTCAGCATCCTGGGAACGCGAAAACCGACATTTTGGCTATAAGCCCTTCGTAAAGAAGGTGCCCTTCAGCAGGAAGGAAAGGTTATATGTCCACAACCTAGATTCTCCAGCCCCACGGATGCAGTCTGAATGGCTGTGCTTTCCCAGCAACACACACTTCGACTCTGATCTGCAGCATATGCAGTGCTCACTTTCTTGTAAGTATTTTCTTTTGTTATTTTAAAGGCAGATGTGAAGAGATTGTTCCATCTTTTGGTTCAGTTGGGCAGGTCACTTGGCCCTAAGAAAAGCAGAATGTATTTAAACACCACAGTAAAAAACGAAAAAAGAAGCAAATGGAATTTAGAATACGCTCACTGATAGAAAACTCAACAGACTCGATGTAAGAATTTACCCAAGGAGCTGTACCAATTCGCGCAACAAAAATACAAGCTTTGGCAAAAGATAAATTCAGACTAAGGTTCTTACAATAAGTGGAAACTTCAGAGAGAACAATTAATCAAAAATCATCTGCTGTAGCACGAAATCTTCTTTCAATGCATTGCAGCAGCTTCTCTGCTACAACTGAACCAAACTAGTCAAAGAAAATGTGAAATGGGATAACTGGCTACTCCACTGCCATTGCAAAAGTGTATATTTTGGCACTTTTGTATTTATGAATTCCCTGACAAAAGAAAAACACGAGGACAAAATATATTTTTAATCAGACAGCATCATAAAACCTCCTTGATCTAATGAATAATTTAAAAACGCTTTGTAATCATCTCGTTTTTCCCTATTTTTCTGGGGAATGTGGATCCGCTTGGTTTACAATATCAGATCAGATTAAAAGTCATTAAATTATTTCCCTGATGTAAACTAATTTACAATTGAATAAAAAAGGAAGGAAGCAATGCAACCTCAGCAGCACATTTCACATTCTCCCCTTTTTCTGCATTTCAATAAAATCAAGGCTGACAATTTGTAACATTCTACCGTTCCAATCAATTCCAAAAATCAGCCATATTTTTTGATTATTTTGCACAACGTGTGGAGTCGACCAACATTTATTTTTTAATACCTGCCACAGACGATGAGGGTGCTCAGCTCACTTTGTCAATCAGAAATGTCATTCCAACGAGTTTGCTGGGAAGGGTCTTGCAGGAGTTTGGGTGAAGGACGAGTGATGCAGCTCCAACGTCGTAGAAACTTCCAGAGGAATTTGTAAGTGCTATAGTTTCCGTGAGTGTACTGTCATTGACACTCTAAATGCTAACATTTCAGAAGATGATGCCCGAAGACCATAAAAAGTGACATTAGTTCACACAAAAATGGTAATTCGAAGCTGGAATCGTCCACAGACCCATCGAGCAAGCTGAGCCATTCATTATGACCTTGACTGATCTTGTGCATCAACGCCAGAATTCCACATTCTTTCCCAACAGTTTTATGGGTTTAGTGGGTCTTTTCTATTTGAAAATGCATATGTCGATGCCGTTTTTCAAGACACCAGTGAAACGAATTTGACAGCCGTATGTGCTAAAAATATTTGGAGTGACTGTATAAGCGGGAACGCAACCTAGTAATATGAAAGAAGATTTCAAAATCTTTAATTTTGAGACATATACAAGGTAAGGGAAAGGTTAGAGTGGACATTGGATCACTGGAAAATGAGTTTAGAAGAGTAGTCGCAGAGAACAAGAAATGGTGGCGGAACTGAAGCAGTGTTTTTCATCAGCCTCCATGGTGGAAAGTTAGCATACCAGAACTTAACGAGAGTCAGGGGACAGTGATAAGTGCAGTGAACATCACTAAGATGAAGGTGTTCGGGAAGATGAAAGTTCTTAAGCGAGATACATCACCTGGACTGATGTAATCCTATTCAGTGTTCTGACCGTCATCGCTATGGAAATCTTTCGAGATAATATTGTTGACCATTCAGCAAACACTGAGTTGGTGAGGTACCGGTGTACAGGAAAATGACTGCAGTTAAATTTCTGTTCAGGAAGCCAGTGAGGTGAAACATGGAAAATTGGTGACTGGTTAGCCTGCCGTCGTCGCTGTTAAGAGTCAATTATGAAAGATAAGATTGCTGATTATTTGGAAGTGTGTCGTAAAATAGTGCTGAGACAGAATGGTTTTGTTAAGGGAAAATCATGCCTGATAAATCTGTTGTAAATTCTTGTTCATAGCGAACAAATTAGACAAAGGAGAGCCAGAGGATACCAACACTATTTTAGACGGCTTACCACACAGAAGTCTGCCAAATGAGAAAAATAAAGCCCGCAGTATTAAAAACGGCAGAAGACAGACAGTGGGGAAAAAAGGGTCTCATTTCAGTATGGCTTCCAATGTGTAGTGGAAATTCCACACGGTCAGTGACAGAACCACAATTATGCAAATTACATCTTGAATATCTGAACACAACAACAAGGCTATTGCTGCTAACGTTGCAGATGGTACATTCATATTTGGAAAGTCAGGAAATGTTGGGAAGGCGGGGAGGCTGGAAAAGACTTGGACGGCCCAGGAGAATAAGTAAAGGAATTGTGGCTGAAATACATCGTGGGAAAACGTGGATTGGTGAAAAAAAATAGAGGTTCAGAGGATTTCCTCAACGGGGAAAGGCTTTGGAAACGTGAAGTGCAAATGAATATTGGAGCTCTACTTTACTTTCGCGTGGTGCTGGAAACACACAGCAGTTCAGGCAGCATCCGAGGAGCATTAAAATCCACGTTTTGGGAAAATGCCCTTCATCAGGAATACAGGCATATGTCTCTGACTGTATTCCTGATGAATGGCTTTTGCCCGAAACGAGGATGTTACTGCTCCTCGGATGCTGCCTGAACTGCTGTGCTTTTCCAGCACCACTCTAATCTAAGCTATAGTTTCCAGCATCTGCAGTCATTGTTTTTACCTAGTTCTACTTTACGATTGTCTTACTTTAACATCCAGGTTCAGTTCACAGTTACGAAGGTAAACACAAGTTTAACATTCACTTCGAAAATTGGTCGAATACAAGAACAGCGATTCACTGCTCAAAATTGTATAATGCTCTGGTTACAATCCATTTGGAATAGTACAAGCAGTTATGCTCCCTACAATGAGGGAAGGATATGCTGTCCTTTGTAGGGGTGAGTCCAGAGCAGGAATACTATATTGTTCCTGGGAATGAAATGATTTTCATGTGAGAAGCCGTTTAGTCTGCATGTCACGGAATTTAGCCGAGTGAGGGGAAAACTCATGGACATTTACAGAATTCTGTGACGTCTGAATATGGTGGATGTGGAGAAAGCATTTTCGCTCTTAGGAGTTTCTGGGACACACTGGCAGAGTCTCAGAGTGAAGGGAGGAAATTTCAGAAATGACAGAATGACATTTATCTTCTGCTTCTAGTCAGTGAATCTGTGGAACACGGTCCCATAGAAGGGTGCGCAGGTGAAGTGCACTTAAGCTAGAAATATAAAGGGGTACTGATTGTTTAGGATATCAAAGATTAAATGGACAAGGCAGGAAGAGTAGGTTGTCAAACGTATAAGGAAGATCAAATTAAGGAGCAAACTGAATGGGTCAAATGGACTAATTCTGACCATGTATTTTATGGTCCCAAATTCTAATTCTGAACTGTACCTCGTTCCAAACATTACCATGTGTTTTCCTCAGCATTTGTTCCTGGATTTCATATTTACCTGCTTACTGTCCTGACTATGCAATGCGATTAATTATTATTCAAAACATGATACAACAGAGTGGCTCAGTGGTTAGCAGTGTTGTCACACAGTGGACAGAACCTGGATTTGATTCCAGCCTCGGGCGACTGTCTGTGTGAAGTTTGCACATGCTTTTCCTGTCAGCATGAGCTTCCTCTCGGTGCTTTGGTTTTATCCCCAATCCCAAGCTGTGTAGGTGAGGTGTATCACTCTTGCTAAATAGCCCATGGTGTTCCGGGATATGTCAGTTGCTGCATTAGTCAGGGGAAAATATCTAGTCACAGCGTTGGGGAATGGGTCTGGGTGGATTACTCTTCAGATGGTCGGTGTGAAGTTGTTGGGCTGAAGGGCCTGTTTCTGCACTGTTGGGATTCGATTATTCTTAATCACAGTTTTCAAAAGCAAAGGCAAACAAGTCCTTCACTGGATCAAATCGCCGAGTTGAAATAAAAATACTATGAATGCAGGACGTCTGTAACATTTCACTCACCAGGAGTGCTTATATATGTTTCGAAACGGAAAACAAAGAAACTCAGGCAAGGTGGCAATTGACATCTTTGTTTTAGGCAAATTTGATTCTTCAGTGCTCCAAACGTTTAGGTTTATACGTATGTGTATTTCCCTATGAGTGTATAAATGAAATTCAGTTTCTCATTACGGTAAATCTAAACTTTATTCGCATTAATTGTAATTTAGTCCAAATTAGCGTTAACAAAACATTTGAGGACAGAGATAGGGCAGTTAGGATTAAGCCTGCCCATTATTAAAGTTGTCAGTAATTCCAGCATACAATTCCACAATACGAGAAAGGAGGCAGCGACACGATTTGTGGAAATAAAATCACGCACTTGGCACCCACAACTCACTGCATAAAAGGTAGCATAGCAGGAAAAAAAGTATACCAATGAGGTTTTGAACCGCCTTTGTAAACAAGGCTTTGGACCAATTCACAATTATGGGGAATTCCTGGAAATTAATATTCGAATAATTGGACGTATGATGACGAGCGTGTAAACAACGGACTTGTTGCTTCTATCTCCAAGTTCGACAAGAGATTAGAAGACAAGAGAGAACATTTCAAAGCTCGAATTTACCAATCGTCCCTTACATTAATACTATTGAGTCTTTCATGACCAACGTTGAGTCTTTCACGACCAACATCCAGAGTCTTCCCATTTACCAGAATCTGATCAGGTCTATGCCTGTGAGTACGGTGGCTTCAAGTAAAGATCGGAGACTGGGGTTCCTGCAATGAGTTACTTACCTACTGATAACAAAAAGACGTTTCACGACCTCCAAGCCGATGATAGTAATATGATGTAACGTGCAGTACTTCTTTGGAGGTGCACAGTTCCCACAACACGCGAGAATTCTGACAACATTCAAGATAAAGGAATCCACTGGACTGATATTGTTTCCAACGCTGCACATAGACAGGACCAAAGAAGAGTCAAAAGAGTGATGAAACTTGGAAATCTGAGTAAAACAATCTGTAGATGCTGTAAAGCAGAAAAAAAACCCAACAATTCCTGGAAAAGCTCATCAGGTCTGGCAGCAACTGTAGAGAGAAATCAGAGTTAACTTTTCGGGTCGAGAGAGCATTCCTCACCACTTTGAAACTTGAACGTTGTTTATTTTTCTTTAAATGCTGGAAGACGTGCTCAGTTTCTCCAGCACAGTTTGTTTAATTCTAGATTCCCAGCAACGGCACTGCTTTCTTTTTAATGTTGAAACACTATTGATCGAAAAATAATCCGTGCATAAATTCGTCAAGCCTCTTTCGACAACACATTGCAAACGCAAGACAACTTTCATCACAAAGAGCAAGGGCAGCATATTCATGGGAACACAACCATCTGTTAATTCCCGTGCAAATTTCAGCACGGAATATATTCCCGTTGCTTCTGCATCGCTGGATCAAATTTCCGGTGAAGGGACATTCACTGGTAACCTCCACCAAACAGATTGCCCTATCCAATCAGTTCTTTCTCAATAGCAACTGGAGATTGGCCAGAAAGCTTAGCTTAGACTCTTGCATTCATGTATTTTGGAACTAGTCCCTCTCAGTTATTAATATGTCAGACCGTGTTTGTCTTCACACAGCATTAACCATCTCTCTTTTCCTTATATTCGGCTCGAGAATTTCTATGTCGTGTTTCAGTCAGTATTCCACTCCACTTTGCCGGTCGTTTTGTTAAAGTAATGCACGTTCCTATTTATTCTTCACCAACATTTATGACTTCATTCTCGATCATTCTGATGTATATTCTGAATGTGGTTTGGTCGAGGACACAATTTGATTTGAATTTCGAACTTGGCAGATGACCTGTACACATTTTTGATCTCATTTTATTGCATTTCAGTAATCATCTTATTTTACCAAGATTTTTCCAACTTTTCAACTGTAAATAAAATTATAAAGTAACATCAGCAATGAAATAAACACAGTACTTTATCTAACGTTTGAGGTGCTGAAAACATGAGGAATCTGGCTGGAATGATGAGAAGAGACAGGGTTCGAAATAGTAACTCTCGTCATTATCTGCTATCAGCCAGTTTGGGGGGAACATTCGGCGTGAATATGGGGGAAGAGAGCTCCAAAAATAAATATTTTAGGACCCTCCCCCGGCAATGCTTCAAATACAAAATGTGGTTCTGTTTGTTCATTGATCGAAAATTGAGTGCCTGATGCAATTTAATTGCTCCCTTGGAGACTGTCAGATAAAATAAATGAAGGGCAATCTGAATATTCACACGATTAAACAGCTCAACTTGGAAGATTGAATTACTTGCGAACGGTCATGCATGGGCCAGTGAAAGGGCTCTTCTATGCCATTAGTTATCCCTCAGTTGCCATTGTTGGAATCCCAGGTAAGAAATGAATTACAAAGAAAATACTTAGTTATTTGGAAATCTTCTCTGAAGTTCCTTTTATCCCTTGGCCAATTTTCTAAGATTCGCCCCTCTGTAAATGTAAGGGACATAAACCAGGAACATTTAGATGGTATTGTCATTTTGTTTATTGTATTTTATTGCATGTTATGAATCATTACGGAGAGTTATATTGCATTATTTCCACTTATATCATTGAGAAATGTAAGATTATATTCAATGATTTATGACACGCATTTCACTTACTAGATCGTACCTATATGAATTAATAAATAGTATTGCCTGAACAATAATCTGTTGCATTATTAAGAATCAAGTTAAATGTTAAACTAAAATAAATGCCATAGATTTAATGGCATATGAGCCTGTAGTTTAGCCATGTCGTGAAGTGCATTTTCCTGCACTGATCTTATATTAACGTTGATAAAGAAGATCAGCCATGACGTAGATGAGTGGAAGGTTGATTGGCTGAATCAATTACTGAATAAATGTCTGCATGACACATATTCTGTTCGATGCAATTTAATCAACAACTGTGTGCATGGATTTATAAAATTTGCAATGCTAATTTATGGAGCAGTTAATTACGTAAGCTGCAAATGTGCACCTGCCTTGAGTGCTGCAAGGAACTAATATTTGATACTTTTCCCAGAGGTGAATAAAAATAAAACTGAATTTATTTTACTGAAGATTTTGGCTCATGTTGTTGCATTTTATTTTGCATTTGACATTCATCTTGTAAAATATGCATTAGTTATTCATCAGTAAGATATCTATTTACTATCGTGTTGAAACTTTCCTTTCACGTCTTGCTCACATGTGTGTACATGGAGTTGCTTTAGTTTGCAGACACTGCAATACGAATAGTGTGGTATTTCACAGGAAGTTTCACAAACATATTTTGCACAAACGGAAACAGGAACAGATGAAGGAGTTTATTATCAAAATTTTAGGATATGAGGAGTGACATACAGAAGGAAAGACAGTGCGCTTTGAAGAAGGGAATTCCATCTCAACATTAAAGGCATAAACGTCACGTGTTGAATGTTAATTATCATGATTTTCCAAGAGGGTCGATTTGGAGGAAATTTGACAGCTCAGATAATAATGGGAAAGTGAACGGTTATGAGTATCAAAACGAATACTGTTCACTGAAGAGAATAAATTGCCACCAGTGGTGCGAATTTGCCAGTGAGCAGAGTCCTTAAGCCCAATGGTTTAGGTGTCAGTTGTGGATATTTCAGACCATTCTACTCACAATTTCCTATGAATATGGGTGAGCCTGCATCTGGAGGTGCCACTGTAGTGGATCAGAAGGGTTTCAGTGTCAGATAGGGTGAGGCAGTATGTGTTTCTTGGTGACATCTGTCTGGGTAACATTTAGGTAATGCCTTTCTTCACACTTCGTATTTGAAGAAACTATTTAACTTTTTATCCAACGCAGCCAACTTGATGGCAATAGCAATTCTGTTCCGAGGGCGGTGCGGACTCTCCAGATGCATCACCTACTATTTGATGGCCATAGCGATGACAGATTTCCTTGTTATTGTCACCGGATGCATCCTTAACCGAATCAGCCGCATTTATTTTAGCAACAGTGTTCTGTCCACCACCCCCATATGCAGACTGACTACAATTCTGGTTCGCTGCAGCCGGGATGGCTCCGTCTGGCTAACTGCAGCCTTCACCATCGACCGTTTTGTGTTCATTTGCTGTCAGAGCCTGAAGATCAGATACTGCACTGAGAAAACTGCGTTGCTGATCATAGGAATGGTCTGCATTCTGAGTTGTGTTAAAAATTTCCCTTTGTACAGCATCTACAGGCCCTTCTACATCCTAGATGGGGTAGCCTGGTTCTGTGGTATAAAGTCTATCTTTTATACTTTGCCGGTCTGGCAGGCCTATGACTGGATGGAGCACATCTTAACCCCCTTTCTCCCATTCCTCCTCATCCTGCTACTTGACGTCCTGACCGTAAAACACATCATCACAGCCAGCAAACTCCGTAGGAAACTTGTAAGTACTGAAAATGGCAGTGACCCCGAGATGGTAAACCGTAAAAGATCCATCGTCCTGCTCTTTGCCATTTCACTCAGCTTCCTGCTGTTGTGGTCCACCGAAGTTGGACATTTCCTGTACTTACGTATTAAGGGTGATGCATACTTCAACAACTTGAATTTCAAAGACTTAAACTACGTCCTGCAAGAGACAACGAACTTGTTCCAATTACTCAACTCCTGCAACAACGTATTCATCTATGCAGTATCCCAAACGAATTTCCGTGAGGAGTTCAAGAAGGCGTTGCTGTGTCCTTTTACTGTACTCATAGAACGCTGTAAAAAATTAAGTATCCGGAAAACATCTACAAGAGGTTCACCCTCAATTGATGTACCTCATCATGGATCACACTCAATCATGATTCATTAAGTGACGGATTGGAGTTGCAGCAACTAAGAAATGTATGGCACAAAATTCGATGATCACACATTTGTACTGAAGCAATGTTAATGTATTATTGATGTTTTCTTCACATATGTTATAAAATTCTGGTTCTAATTTCTGGGACAGATTGGGAATATCTCACTGTCACTGATGCAAATCAGAACAGAAAGTGTTCTCTCCGTCGCTCTGGCCTTTAACTGCCCCGACTTCAATACCATTCTCAGCGCAGTTTTCTGACAATAGGTTTTAATTACTTTCCTCCAGTCTTGCTGTAAACACTTCTCCTTCCACTTTTTTTTTGTTTCACATCACCAATATGCTTACATGCATATCGAAATTGTGCTGTCAGTGCTCATTAATTGAAATTCCTTGCACCCTCCCTTCCTGCTATCATTCCTTCCATCCTTGCACCTTCTTCCCTTTCTTCATCTCTTCCGTTTATCCTTTCTTCCAAATAATAAACTCCTGCTCAGTATTCTAGCTGTGATCAAATATTTATGTGTATTGATAAGGCAAAACTTTGAGGTTTACCAGCGCACCTCGATCCGCCTAACTGCATTTCTTCACGTTGCAATTGTTAACTGCGTTCTGGTTCAGTTAGTCACAGCTAAGTTACAAGAAATGCCACCACACTACACCCAGATGTTCTCAAGTTTCATTTACTCCCATTGAGGAAACTCGTGTTTTGAAGAAGAATCATACCAGACTCAAAACCCTGTTGTTGTTTGTCTCTCCACAGATGCTGCCAAACTTGCTGAGATTCTCCATCATTCTATCCATTCATTTTATGAACCCCTTATTTCATTCAGCACCTCCAATTCCAAGCACTCTAATAGCAGCCCTGCGGAATGACTTGCACTGAAGTGCATGTTTCCACGTTGCATAACTCTATAACTTTCTGTTCTATCCACCCTCGTACCCAATCATTTGAATGAACCCAGGAAATCTAGTTAACATATTTTTCTCTAAAGAAAACAATTCTGGCCTGGCGATTCTGTCTACTAAACAGCTTTTTCTTAATATCTGGACGTAGTCCAACTCTGATATTTCCAAAGATAAATTGCAAAAATATTGACAATTGGCACGTGGAAATATGTTCAGGAGAAACAAAAGGAAAATCCAGACACCAACTTTTTTACTCTTTAGAAACTCTTTAGGAAGGGGATTCAGAAGGGGTAGACGGGTGAACTGTCCACCTGGGCAGACATCCAAAGGAACTTCCTTAACAGTCTGGTCCATTGCCTCTACTGTTCTGGGAGTCAAGAACTGATATGATACATTGAAACTAATTAAATTCCCACGCCTCAGACATTCAAACCTCATCTTGGCTCTGCAACAACGAGGAAACATAGGAACACAAAAATAACACTGATAAGTTCGAAGTGAGACAGCTGTGAGTGGAGGAAAGCTACTTTCTGATGACAACAATGAGTCTTCAGAGTGGCAATATGCACCTTCAACTCACTGACAGGCTGCTTTCGGGGTTAATGGAAATGGTGGAATTATTTGTATCTCTCGTGCGATTATTCTGCTGTGAACCCTGAGGCTATTCTTCCAGTATCATGTCGTCAAGACCAAGGATTTAAGGTGATGACTCGTCCTTGTAAGTCATGACTCCGTTGCTCGTCACTAACCCACAATACCTGTCTTAAGTACACATGATGTGTCCTTATGTGCAAGATGTTATGGCAACGTATACCACAGATTCACTGCCCTCAACCGAAATAAATTTCTCTTGGTCTCAGTTGTAAAGAGTTATCCATTCCCCGTGACATTTTGCCCTTGCATTTCAGGCTGTACAACTGGTGAAATTGTCTTCTCCAAATTCACTCCTTCCAGGCTTGTCAGCATTCCCACAACCCACCACCAAACTATATGGAGTACAGACCCAGAGTCCTCAAACATTCCATATATGAAAGAACATACATTCCCGAATTCATTCTTCTAAACTACTTTGGACACTCTCCAAGGCCAGCACATCTTTCCTTAGTTGCAGAGTTCAAGATTGCTTACAATCATGTGAAATATATTATGACCAGACCATGAAACAGTCTCAGCGGTATGTCATATCTGATCTAAATAGGTCCTTACTAAATGAATTTTCGATTTATATTTCCCTTCTGTAGTGACAAATAAACCTGCATGTTAACCTGAGGGAAATCCAGATTAAGCAATGCTAAATCCCTTTTGAACTTCAGATTACCAAAATCGTTCTGATTTCGAAAAGTCTATTTCTCTATTCCAGTGACCGATGTATATTATTCCACCCGTTAGGTTTTTTTACTGCCCACTATCCCTTTCGGTACAGTCATTCTGCAGACTGCTCGCTTCACCAATGTTACTCGTTCCTACATCTTTCGGTTGGGTTGCCAGCAAATTGAGCATAAATGCTTTCTGTTCCTTAGATCCTTATAGATCCTTAGTGTTTACTGTGAGTAGTTGTGGTCACAAAACGGATACCTGCAGAACTCAAGTGATCAGCTTGTGCCTCTTTATCTGTCAGTCAACCCATCCTTGATTTATATCCAAAACACCAGTTGAGAGAAAAGCTCAGCAGGTCTTGCAGCACCTGTGAAGACAAATCAGAGTTAAGGGTTCGGGTTCAGTGACTGTTCCTAAGGACGGTGAACCTTCCTCCTTTATTTTTGACAGTTTCGTGTCCCAAATATCATTTAGTCTTTTTTTTTCCCGCTGGCGCCTCGCGGCAATTTTTCAAAGGCCTTCTGGAAATCCAAAAAAATCACGTTCACTCGTCCGCTGGCAAACAAAAACTGACATTGGCACAAGTGGGTACTGCAGACGTTGGAGATTAGTGTCAAGATTAGAGTGGTGCTCGAAAAGCACAGCAGGCCAGGCAGAATCCGAGGAGCAGGAAAATTGACGCTTTGGGCAAAACTTCTTCGGGTAAAAGCACCAGGCTAATCTTGACAAAAATTGTCATTGCCTCTTCACGTAAATGTAACAGCTTTCGCAGGCATGACTTTTCCTGTAAGTCGTGCTAATTCTAAAATCTTAGCAACAACAGAGCATGAGCTAACTGGCACCGTCTTCTGCTTCCCATTCTACATAAACGTGGACATTGCATTAGCCATTTTGGCTTCTCAGACTCTGTCCATAATTCCAGCGATTTCTTATGCATCACCAAAAGTGCTTCTACAATTTCTACAGATATCCTGTTAGCGGCTTTGATATAGTACATTTGGTATCCATCTTCAGAACTTGCAGCTTCCGCAGTACATTATTCGTAGTGAAAGCCATGATACACAGCACTGCCCTGTGACATTATTGACGTTCTAGTAAACTGCTGCGAGTGCTGATCACCATGTAGAGTGTTGCAATGTACAATTTCTGTGTTTTCAATTATTGCATCCCCAGCTTTTAATCTCAGTGGTAAATTGCCCGCTCGTTTCTCTCCCAGTGTTAACATACATAAGAAAAAAACACTTGCAATATTCTTAACTATAACTGGACAGCTTATCATTTCATCTTCTCTCTGCATATTGTTTCCTTAGTTGTCCTCGGGTGTTTAAAGGCTTGCAAATCATCTGGCTTCAAAACATTGTGTTAGTTTTAATTTATGTTATGGTTCCCTGAAGTTTTTGACAATCATCTTTGCCTCGTTCTACCTTTTGTGTGCTTCCTGCTCCTTGACAAATTTAAGCCTCTGGAATTACACAGTGAAACTCCTGCAATTCCAGGCCTGTTGTTTTCTCTTCTCGGCTCCCCTTGCAATTAACTCTGGACAGCCCCCCTACATTTGTTTCAAAATTCTTCCTCTCAAATCTTAGAGTGAAAGCTTAATACCGCCAAAGGATCGTTCACTTTGCGCTGCCTGATCAAGGCTACCTCATTTCACTTCGACAAATTCAGAATCGTCTGTTCCCTAGTTAGGCCACATTCGGGGTACTGCACCCATATCTGGTCACCTCTTTGCAAGAAGGATTTGTAGTCTTTGGAGATGGTGCAGAAGATGTTTACCAGGATGTTGCCTGAATGAGAGGGTATCATCTGTTAGAAGACACGAAAGAAAACGTGGATAGTTTTCTCTGGAGAGTGGAGGTTGAGGAGTCTTGATAAACGCCAATACCATTATGCAATGCATAATTGACTTGACGGCCAGAAACTTTTTTCCCCCAGAATTGATATGTCTAAAACTAAGGGGAATCCATGTAAGGTCAGAGTGATGAAGTCGCAGGAGATCTTTCTGACACTTTTTTTTTTGTACAGGGTATGACAGGAATCTGGAACGTACTGCTGAGGTGGGGTGGTGTACACAGATTCACAGGGATGGTTAAAAATACAAGTGCATGAAAATGAAAGGAATGGGGTGGCATTGACCAAGGGCAGGCAGACGTGTTTATTGAGTAGTTTCATTTGAGGTCATGTGCAGCACATCATTCCTGTGCAGTAAAGATCTATGCGCTAATTTCTCCTTCGAGTTGGCTTTAGTATAAGCTTCACAATAAAATTCTGATCCAAGGTCTGGGAATTAATATTCTTAGGATCTATGGCCAACCTGGTTGTCGCAGTCCACCTGATTACTTTAATCTCCGACGATAATTGTAACATTGCCTTTCTTAATTGCCTGTTGCATCTCTCCATTTATCTTCTGTACCATGCCCCCTTATCGATCCTGAGTACAGTTTGGCGGCACGTACAACCTCCCATTGTAGCATTTTTAAAATTATTTTTCTTCATTCCCATGCATTTTCTCAGCTCTATACACAGAGACTCGGTGCCCTCTGACGCTGTATGGCTTTTGTTTATCGACTTTATTTTATTTATTTCCAGGCAACGCCATCCCAGCTGCCTATCTGTCTGTTCTTTCATTAGAATATGTTCACTTGGTAATTGATTCCCAACTCTTATTCTTTTATGGTATCATCTCTGTGATGCCCAAAACATCACACTGACAATTTCATTCGGCAAAACAAGGTCATTTAAATTTTGTACGCTGTGAATGTTCAAGTATTACATCTCAGTCCTGCATTTTCCCCTCCTCTTATCATAGCTGCCCTCTTATCTGCGCTGCTGACCGTTTGTTTCCTGAAATTTTCAACATTCCTTGCCCTATCACTTTTTCCAGAAATTCTAAAATAATCTCCAAAGCCTATGCACACCACCCTTTCACCTGCTTAAATGAGACCAAAATCTTCATGACAACCTCATTTAAGATTTTCACTCGGATTCTGTTTGCAGATTAGTTCAGGTGAAGCGTATTCCAATGTTTCCAACTCCTTCCTGCCACAAGACAGATTTGGGTGTCCCATCAAAAGAGACGCCTCTTTCCTGCTCCCCTCTGACCCTTTGATTTACTTCTTTACTTTCCTAATTTCTCTTCAAATTATGACCTAACTCGTGTCATAAACCATATATTTATCCCTTGAATTGTTGCTCGGTTGTTCTGTTCCTAATTACTGATATTCCCCAAACTAGATCCCTTGCCACAATCGCCAATGTTGCTTGTCCCCAAACGGATTAAAACAGCAGAATCTCCTCCATCCCACTCCAACATCGTTTCATGCCCGTTCAACATTTCACTTCCGTTAACCTGCTGTATGTTTCTGCCTCACGAAACACAACTTCCAGGGAAAGCTCCCCATCCGTGGAGTTCGATGTTCAGACTCCAGCTCATCGGTTCCCAGCTGGATTAGTCAAGCAACCAATCCTTGCTCCAGGTATGATCTTCACAAACTGTATGGGGTCCACCAGCTCCCACAAAATGCAGGGACAAAATATTGCTTTGTACTGCATTTTTCTAACTAATTAAATCGAATAAAAATGTATATTTAAAATTTCCTACAAGTCCTTCTTCAATGAAATATTTCTCCAAATGCCCGACCAAATGAAAATAACTCAGAAAAGATATTTAAATAAGAAGCTACTAACCACCCAATGAACTTACGCTGTTTGCTTTGATATCACTTTCCTGACACTTTTTCTGATGACTGACGTCCTTCCAAGCTGGCTTCTCTCTCTCTCACTCATTCCTTCCAGGCTCCCAGGTGAGTGTATAGGCCTCGAGCCTCAGATTCTATTTTTATTTCCTGCTTATTAATAATGGCTTACCGTACTACTTTTTCTTGCATTTTTGCTGCAAATTCCTCCCAACCATTAATCTGCAAGATTCCCCCACCCAGTATCCTACAGGCCTTCACCGAAATAGTGTCCTTGAAGTCTTATGCCACCAAGTATCCTGCAAGTCTCATCCCAAAATATATCCTGCAAGGCCTCATCCCACCGCGCATCCAGCAAGAAGACTTCCTACCCAGTATCCTTCAACATCTCCTCCTACCCATTATCTTGCAATATTTGCTCCCCTCCCAGCATCCTCCTGGCAGTCTCCCAACATGTATGCAACATCTCCTCCCACCCAGTTACCTGAAATAATTCAGCCCATTCTCCCTAATTGTCTACCTCTGCCGCCACTGCACAGAGTGGGGCATATTACACTCGTGACCATCTATCTTGAAAAATGTTATTTTCGTTACAGCGAGACAGCTCTCCGCTGCAACACCTCCCTGCTGCATTCTACTGATTAGGTGGTCTGTGTGAGCTCTGACAAAGAAAGAAAAGCATACCAAGCACTTCCTTCTCTGTCCTGTCTACCACCGACTCCCTTTTCATGAAACTATGCATTTTAACACCAAAGTCTCCGTTCAGCAACACACCCCAGGACATGAAGTGTGCCAGTCAGCTTGTATTTGCATTTCCAAAACACAGCACCTCGGATTTGCCTAAATTAAACTCCACCTGCCACTTCACAGCCACTTGTTCCAGCTGATCAAGATCCCAATGCATTGTTGGTTAATCTTCTCTGTCCACTACACTCCCAATTTCGTTGTCATCGGCAAAGTTACGAACGATACAAAACATTCATACGAATGATGAAAAGCACTGGAGTCAGCACCAATCCTTGTGGCACAGCACTGACCACAGACACCCAGTCTGAAACGCAAAACTCTACTACCATCCTCTGTTATTTTACCTTCGAGCCTTGAGATGTAACCTTGCTAACTAAACTCCGAGGAGTAGCATGATCAAATGCCTTACTAAATCGACATAGATCACGTCTACAGTTCTGACCTCAAATTCCTTTTAATCCGTCTTCAGGTAACTCATTCAAATTCGTGACACATGATGTCCCGCGCACAAAGCTATGTTTTTGAAACCTAATCAGTCTTTCCCTTTAACAAATATATGTAAATCCACTCCTTCAGTATTCCCTTCGACAACTTGCCAAACACCGATGTCAAACTCACCAGTGTATATTTCCCAGGTTTTCCCTTACCCCATTTCTTAAATAGCAGCACCACCTTAGCCATCCTCTTGTCTTTTGCCACCTCACCAGTAACTATCGATGGTACAAGCATATATCAGAAAGGGGTCGAACAATCACTTCGCTTCCTTCCCACAGAGGTAGACATAACACTTGATCAGCTCCTGAGGATTTGTTCACTTTTATGCGTTTCAAGACGTCCAGCACCTCCTCCTTGAGGACATGGTCCTTTTACATGTTGTCAGCAGCTATTTCACCACATTTTATTTCTCCCATATCATTTCAACAGAAAACACTGATGCAAAATATTTTTCTCATTTCTCCCCATCCTCATGCAGCTCCACACATCAGCTGCACAACTGATCCTTGAGGGGCCGAAATTTCTCCCGATTTACCCTTTTGTCCTTAATGTTTTATAAACTACCTTTAAATTCTTCCAAATCCAATTTGCCAAAGCTATCACGTCAACCTTATGCCCCCCTGACTTCCCTCTGCAGCATACTGCTACTGTCTTTATATTATTGTCAGGATTTCTTTGCTCTATCCTTATCTGACGTATGGTTCCTTCTTTTTCTAAACTAAAACCTCAACTTCTTTGGTCATCCGGATTTCCCTGCAGCTAATACCATTTCCTTTCACCCCAACATGAATCGTTCTCTCAGTTTTGAAGGTTTCCCATTTTCCAGCCGCCCCTTTAACTGCAAATATTTCCTCCCAATAAGCTTTTGAAGTTTCTTGCCTCATACCGTCAAATTTAGCCTTCCTCCAATTTAGGACTTCAACTTTGAGATCCGTTCTATCCTTTTCCGTCGCTATTTAAAAACGAATAAAATTATGAACTCTGGCTCCAAAGTGCTCTCCTACTGACACCTCCGTCACCTCCCCTGCCTTATTTCCAAACAGTACGTCAAGTCTTTGACCTTCTCCATTCCGTGCATCCCCACACTTAACCAGAATATTTTCCTGTACACTCTTTACAAATTCCTTTCCATCTACACGTTTAACCCCATAGCAGTCCCAGTCTGTGTTTGGAAACTTAAAATCCCATATCACAATCATCCTATTATTCTGGCGTATAACTGAAATATCCTGAAAACTGCTTTGTCAATTACCCACTGAATATTTGTGTATCTGTAGCAAAACCCCAAGAAGGTGATCATCCCTTTCTTATTTCTCATTTCCACACAACTAACTTCACTGGGTGGTTTCGAAGGAATAACATCCCTCAATGCAACAGTAATGCTGCAGCTAATCAAAACACGCCACTCCTCATTTTGGACCCTGTAGCCTTCAGGACTCAAATATCGATTTTAATCATCTTGCAGCCGGAACAGAGAATATCTGTTTCCTTTTGGACTTATGATAATGTTGATATTGTCTGGATTCTGGTTTCCGGACGCAGGAATATTCCATCAAAAAATAGAACTTATGTGGAGAATGTTTGGTAACGTCAGGACAAAGGTAAAAGGTAATGCTCACATTGATTACGACAACAAGTCCTCTTATCCATGCATAATCCACATTGCGAGAATTTGTTGGAAGCAGGATCAATGGAAACATTCAGAATGACATTGGAAAGTCACTTTGAAACGACAGACCTGCGCAGCTGCAATTTGTGTCTCATGCCAGAGGATTACATCTCGTTGCATGCTTTTGTTGTTATTGTTTTCCAATGAAACTACAGTCAGAATGACTTCTATCTGGACCATAAGTTCTTCAGGCCATTAAGCCAATGTTTTCTGCAATCTATGTGTTAGTCAGGGCGGTTTTCTTCAGAAGGGAGTAGGATGCGCACACACTTATCAACGTCTCGGTGGGTGGCGCAGCACAATTCAACTTCGCATCCGGCTGGCCTCCCCTCGCCCTTTTCCTCGGGACAGTGACCAAAGGTGAGGGTAAATGATAAAACAGGACGCGGATGCCGCACTCGTCATTCTGTCCCGTTCCAAATCCTAAATTTGGAAATGATGGATCATAAAATGCACTATCGTGTGACGATGTAATCACTCGAAGAAATTATTGAGTCCTTTTCTTATTTTTTGATGAGAGGTTGTAATTCAGAGGTGCAGAACTAGCTACATAATATGACTTGAGGAAACAGTTTGGTAATGCTTGTTCATACTGTACACCCTGAATGGGTGTAACCAGCTCTCACAGAACAATATTTCTGGGTTTCTCTTTCAGTAACATCAGAAACCTTTGCGATCTCAAAAGTGTTAGAAGTTTCAGTGTATGTCGCCTGGCTGCGATTCTTTCTGAATTGTTTTCTTGATAAGTTTCTTTTCCTCCTAGATTGGAGAATTGCATGTGCGAATGTAGGTATGAATTTTCCTTTTTGCGAAATGCTGTGTTTGTGAGCTGTTACTGCAGTAATATTTATTGTATCCATTATTCTGCTATTTTTTCCATTAGTTGAGTTATTGTAAATTCTTCTGTCTTTTGTTCATATTTTCACTGGATCGTTTTATTATGTTGTTTTTGCGTAACGTCCTGTATTTTGATCAGTGATATTACATTCAAATCAGGACAATAACATCTACATATATGGGAAGAAAAAGTAAGAGTCGAGGCGATCATCTTAAAGTACTTTTGCAGGAGTCCGGTCTGTTGTCTAACACTAGTCAGACACCAAGAAGAACACTGCTCAGCAGGTCGAAGTAAACTAACGTTTTAAATGCAACCCTATTCGGTTTGGTGCTCGAAATTCAGTTTCAACTGCAGGAAGGATGAGGTCATCACCATTGTTCGGTCAATAACAACAGATTTTATTGTTCTAAGTTGAGGGATCATTGGACCATTCTGTCAGAATCGGATATTAGTTTCATTTCACTAGTTCACACAGCCTCAAGGGGAAGATCACTAAATTCACTGCTATTAGTTTCCAGATGGTGAGATCAACAGAATTCTCGAGGAGGTGTTGAGGTGGGGATAAACCAAAGCCAATGGGAAAAAACATTGAGATTCCAGTTCACATAATTCTTGGTGGTCCCTTGCAAACAAGGATCGCTGCCTTCCACTGTCAGGGTGAGTATGTATGTGGATATACAGAGCAGTAAGATTACCACAGGTTGTACTGAATAAGTGTTGTTTTTGAGGCATCAACTTCTACAACTCCTGATGTTGCCTGGCTTGCTGTTTTCTTCCAGCCACCTGGCTGCTTGTTGTGTTATAATTGGGGAAGGTCGTGGTCTCAGAAAGAAGTGCGTAGAGCAGTGCGATCATTTCACTATTGTTGCTGGGCTTCCATTTTCTTCGTGTTGGCAATTCTCCAGGTGCACGACGCCTTCCCACTGCTCCTTCATTTTGGACGGTCTTGTGCGAGTGATTCCCAAATGCCTGTGGTATTTTTACACCGCATCTGTGAGGCCTTGAGTGTATCACTTAAGTTATCCCTCTCTCCACAAGGCAGGCATCTGCCGTTTAGAAACTGAGTACAGCATCTTCTTGGAGTCTCGTCTCATTCATGCTGATGACATGCTCTGCCCATCACTGCCAGTGAAGTTTGGTGAGGGCCGCAATGTTGGGGTTGTTGGGCTGGTTGTGGACATTTGTCTTCCTACCAAATAAATTTGCAGGTTATTGCCCAGATAGCGTTGGTATGACTGCTCCAGAGGTTTGAGCTTCATGCTGCAGACTGTCTACATCTCAGAGCTATATCAGAATACAGCAATAACCATATATGTGTAAACCACAAGTTTGGTATCGGATCTGATGCTGCTGTTCTCGACCAGCCTTTCGCTCAGAAGGCCGAAGGCTGTGCTCACATACTGGAGACAGTGCTGGATCTCTTCATCAATATCAGTCGTGGTTGACAGAATAGATTCCAGGTATTGGCAGGACAAAGGTCTCGTTATGGAGCTTAATAATCGAGTTTTCTCCTCAAGACGGGGCCAGTTTGATGTAGCACCTTCATCCTGAGGATGATCCGGGTGGAACCCATGCTTTTATTTGTCTCTTGTAAGATGCTGATAATACTTTTGAGTTTC
Source organism: Chiloscyllium punctatum (assembly GCF_047496795.1). Taxonomy (NCBI): domain Eukaryota; kingdom Metazoa; phylum Chordata; class Chondrichthyes; order Orectolobiformes; family Hemiscylliidae; genus Chiloscyllium; species Chiloscyllium punctatum. The sequence continues at coordinate 57,529,404 of NC_092773.1, forward strand.
CCATCTGAGATAGCACACACTCCAATAGCATCGATGACACTGGGTTCAGTTAAGTTTGGTTCTGGTTTGAAGGTGGTTGAGGTTGACTAATTTTCGCTGTTCCTGTACGTTAGTCCCACTCCAGCGGGAAAACAGCGGCGGTGAGGTGAAGTATTAAAACATAGAGCATAGAACATAGAAAAATACAACACAGGACAGGCCCTTCAGCCCACGATGTTGTGCCGAACCTCTATCCTAGATTAAGCACCCATCCATGTACCTATCCAAATGCCGCTTAAAGGTCGGCAATGATTCTGACTCTACCACTCCCACGGGCAGCGCATACCATGGCCCCACCACTCTCTGGGTAAAGAACCCACCCCTGACATCTCCCCTATACCTTCCACCATTCACCTTAAATTTATGTCCCCTTGTAACACTCTGTTGTACCCGGGGAAAAAGTTTCTGACTGTCTACTCTATCTATTCCTCTGATCATCTTATAAACCTCTATCAAGTCACCCCTCATCCTTCGCCGTTCCAACGAGAAAAGGCCGAGAACTCTCAACCTATCCTCGTACGACCTATTCTCCATTCCAGGCAACATCCTGGTAAATCTTCTCTGCACCCTCTCCAAAGCTTCCACATCTTTCCTAAAGTGAGGCGACCAGAACTGCACACAGTACTCCAACTGTGGCCTAACCAAAGTCCTGTACAGCTGCAACATCACATCACGACTCTTGAATTTAATCCTTCAGCTAATGACCGATAATACTCCATAGGCCTTCTTACAAACTCTATCCACCTGAGTGGCAACTTTCAAAGATCTATGTACATAGACCCCAAGATCCCTCTGTTCCTCCACCTGATTAAGAACCCGACCATTAACCCTGTATTCCGGATTCTTATTTGTTCTTCCAAAATGGACAACCTCACACTTGGCAGGGTTGAACTCCATCTGCCACTCCTCAGCCCAGCTCTGCATCATATCTTAGACCATAAGACATAGGAGTGGAAGTAAGGCCATTCGGCCCATCGAGTCCATTCCGCCATTCAATCATGGCTGATGCGCATTTCAGCTCCACTTGCCAGCGTTCTCCCCGTAGCCCTTAATTCCTCTAGACAACAAGAACCTATCAATCTCGGCCTTGAAGACATTTAGCGTCCCGGCTTCCACTGCACTCCGTGGCAATGAATTCCACAGGCCCACCACTCTCTGGCTGAAGAAATGTCTCCGCATTTCCGTTCTGAAATGACCCCCTCTAATTCTAAGGCTGTGTCTACGGGTCCTAGTCTCCTCGCCGAACAGAAACAATTTTCTAGCATCCACCTTTTCAAAGCCATGTATTTTTTTTTTTACGTCTCTATTAGATCTCCCCTTAATCTTCTAAACTCCAACGAATACAATCCCAACGAATATCTAAGTCCCTTTGCAAACGACAAATGCCCTCCTCACTGTCCACAACTCCACCTATCTTCGTATCATCTGCAAATTTACTGACCCACCCTTCGAATCCCTCATCCAAGTCATTAATAAAAATTACAAGCAGCAGAGGACCCAGAACTGATCCCTGCGAAACTCCACTTGTAACTGGGCTACAGGCTGAATATTTACCATCGACCACCACTCTCTGCCTTCGACTGGTTAGCCAGTTTTCTATCCAATTGGTCAAATTTCCCTCTATCCCATGCCTCCTAACTTTCCGCACAAGCCTACCATGGGGAACCTTATCAAATGCCTTACTAAAATCCATGTACACTACATCCACTGCTCTACCCTCATCCACATGCTTGGTCACCTCCTCGAAGAATTCAATAAGACTTGTAAGGCAAGACCTACCCTTCACAAATCCGTGCTGGCTGTCCCTAATCAAGCAGTGTCTTTCCAGATGCTCATAAATCCTATCCCTCAGTACCCTTTCCATTACTTTGCCGACCACAGAAGTAAGACTAACTGGCCTGGAATTTCCGGGGTTATCCCTATTCCCTTTTTTGAACAGGGGCACAACATTGGCTACTCTCCAGTCCCCTGGTACCACCCCCGTTGACAGTGAAGACGAGAAGATCATTGCCAACGGTACTGCAATTTCCTCTCTTGCTTCCCACATAATCCTAGGATATATCCCGTCAGGCCCGGGGGACTTGTCTATCCTCAAGTTGTTCAAAATGTCCAACACATCTTCCTTCCTAACAAGTTTCTCTTCTGGCTTACCAGTCCGTTTCACACTCTCCTCTTCAACAATACGGTCCCTCTCGTTCGTAAATACTGAAGAGAAGTACGTGTTCAAGACCTCTCCTATCTCTTCTGATAGAATACACAATCTCCCACTACTGTCCTTGATCGGACCTACCCTCGTTCTCGTCATTCGCAGGTTTCTCACATACACATAAAATGCCTTAGGGTTATCCTTGATCCTATCCGCCAAGGATTTTTCATGCCCTCTCTTAGCTCTCCTAATCCCTTTCTTCAGGTCCCTTCTGGCTATCCTGTATCCCTCCACTGCTCTGTCTCAACCCTGTTTCCTCAACCTTATGTCAGCCTCCTTCCTCTTTACTAGACATACAACCTCCCTCGTCAACCAAGGCTCCCTCACACGTCCACTTCTTTCCTGCCTGATATGTATGTACATATCAAGGACACGTCGTATCTGCTCCTTGAAAAAGTTCCACATTTCCACCACATCGTTCCTTGACTGCCTATGCTCCCAACTTATGCTCCTCAAATCCTGTCTTACAGCATTGTAATTTCCCTTCCCCCAATTGTAAAATCTACCTTGTTGTGCGCACCTATCTCTCTCCATAATCAAGGTGAAAGTCACAGAATTGTGGTCACCATCACCAAAATGTTCACCCACAAACAATCCCATCACTTGTTCCGGTTCATTACCGAGTACCAAATCCAATATGGCCTCCCCTCTCGTTGGACAATCTACATACTGAGTAAGAAAAGCTTCCTGGACACACTGCACAAACACCGCCCCATCCAATCTACTTGATCTAAAGAGCTTCCAATGAATATTTGGGAAGTTGAAGTCGCCCCTGTGGCTTCTGCACCTTTCCAAAATCTGTTTCCCAATCTGTTTCTCCACATCTCTGCTGCTATTGGGGGGCCTGTCGTAAACACCCAACAAGGTGACTGCACCTTTCCTGTTTCTGACTTCAGCCCATACTACCTCCAAAGGCAGATCCCCCTCAAACTTCCTTTCTGCAGCCGTTATACCATTTCTAATTAGCAATGCCACCCCCCCTCCTTTTTTTTACCACCCTCCCTAATCTTACTGAAACATCTGTAACCAGGAACCTCCAACAGCCATTCCTGTCCCTCGTCGATCCATGTTTCTGTGTTGGCCACAACATCGTAGTCCCAGGTACCGATCCACGCCTTAAGTTCACCCACCTGATTTCTGATACTCCTTGCGTTGAAGTATACACACTTGAGCCTATCTCTGTGTCCACAAGTATTCCCTGTCAGTGCTACCTTCTCCACAGCCTCCCTACAGTCTTGGACACCCTGAAACACAGCGAGCTTTCTTGCTGGACTACAGGTCTGGATCCCATTCCCCTGCCAAATTAGTTTAAATCCCTTGCGAAGAAGAATAGCAAACCTACCCCCCAGGATATTGGTGCCCTTCTGGTTCAGGTGCATCCCGTCCTGTTTGTACAGGTCCCACCTTCCCCAGAATGCAGTTCAATTGTCCAAATACCTGAATCCCTCCCTCCTACACCATCCTTGCAGCCACGTGTTCAACTGCACTCTCTCCCTATTCTTTGCATCACTGTCACGTGGCACCGGCAACAACCCAAAGATGACGACTGTCTGTCCAAGCTTTTAGCTTCCAGCCTAACTCCCTGAGCTCCTGAATGACCTCCCCACCCCTCTTCCTACCTATGTCGTTGGTGCCAATGTGTACCACGACTTCTGGCTGCACACCCTCCCCCTGAAAGATTCTGAAGACACGGTCAAAGACGTCTTGGACCCTGGCACCCGGGAGGCAACAAACCATCCGAGAGTCTCGCCCATGTCCACAGAACCGCCTGTCCGTCCCTCCCACCTAGAGAGTCTCCTATAACTAGCGCTCTCCTCCTCTCCCCCTTTCCCTTCTGAGTCTCAGAGCCAGACCGCACGCCACAGACCCCTTCACGGCAGCTTACACCTGCAAGGCTGTCCCTGCTAACAGTTTCCAAAGCGGTGTACTTATTATTTAGGGGAACGACCACAGGGGAACCCTGCACTGCCTGCTTCTTCCCCTTCCCACCTCTAACTGTTACCCAGCTACCTCTGTTCTCCAGCGTAACTATGTCCCTGTAGCTTCTATCAATCACCCTCTCAGCCTCTCGAATAATCCTCAGTTCATCCAACTCCAGTTCCAGTTCTCTAACTCGTTCGGTGAGAAGCAGGATCTGACTGCATTTCCTGCAGACGAAGTCGGCAGGAGTAGCGGTGGTCACCCCTACCTCAAACATCCTGCAGGAGGAACATTCCACCGCCTGCACTGCCGTGACTGTAGACTTTGTCTCCAAAAAAAGAACACTGAGTCAATAACACTGAGTCGCTTACCTGTGCACTTTGAAGTTAGGCTAGAGGAGGAGGTTGGGAGGGAGGCCCAACGAAGTAGGGCCTGGGGTCTAGAACACACCCACTGAAATGCAAATCACTTACCTTCCCGACCAGCTCTGCGCTCCAACCTCACTTCCGCCCAGCTCGCGCCGCTCTCTGCGGTGAAAAGTCTCCCGGGTTCGCTTTTACTCGGCCGCTGCTCCCACTCAAATCACCGTTGTGTTAAAGGGTGAGTATTTATACTCACTGTTCTCCTTCCCGGCTGCCCCTCTGCTTGCCGTCACTTCCTCTGCTGCTCCCGCTCTTTCTGTGAAGAGAGAGAGAGAAAAAAAAACACCGTTGTCCGCTACAGGTAAGTAATTTTAAAACAAACTGTCTTACCTTCGCTGTAGTCTCCCGGGTTCGCTTTTACTCGGCTGCTGCTCCCACTCAAAAATGTCGTGGTGAAACCTGAGGAAACTCAGGAGTTTAAAAAATCCATGGAATCATTCCAGACTGTGTGTTTACACGCTCCTATATTCGTAAGTTAAAGCAAGATAGGAAAAGAAAACAGAGAGTGGGACGAAGCAATAGAGGTCGAGTTAGCTGAAATCCTGTTGATGATAAGATAAAGAAAAAAATAAGCACCTGAACAGTTGGAGGATCAGGCAGCTTTTTTCAGGTCGGAAAGATTCCGGGTATTACAGTAAAAAGATGAGACAACAGAAGAGTCATATAATCACTCATATTCAGAAAGGAAATCGGTTGTCTTCCAGAGTGTTATGATCGGAAGGATTGATGCCTAATGCAGACCTCGACAGTTCGTTACACAGCAGAAACGGGCACAAGCACGTCAGATTGTGTCACCAGTTGGTATGGACATGCCGGACACTCGCAAAACATTTCAAAACGGCAGGCGAAACCCTAATTTTAATCATTATTTAAAGCAGGTATGTATAAGATATTAAAGGAGAGATACATCTCGGTCAAAAACTCAATTTTAAACAAAACAGAATTCAATAACAGACTACTGAATGAAACATGATCAAAAGACATCCACATTTAAAATAATTTAAAAATATGAAAAACACTTTCGACTGTATTGCAATATAATGATGTTGATCCAAATATATGCAGCATCTGCATAGACACTCTCTTGGAAAAAAAAGACAGAAAATCAAGCATAATTTCTTATCGGCGAGATGTCAGAAGGTGAGAGAGAGGGAGAGAGAGAGAGAGAGAGGACAAGGATGAAACGGTTTCTTTGGCTCCCCAGTAGCTTGACCCCAGTATTAAACTTGACCAGCAGCTGCAAAGAAATCAACTCGCTAAAACCAAACCAAACCCAAACGAATTCTCAACTGGGAGAACAGGTGCTTTGTGCAGGTGCTCAAAAATAACTTAAGAATGTTTGCAAGTAGATATTACGAGACATATCAGTTCCTCTGCCTGTACACGTTCTCTGTGACAAAAGAAAACAAGGACTTTATAACATTTGTAGAGAAGCAACACTGTCACACTTGCAACAGTCTGTTCTTTAACTGGCGTTGTTTGCTTGTCAGAAAGTGCCCTGAAAAGTGCCCAGATTCTTGAGTGTACGACCTTTGGCTAGGATATGCAGAGCCAGGGAGTTAGTGAGGGCATTCCCAAAAATGGTGCAAGGAAATGTGACTTACATTTATAGCGAACAGGCTGCAAATGCTGTCTTACTGTATCGAAAAAAAAATCAAAATTGCTGCAAAAGACAGAAATACGAAACAAACACAGAGGACACTAGAGATTCTCAGCAAACCTGACATACTTGTAGATAGAAAGGAAGGTGCAACGCTCTTAGCGAAGTATCACTCGTTCAGTCCGAGTCCATCGATGCAGGAAAAAAATGGACTTCGAGTTTTCATAAACACCCAGTGTAGGTTCAATCGTAATATAGAAAATCCCGATCCTGAGCATCATAGAACATAGAACATAGAACATCACAGCGCAGTACAGGCCTTCGGTCCTCGATGTTGCGCCAACCTGTTATACCAATCTGAATCCCATCTAATCTGCACTTTTTCACGTACGTCCATATGCTTGTCCAATGACGACTTAAATGTATTTAAAGTTGGCGGAACTACTACCGTTGCCGGCAAAGCTTTCTATACTCTTACTCCGCTCTGGTTAAAGAAACTTCCTCTGACATCTGTCCGAGATCAATCACCCCTCAATTTGAAGCGATGCTCCCTCCTGCTCGCCGTCACCATTCTTGGAACAAAGCTCTCCCTGGCCACCCGATCGAACCCTCTGATTATCATATGTGTCTCATTAAAGTCACCTCTCAACCTTCTTCTCTCCAACGAAAACAGCCTCAAGTCCCTCAGTCGTTCCTCGTAAGACCTTCCTTCCATACCAGGAAGCATCCTAGTAAATGCGCTCTTCAAAAGCACCATTTCAAAAGCTTCCACATTCCTTCTTATAATGTGGTGACCATAACTGTACAGAATACTCGAAGTGCGGCCACGCTAGAGTTTTGTACAGCTGAAGCATAACCTCATGGTTCTGGAAATCGATCCCTCTATTAATGAAAGCTAAAATTACTGCGACCAAAGTAAATCACTCACACTTGTCCGCATTGAACTCCATTTGCCACCTCTCAGCCCAGCTCTGCAGCTTATCTATGCCTCTCTGTAACCTACATCATCCTTCGTCACTATCCACAATTCAACCGACCTTGGTTTCGTCTTCAAATTTACAACGCAACACTTCTACATCCTCAACCAGGTCCTTTATCAAAATGACGAACAGCAGTGGACCCAACACCGACCGTTGCGGTATACCACTGGTAACTGGACCCAAGGATGAATATTTCCCTTCAACCACCATCCTCTGTCTTCTTACAGCAAACCAATTACTGATCCAAACTGCTATATCTCCCACAATCCCATTCCACAGCATTTTGTACAACAGCCTACTGCGTGGTACCTTATCAGACTCCTTGCTGAAATCCATATACGCCACATCAACCTGTTTACTCTTATCTGCCTGTTTGGTCACCTTCTCAAATAATTCAATAAGATTTCTGAGGCACGACCTACCCTTCACAAAACCGTGCTCACTATCCCGAATCAAATTATTCTTTTCTTGATGATTATAAATCCTATGTCTTATACATTTTGCAACAGTTTACCAGCAACTGAGGTAAGGGTCACTGGTCTATAATTAGCAGGGTTGTCTCTACTCCCCTTCTTCAACAGGTGAGCCACATTTGCTATCCTCCAGTCTCCTGGCACCATTCTGCATACATTGACGATTTAAAAATCATTGCCAAAGGTACGGCAATCTCCTCACTGGCTTCCCAGAAGATCTTAGGATAAATCCCATCCGGCCCAGGCGACTTATCTATTTTCACACTCTGCAGGATTTCTAATATATCTCCCTTGTGAACCTCAATCACACCTCGTCTTGTAGCCTGTATCTCAGTAATCTCCTCGACAACATTGTCGTTTTCTGGAGGGAATACTGTTGAAAAATATTCATTTCGTTCTTCCCCTATCTCCTGTGGACTGCACACACAACTTCCCACAACTATCCTTGATTTGCGCTAAATTACTCTTGTCATTCTTTTATTCCTTAAATACTTATATGATGTCTTAGGGTTTACCCTGATCCTATTCACCAACAATTTCTCATGTCTCCTCCTGGCTCTTCTGAGCTCTCTCTATAGGTTTTTTCCTGGCTACCTTGTAACCCTCAGGCGCCATAACTGTGACTTCGCATCTCATCCTAACATAAACGTTCTTCTTCGTCTTGAACAGGAATTCCACTTCCTTCGTAAACCACGGCTCCCGCGCTCGACAGCTTCCTCCCTGCCTGACAGGTACGTACTTATCTAGATACACAGAAGCTTTTCCTTGAATAAGCTCCAAATGTCTAAGTTGCCTATCCCCCGCAGTTTACTTCCCCATCCTTTGCTTCCTAAATCTTGCCTCATCGCATCGTAATTGCCTTTCTCACAGTGATATACACCTATCCTTTTCTATCACGAAAGCAAACATATCAGAATTGTGATCACTATCACCAAAGTGCTCACCTAATTCCAAACCTCACACCTGGTCGGGCTCATTAACCACTACCAAATCTAATGTGGCTTCGCCCCTTGTTGGCCTGTCCACATCCTGTGTCAGGAAACCCTCCTGCACACACTGGACAAAAACTGACCCATCTATTGTACTCGTACTGTCGTGATCCCAGTCAATAGTTGGAAATTTGAAGTCTCCCATAACAACTACCACGTCTCTCTCACTCCTATGGAGAATCATCTTTGCTATCCTTTCCTCAACATCTCTGGAACTATTCGGAGGCCGATAGAAAACCCCCAACTGGGTGACCTCTCCTTTCCTGTTTCTCACTTCAGCCATTATACATCAGTTGAAGAGTGCACAAGTAACCTTAATGCAACTCTAATACTGTCCTTGACCAACAATGCCACACCTCCCCCTCTTTTACCATCTTCTTTGTTCTTACTGAAAGATCCAAATTCCTATCCCTGCTCTCACCACGTCTCCGAAATGGCCACAACATCGAAGTCCCAGGTACAAACCCATGCAGCACGTTCACCCACCTTATTTCGGATGCACCTGACATTGAAGTAGACACACTTCAAACCAACGTCTTGCTTGTTGGTGCTATCTTGTGTCTCTGAAAATTGATTTTGGACCTCCCTACTCTCAACCTTTTCGTTATTCGAACTACAATTTTGGTTCCCATCCCCCTGCTGGATTAGTTTAAATCCACCCCATAGTCTCAGCGAATTTCCCCCCATCCCTCCCCCTGCCCAGGAGTTTGGTAACCCTCTGGTTCAGATGAAGACCATCATGCTTGTAGAGGTCCCACCTTCCCCAGATTGAGCCCCAATTATCCAAGAATCCAAAATCCTCTCACGTACACCATGCCTATAGCTACGTGTTCAACTCCTCTCTCCCTATTCCTTGAGTCACTCGCACGTTTGACGGGCAACAAACCAGAGACAACAACTCTGTTCGTCCTCGCTCTAATGTTCCATCCAACTCCCTGAATTCCTGCCTTAAATCCCCATCTCTCTTCCTACCGCATCAGGCATCTGTCAAGGAAGTCGATAACAAAAAAATTTGTTCACTCTGAGAAATTATGGACTGCACGAATGTATTCAAATATCCATCCATGGGAATGTTTTTGGCATAGACGACCAAGATTGGCTATTCTTCTGCCCTGAATGTGGGAAATGATTCCCTTGATAATTCAATCTCTGGCATACCAGCGAATTCACATTCGAGAGAGAGCTTTTTAATGTTTAGACCGTGGAAAAATCCACAAGTCTTTGCAGATGATGATCTCTCAACACGTTCACACTGAGGATAGCGCTTTCTGGTGATCTCACCGTGAGACATTGTTCTGGCTACCATTTGATCACATTGTACATCACTAAGATTGTACATCACGTTTGGGAGAGACAGTTCACCTGTGGAAAAGTATACACTCAGCCATCCCATATATTACTGTAGGTGCCCATTTTATCACGTAATTAATCATAACGATGAGACCAATGAACCAGTCACTGATTTATGTTTTGTCTTTGTGTGCACAGAACACACTCGGATAGTTTCCCACATTGTCAGTAGGTGTCAGTGTTGTATCCCAACAGGAACAGCTTGAATGAAATGTTATCATCGCTCACAGCCTTTTCATTATCCTATCCATCCAGCCGCTTGCAGATATCACAGAAATGCAGAGAAATACCTGAAGACTGAAATCTGGAGGAGACTAAAATCGAAGATTTCATTGACACTTCTGTTTGAACATTATCGTAAATGGTTCAGCCTTGAAATTTTCATTGCAGTGTTGGGCTCTTGCATCATTGAGGATGGCGAGTAGTGGGGACCATCCTCCCCCAGTGTGTTGTTTGATATTCCACCACTACAGACAGATTGCTTGGGGAAGGATTACAGTGATTAGGTCTGATTCATTGTTTGGCTGTGTCGATCACTTGCAGTCTGGGCTATTTGGTGAGTAATTGGTGGTGATTGGGAACTTCACATCGTTTGTAGGTGTACCTGATGCTTCTCTTGGCCGTCCCTCCTGTATTCTACGTCGACAAGCGTTTACAGCTGGCTTGATGATCAGGGTAAAGTGGACCATAAGCCAGATAGTGGGAGTGAACATTGTGCTGGTCTACAGTTCTGCTGCTGTTAGTAATGACCTGAATCAGCTCACGCAGCGCAGTGCTGAGTTACTAGGTCTATTCGAAAACTGTCCCATTTAGCACGGTGATTCTCTCTCTCTCTATCTCTATCTCTATCTCTCTCTCTCTCTGTCTATGTCCCTCTCTCTGTTTTTCTCACACACACATATACACACACAAATGGTATTGACGATAGAAAAAGTTGGACTTTCTCGCGAGAAATACTGGAGCCGGTATTCACTGTTGCCAATATCGTCATCGCTCAATGTGTCTGCAGCCGATAAATAGGTGAGGATGAGATCAAGGATGCTTCTCTCTTATAGTTGTTCCCTCCCCAACTGGTGGTTTTGAAATGGCCCACTCATTATACCTCCTCCAGCTTTGCCACTCTCTCAGTGCTTCCTCAAAGTGATGCTCAGTGTGAAGGATCCATGATCCATCAACTGACGGATTCAAGTCAGCAAGAGGTGTCTGTTTCGATGCTTGATGTGTCAACATGTGGCTGAGGGAGGGGAGGCTGCCTTTGGTTTTCTTGTCAGTGTTTTATCTGACACCATGAGGCCAGTGGAGGGGAGTTAGCAGTGTCAGTGCCAGCGTTTGATCTGACGCTATCAGGCTGAGGGACGGGAGTCAGCATGAGGCTCCCGTATCAGGGCTTCATCTGACACCATGAGGGTTCATTATACCACAATGTTGCTTGAGCAGTGTGTAGGTTTGACAACACGGTTCTTAGCTTCCAGACAGTAGACAAGAGAAGTCTACGGTATTTTGTGTACTTTCGTTACTGTCAATCAAAAGGACACTGCTTTGTTGTGTGACACTGATTCAATGGCTCTTGTTATTGAAACATCCAAGGTCTGACTCCTCCAGTCCCGCTCAGTACATTTGTAATCCACTAATTCATTATACAATTCTGTTTTGAAGCTGTCCACCTGCCCCTCGGTATGTTTCCCTGTCATCATCTCAAGCTGTATCATCCATCTATATCTCACTGACCCTCCACATCACCATAAAACTTGATCAATATAAGGATGACTGTAAATTCCTCCAACTACTACACCCCCACCCATATCTGTAACCTCCTCCAGCGTCTACATCCCACACTATCTTTGCAGGCTCATAAATCCCTCCACCTTTCCCTGTCTCTTTGAACACCTCCAGCTACTACATGTACTACATCCTACATCATCCCTATGTCTGTAACCTGCATTTGCTTCTAAACCCTTCCCTATCTGCATAAACCATTCCAGCCCCATACCCGTCCCTACCTCTGTAACCTTCACTAGCTATTCCAGCCCTCTTTATCACTTTGAACTTCCCCAAAAGCGACTTTCCCCCAGCCTCTGTATCATCCATCAGATAATACTTCCTTCCAGATCTGTCTCCTCCTCCATCAACTACACACTTACATTTCCCAGTAGCCAATTCCAGACTCTACTCCTTTCCTCATCCCTTCCATGCCCTCCAGCATCTGCAATACTCAATATTCCTGAAATCGCTTCCTGCTCCTCGAGACTTCCCCAAGTTTGCAGCATCCTGTAGCACAAAACACTTCCTTAAATGTGTGTCATTTCTAAGCTCTATTCCACTCCTTAACACTGTGTCCTCCATCGCGTATTACTTTTCTTCCGTTGATTGTAACCACCATCATTATGTAAATCCCACACTGTTTCTGTAACCTCCAACCCTTACTCTCCTCCCGATCTCCAGACCCCTCCACATGTCCCTCCATACCTTATGATCTCTGTACTCTCCTGCAGCCCTCTACAAACCATCCATTCTGTGAAATCTCATCAAACGGGTGCATCCCTCCATATTTATATAAGCTCCCCCAGCCTCCACTCAAATCCCCATTGCTACATTGTTTCCTGTTTCTGTAATCTCCTCCAGCCCTGTCATTCCTCCCTATTTCTGGAACTTGCTTCTGCCCCGACAACCTTCATTCTCACTGGAATCTCCACTATCTACTCCAATCTCCTTCAATATGTATCGTTCAATATCTCTTTCATCTCCTCCAGCTCCAACGGTCCTCAGTATCTGTGAAAGGAGGAGTCGCCTCAAACATTCTGTTAACCTCTTCCAGCTGTACACTTCGATGTTTGAAGCATCCTCGTGTCCCTTCACCACTATTTTGTGAAGTTGGAATATACAGGTTGGAGGATGTTTCAGCAATACGGAGGAATGGTGGTGCTAGAAGAGAATTCAAAGATAGCGAATAATGCAGGTGCTGGATGAGAGGACATGGCTGGGAGTGATTCAGATACTGGAAGAGGTGACTGTGATTCAGTTGGTAATACGCCTGGATGTGATGACTGAGGTTGTGTGGCTTGCCAGTGCTGGAGAAGTGTTCAGAAATATGAAGGTATTCATCAATAATCAGAGCCGTCACGATTGTAATAATCTCAATCACAATTACATCTTTTACTATCTGAAACCTCCGCAATCATCAATTCCCTTCCTTATCTTTGTAACTTTCAGCAGCGTCTTAGCCCACTCCTCCTTATCACTGTAACCTCCCCTAGCATATGCGATCCCCCTATCTCTGTAGTCACCTCCAGCATATTCACACATCCGTTTTATTAAAACTGCCGGCATTTTAATCCCTCCAGATGCAACACTTGCATCTACATCCCTCATTATCACTGTGGATTTCTCAAACGGCTATATCACTCCCAATCTCAGTAAACGCCTTCACCCCACCTCTGCAATATCTACCAGTCCTACGCCGTTCATTACTTTTGTTGTACAGTCGTTGAACACCTTCGTCTCTCTGAACACTTCTCCAGCACTGACAACCCTCACTACCTCAGTCATCAACTCCAACGTATTTCCATCCCAATCACAGTGACATTTTGCAGTATCTGAATAACTCCGAGCCATGTACTTTCCTCCAGCACCTGAACAACTCGCTATCTTTGTATTAGCTTCTAGCACCGTCACACCTCCGTCTTGCTGAAACATCCTCCATCCTGTATATCCCACCATAACAAAACACTTACTTGGTGTACTGCAGCCTCGACCTCAACGGCGGACTGGAGATAGCGTAAGCCGCGGGACGCCGGAAAGTTTAATTAGAAAATAAACTACTGCTCTAGTGAATCAGCAGCTCCAATTTCAGCAGCAGGAGTCGAGAGCATACGAGCGAGGAACAGCGGGGTAGGTAAATTAGTATATAAAATACCAGAACGATGCCTGTACGGGAACGAATGCCGTCACAGGCAATGCTAAGAAAGTAGATTCACATATGAGTGCAGAGGCGAAATCCAAAAGATTGCATATGCAATGTCACCCACTCATAATTCTCCTCCGCTAACCCCAAAAAACCCGGTGTGTTTGTTGATCAGATATTTTGAACTATCTTTTGAAAATTAGAGCAGAGAGAATGGAGGCTCAGGCAGTTTCATGTTCCTATTGAAGGACGTGGGTGGTAACGATCAGCACCACTGCCCCTGCTGACTTCACCTGCACGAAGTGCACCCAATTTCAGCTCCTGAGAGACCGCGTGAGGGAACAGGAGCTGGATGAACACCTCATCATTCAGGAAGCTGAGGGGGTGATAGAGAGCGGTTAATCACATTTAAGTTGCAGGATAAATGCAGCTGGGTGAACGTCAGGAGATGGAAAGGAAAAGGGCAGACAGTGCAGGTGTCACTGTTGGCTGTTCCCTCAATGATAAGTGTACCACTTCAGATACTCTTGGGCAGGAGAAGATACTCGGAAAAAGACACAGCAGCCAGATCTCTGACACTGTGCCTGGCTATGTGGTTCAAAAGGGAATGAGGAAGTACAGGATAATAGTCTAGGACTCAATGACTTATGGAACAGACAGGATATTCTGTGATAATTAGCGAAACACCCGGAAAGTATGCTGCCTCCCGGGTACAACGAGTATATCGCAAGGATCTGTGTTTGGGACACCCCTCTTTGTCATTTTTAGAAGTGTCCTGGATGTGTGTTAGTAAATTTACGGATGACACGAAAGTTGGTGGCTCTTCGGACAGTATCGTCGAGTGTTTCGCGTTACAGAGCGACAAAGATAAATTGCAGAGCTGGGCTAAGAGGTGGAAAAGTGGTGGAAAAAGGAGTTTAATTCGCAGATGCGTGTGGTGATTCAGTTTGAAAGAAGTAACAGGATAACAGAGCACTGGGCTAATGATAAGAATCTTGTTGGTGTGGGTGAGTAGAGAGATCCGTGAAAGTTGCCACCCAGATTGAGATGGTTATTAAGAAGTGGTAAGATTATTGTTTTTATTGTTTTTATTGTTGACGGATTGAGTTTCGGAACCATGGGCTCATTTTGCAGCTGTACAATACTCTGGCTTGGCTGCACTTGGAGTATTGTGTACATTTCTGATCGCTGCTGTCGTGCAATGATGTGGAAGCATTGGAAAGGCTGCAGGGAATATTTCGCAGGAAATATTTCGCAGTAAGTTGCCTGGTCTCGAAGGACGGTCTTGTGACAATAGGCTTAGGGACATGAGGCTGTTTTCGTTCGAGAAAAGAAGGTTCACAGCTGACTTAATGGAGGCAGACAAGATGATCAGAGGTTTAAATATAGTGGGCAGTGAGAGCCTTCTATCCTCGGATGGTGATGGCTATCACGAGGGGACATAGCTTTAAATTGAGGGGGTATAGATATACGGCAGATGTCAATGGTAGCTTCTCTACTGAGAGAGAAATAAGGGCGTGGTGTGCTCTTCCCGCAACAGTACTGGACTCGCCATCACAAAGGATTTAAATGTTCAGTGGGCAAACATATGGATGAGAAAGGAATACCATAGGATTGATGTGCTCTTGATCAGTTTCACAGATCGGTGCCACATTGAGGCCTGACGTGGCTGTACTGCGCTGGAGGTTTCTGTGTTCTCTGTTTCCTACTATGCTCTTTTTCAACTTTTGCTGATTTCTTACCAGCCAATCTGGTCAAAGCTTCACTCTGAAGCCACTGTTTTTTCACATAGCTCAGTGATTTTAATACCTGCTTCTGATGCTGCTCCTACTTCCAACCGCTCTCTGCAAACTCAGCGCGTTTCCCGAGCTCGTTGAACGCTGAACTCACTCTATGCTGCCCTTGCTGCTCCGTCTTCAAACTGTTCCCCTCAGACGAGGCCGCACTTCCCGAGATCAGCGAGTTATATATTTACTCCGCGCTGCAAATGTTTCTCCACTTTCCAACCGCTTCCCGCAGACTTGGAGACCTGTTGGATATCCAATGGATCTAGCAGCATTCATGTAGTGATTGGAAGCTAACGTTTCGTGTCAGATAAATTTGCATCGGGGCTGACGTGAAGTATGCAGAGGGCAGCATTTATGCAACAGTGGGGACTTGGAGTCCTGTTTTAAAAAGGATATCAATAGTCCAGATTAAATGATCGGAATGTGAGAGTGGCAGAGCAATGGGATGTCTAACTGCCAGACTGGAAAGACCAGGCAGTGCAGCGAGAGTTGAGAGGGGTGGGGAGATGCTTGGAGTGGTGGAAGGTGGACATTGTGACAGAGAATATAACGAGTATATTTAAATGAAGGGGAGGAATCTGTTCATCATTCGAAGCTGTTGAACTCAACATTGATCCCAGAATGTTGCAAAGTGTTTACTGTGAAGATGAGATGTTGCCCCTTCAGTTTATGCTGTGATTCGCTGGAGCATTGCAGCACGCCAGACAAATGGACAAGCGAGCAGGATGCTGTGTTAAAATAACCCCTTACAGGAATGTAGGCATCGTGCACCCACAAAAACCAGTCGTGCTCTGAGAATCTGGCACTCATCCTGAGTTTCATTTTTGTATTTGTCCCCACTTTCTCCTTGATTTCTGCAATGTAGATCATACACAAATGTGGAGAGTGAAAACTATACACAAGATCAGAAGAGTTACAGATAAAATGCTGCAACACCTGCAGCGCCACTTTTAGCTCTTGGATACTAAACAAGCAGGGCATGAAGGATCAGAGTTCGTACTCGAGCGTCTGGTATAATAAGATATTAGTTCCAGCCAATAAGCCAACCCTTCGCCGAATGGATGACAAGTAAGGAACGGGATGTTTGGAACCAGGATGTTTTTGAGAGATGAAAGAGTCAGTGAAAATATTTAAGGGGATTTCCCTTGAGTTAAGGAACGGGCTGATTGAATTTGTTGGAGAGATATAAGTGCAGAGTGGCTGAAAGATTTACTGAGATAATAAAGAATTACAGATACTCTTCATGTGAGTTATAATTGATATCATTCATAACCGATCCAGAAACATGTCTGAAATGCAATGAGCATTATTAAGAAATTTTGAAGACGGATTCTGTGCATTCAATGGAGTGTCCTTGCTCTTCAGATTCCAATTACAGATCTTTGAGGCAGGAATTCTGCAGACAGTTTGGAAAAGTAAATTAATTCTATGAGAATAGATTATTCCACAAATGCTACAAATGCAAAGACAACCTGACAACCTCTAAAGAGGAGATGAGTAGCAAGGCCAGTTTAACTCAGGTTAAGGAGTGAGAGTTAGTTCGACAGTCATGGGATCACTGAAACATAGAAGCATTTTTCTTAAACGAATACTTTGTTTCAGCCTTTTGCTTGTAACGAAGTACTGCTTGTGTCATGCTGCAAGAAAGCGCAAATATAGCTCGAGCACCCTGGAAATTTTTCCAAATTTTCATGAAACAGATCGTAAGTTTCGTTTCCTCATTACAGTTCACAACAGACCAAAACCTGACTGACTCCATTCAGGAATACTAAGAAGTGAATTTGCGAATGATATCATTTTTGTGATTCTTCTTTCATCTCAGCGACATGCAAGAGGATTGCGAAATTGTACAATGTGAACTTAGTTCAAAAGAGGGTAGTGTTTTGCTCAGGCAAACGCAGGGCCAATGCTTCCAAACTCAGGACCACTGTGGCGATTCAAAAAGGCTGACTTTAGAGAAGATGAGGAAATGGGATTGCTCCATGAGGTTTACGCTATTGAAATTATGTATAAATGGAAAATGACACTGGGGGAAACTCCCGACATCAATGTGTGATTCGTTTGGGGCACCTGGATCAAGGAACGGACAGAGGAAGTTGTAAGAGTGTCACCGAATGTAGACATGCAATAAACCTATATTTTGTATTCGATACGATAATTGTTTCCATGTGAATGCGCCATAATCGGTGTTTTATGTTCTCCCTTTGAAGCAGCCTGTAGTTCAAACGTGGTGATGATAGAGAATTACATCAGGATCTAAACCAGATGGGCCAATAGGCTGAGAAGTGGCAGATGGATTTTAAATGGGATAAATGTGAGGGGCTGCATTTTGGGAAACCAAATCTTAGCAGGACTTATGCACATAATGGTAAAGTCCTCGGGTGTATTGCTGAACAAAGAGACCTTGGAGTGCAGGTTCATAGCTCCATGAAAGTGGACTCGCAGGAAGATATGATAGTGAAGAAGGCATTTGGTATGTTTTCTTTAATTGGTCAGAGTATTGAGTACAGGAAATGGGAGGTCATGTTCCGGCTGTACAGGACATTGGTTAGGCAACTGTTGGAATATTGAGTTCTGTTCGGTTCTGCTTCCCATCAGAAAGATGTTGTGAAACTTGAAATGGTTCAGAAAAGATTTACAAGGATGTTGCCAGGGTTGGAGTTTCTGAGCTACAGGGAGAGGCTGAACAGGCTCAGGCTGTTTTCCCTAAAGCGTCGGAGGCTGAGGGGTGACCTTATAGACGTTTACAAAATTAAGAGGGGCATGGATAGGATAAATACACAAAGTATTTTCCCTGGGGTCGGGGAGTCCGAACTAGAGGGAATAGGTTTAGTGTGAGAGGGGATAGATATAAAAGAGACGTAAGGGGCAACGTTTTCACGCAGAGGGTGTTACGTGTATGGAATGAGCTGCCAGAAGATGTGGTGGAGGCTGATACAATTGCAACATTAAGAAGCATTTGGATGGGTAAATGAATAGGAAGAGTTTTGAGGGATATGGATGGGGTGCTGGCATGTGGGATTAGATTGGGTTGAGATCTCTGGTCGGCATGCACGAGTTGGACCGATGAGTCTGTTTCCATGCTGTACAACTCTATGACTCCGTGATTCTAATAAACACTCTTTAATTTAGAACATATTACAGTGAAGTGCCCTTCCGACTGCATGCTACATGAGTTCACCTCTGCTATTCTGACAGCAGTCGACATCCCACAAAATTCGCAATTGATAAATTCACTTGCTGAAGTATGCATCACTGCAGACTTGAGAAAGAATACCTGGCTGTCTTGTGCTTTGTCGCTGGTGACTTCAAGGCGTCAATCCTCAATTTCGTGCTAACATTTTGTCCCTTTTTGCGCCAGGCGTCCCCACTGCTGTGACAATTGTTATTCAACCATCACAGAAGTCTGCATTTTTGAACATCAGACCACAGCGCTGTGGTCCTGCCATATCACCTCCCCTACCAACCCCCAACCGGCTAACCAGCCGAAATTGAAGCATGAATCGTCAGTCCAGAAAACATAGCAGCATTGACTTTGGGCAATGGAATGGATTTCAAATGACTTCCGGGAGACAGTGGACTGGCCCATACTGAAGCACACAGTGCCCAAACTAAAGTTGTATCGAGCTACTCTCATAGATGTTATTTTTGTGCGTGAGACATGTGCTGAAGATGTTTATCCGAATGTTTTCCATGTAGAAAACCTGAATGAAACGAAAGATAGAGTCTGGGCTGGATTATAAGTCAGAGTCTAACAGGTCGAGCAATCATCACCAAAACAGGAAATCCAGGTATGACCTTCAGAACAAAATCGGAGACAAGAAATTGCATCATAACTTCTCTATACAACTGTAAGACGTGCTCGCCTATTTCCAGAAGATCACCACCATTCTGTTGATAAAGGTAAGTCATTCAGCTTACTTCTATCATCAATTCCAGGGACCGCTGACTTGTACAATTATGGAATATTTGAAGAGTTAATTGCGGCTGACATCAATTTCAGCCGAACAAATTCTCTTGATCCTTTGACATTCGCCTACCAGGATGACAGGGCCACACCACACGTCATCTCCCTGACCCTCTACTCTATCCTGAAATATGTGACTGAAAAGGATAAGTCTTTCAGTCCAATATGTATTCGCTACTGTTCCACACTGAACACCATAATTCCAAACAAACACACCTCTAAACTCGGAGACACAGGTTTCGGTGACCACTTGTGGCAGGATCCACTAATTCCAGATCTGTCATTTGCAGTAAGAATAGGGAAAAATGCATATTCAGAATAATCTCCATGCTGAATGAAACGAGCACGAGACTTCATTATTTATATGGTCACGATTGTGCAGACAAAGTTTGCACCGATTTCGTTTTACAAGTTTGCTGACAACAATTCTGCAGGTCAGATCTCAAACAACACCTGGACAGAATACAAGAAAGATATTGGGTGTTTCGCGGTATGGTGCAAACACAACCATTTCTCCAGCAGAAGCAGCAAAATAATAAAGATGTTCATTGTCTTCAGCAAGCTGACTGAAGTTTACCCTCCGTCTACTTCGTTGAAGATAGGGGAGACATGGCCTCTGTGTGTGATGATCCCCAACAGTCTGTCCTGGTCCTGCCACGTCAATGCAACGGTGAAGAACGTTCAGCGTCTGCACATCCACAGGAGGCATAGGAAATCTAGCATGCTCACCAGGACTCTGAGGCAGTTTTTATACATGCACATTGAAAGCATACTATGTCGACGTTTTGCAGCAGTGTGTGGGAACTGGATTGTCAAAGACCATAAGAAACTACACAGAGTCGTCAAAATACCCACGTTCGTAACGCAAACCAGCCTTCCATGCTTTGAACTTAACCTCTATTTCCCGCTGCCTTGTGAAAGTACGCAACATAATCAAAGACCCCTCCCAGTCCGGTTATCCTAGCTTCCACCCTATTCTGTCGTGCAGAAACAAGGCAAGTAGAATAAATCTATGAATTGTTTTGGAAGCAACATCGTTCTTTCTGAATCCAGACTATTAAACAGATACCCCCATGTACGATAATTTTCATCTCACTCCCTCTATCTTTTCTGCCGCTGTACGTCTGGACTCACACTATTCTCTTGTCCCTGATGCACTTCATATGGTGCAATATGCATACATAAAGCTCAGAAAATAAAACCTTACCCTGTATTTTGGTACATGTGACAGTAGTACATCAAATTACATCAGCAGCCGCATAATCCGTGCCTAAATGCACCAAGACCAAGTGCCTGTGTTTGGTCTAATAAGTTGCAAATAACTGATGTGCCACACAATTGTTAGGAAAAAAATATTTCTAACAGGAGACAATGTCAACATTGCCCGTTGATAGCACCTGGAGTTAACTTCACAGGATTCGCCGCTATGAATAAACTGGAGGTTACTTATGCCCTGAAACTGACAGATTAGCCTCAAGAATGGAGTGGCTACAGGAGCAGGTTAGAGGCTGGAAATACTGCAGCGTCTAACTTACTGTTTATATTCCCTCACAGTCTGTCGACCAGCGGCAAAGACGATTATAACTAAGTTATGCAATTCATTCTGAATAAGGCTTACTGAGCTCGAAATGTGGTGTGTTATCCTCTCCACAGATGCTGCCAGCAGTTCGAATTTTCCAGCATTATCCGTCTTTGTTATTAATTTTTATTATCGGCAGGTTTACTTTTCGACTCACAACGTTATGAAATGACTCCAAACTTTTGGAATGAGTGCAGTTCCAGCAACCTTCAGTAACCTTGTCACGATCCATTCTTATGCATCCAGCTTGATTGAGAACGAGATCAGTGATGTTCAATAGCAGCAGTATGCGTTGTGTACACGATGAATTGCATGCATTCAGAGAGATTTGGGAATGCAGGTCCAGAGATCACTGAAGATGACAGCGCAGGTAAATAAGGTGAAAAAAAGGTCAATGACAGGCATGCCTTCTTTGGAAGGGGTATTGCGTATTAGGATAGGCAGGTAATGTTGCAGCTTGGAATGTTGCTGCATTGCTGTTCACCAAACTGCCAGAAATGTGTGGTTGCTTTCGAAAGAAGCTTAACTAGAATGTTGCCTGGAAGTAAGGTTTTGGCTTTGAAAAAAGGTTGAATGGCCTGAGTTTCCTTTCACGACAACGCAGCAGTTTGAGGAATGATCAGAAAGAAATTTATACTGATGTAAATGTTGGAGAAAATTGGAACATATGTCCCTTTCTCCCAGGTTCGAGGTCAGTTACTGGATTACACAGTTTCAGGAGCAGTTGCAGAGGAAAGTTTGAAAGAGATGAACGAGCCAACTTTTTCACGCATTTGGGTTCATTGCCTGAAACGCGCTTGGAGAGCATTTGCTGCAGGTAGGCACAAGTGCAGTATTCAAAAAGCACCTGAAAAAAAGGTATGGATAGGAAGAGAATAGCGGTACATATCCTAAAAATGGAAAGAGTTTTCGTATGGATGGGCAAAATGTGAAAGCGCCGGGTAACAGGATCGATGTGCCTGTTCCTCTGCTGTATTTTTCTGTGTACTGCGTTTCTTTTTCAGGAAAGTATCTTGCACAAAACCTTGTAAATTCTCACGCCCATTTGGAAGGGCAAGGACAGAAGACAATTGAAAAATCTAACACTATTCTAGTTCCCTCCAAATTTACAACATGCTGTAGGGGATATATAACAACATCTCTTCAGTGTTTTTATGTCTCCTCACTGATTGCACTGTGAGGGTCTCTGTGTCACATGAACTGCATGGTTTAAAAAGGCACATCATCACTATATTCTCAAGAGAACACAAAGATGGCGAATAAATATCAGCTAAGCCATCAACACACTGAGGTCCTGTCACTGAAACAAAACGAAATAATGGTTAGTAACAAGGTTGTAGATTAAATTGAACCATTGTTCCATACCATTCGACCCACCGACACCACTCTGCCATTTAACCATGGTTGGTGGGCATTTCAATTCCAGTTACCCCTACTCTCCCTGTCGCCCTTTCTGCCTTGTGAGATCAAATAATTTCTCAATCTCTCCCGTGAAGATACCCAACGTCCCGGCCTACACTGCGCTCCGTGGTAATGAATTCCACAGGCTCACCACTCTCTGGATGAAGAAATGTCTCCTCATTTTGTTCTAAATTCACCAACTATACATGTAAGACTGTGGCCACGGGTCCTCGCTGGCCTGTCTAATGGAAACAACTACACAGTGTCCACCCTTTCAAAGCCATGCATTATATTGTATGTTTCTTTTAGACCCTTCTAAACTCTAATGAATACAATCCCAGGATCCTCAACTGATCATCATACATTAGGCCAACCATTTCAGAAGTCATCCATGTGAACCTCTGGTGGACATGAACCAGTGCCAATATGTCCTTTATGAAGGGTGGGTCGCAGAAATGGAAACAGTTCTCTAACCGGGGCCTCACAAGTGTTCTCTAAATTTTCAGATGCACTTCGCTGTTTTCATATTCCAACCCTCTTGAGATAAACGACAAGATTACATTTGATTTCTTAATCATGGACTCAATCTTCAAATCAACCAGATCCTTTTGTTCTTTGGCTTTATGAATGTTCTCACTGTTTTAAAATAGTCCATGCCTGTATTTGTTTTCCAAAGTGCAAGACTTCGCATTTGCTCCCGTTGAATTTCATCGGGCATTTCCAGGACCACTCTCTGAAACTGTCTACACTGTTTCAGTTCTACCTGCCTTTGCGCGTAACTTTGTATCATCAGCAAAGATGCCTTCAGTCCCATTATACAGTTCATTAATAAATGAAGTGATTAGCCGAGGACCCAAAACTCACCCTGTGGGACCAGCTGCCTTTCCGAAAAATAACCTTTTATTTCTAATCTCTGCCTTCTGTCAGACAGCCTATCGCCAATCCATGCCAGTGAACCACCTCGAACACCATGTGACCTCACCTTACTCAAGCATTATCATGAACGTTTCTATTAGATTTCCCCTCAATCTTCTAAACTCTAATGAATACAATTTCAGGATCCTCAGTCGATCATCGATCATCCATATGAATCTTACTCATATGTTCAGTACACGGAAGACAGAGAATATCTTGCAGAAGCAATTCGGACAAATTCAGGAAAAAAACCATTAAATTAAACAAGCAAAACTGACATAAATGATCCGTGTGGTTCAATGTGGATCAGCATCTGTGTCAGTGGATGTCAGCATTACCTCGGTGGTCTCCCAGTCTCTGACCTTGACAGCACTGCAATCAATATTTGTTGTTTCGACTGAAGTCGTGGTCAGCACGAAATACAGAAGATAATTAAAATGGAGTTGAAGCAGCACAGATTGCAGAGATATGGAAAACATGCACGCAGTCAAGACTTGTTCGAGGTCTCAGACTATTGAGGCAACGAGCTGGCGAATTGAAAGCGTAAGATTTGTCATGTTGCCAGACAAACAACCCTACGAATAATTGATACAAAATGTATTGGGTTAATGAACTTGGCATGTACCAGACTGCGATGAAAACTTTCAAAGGAGCTAAAATATTATCAGTGGGCATGTCTGTGTTTGTCTACATATGATTATATGTGAGCAGATAATAATATTTTCTCTTTTATTGTACAGCCCGAGCTCTGACTAGCTCGCTGAGTATTTTCAAAACTTAGAAAACACAATCTCCAGTGCGTTATGATCAGGATATTGAATTTCAAAACAGCAGCCATTGAGCCAGTCTGGATAATTCTCCTTTCGTACACTGTTGCTCGTACTTGAAGACCTGCTCTTTTAAAAATAAGCATGTTCGTATCATCATGACAATGTCAGAGATAGGGAAGAGAGTGCAGCATATAAGAAGAGTGGATGTGGGATTGATCGTTGAGCTGATAGTTTCGTTTTCAGATGTTTCGTCATCATACTAGGTAACATCTTCAGTGAGCCTCCGAATGAAGCAACGGTGGGATAACCCACTTTCTAATCATTGATATACTTGGTGTTGGTGATGTAACTAGCTATGGTGGCATCATTTCCATTGGTGATGTCACTTCTTGTTCTTTGTTCAGGAAGTGATAAATGGGGTCCAAGTCAACGTGGTTGTTGATAGAGTTCAGCTTGGATCCAAACGGAACTCTATCAATAAACACATATTCCATTTACCACTCGTTGAGAAAAATAACACGAAGCAACATTAGCATTGGAAATATTGCCACTAAGGGAAATTACATTAAATCCCAAGGAAACTCAGCCACATAAACAGAAAGGGGGCTACATCACCGGCATTTCATTCGGAGGCACACTCAAGATGTTAAGTTGCATGACGGCGAAACGTCTGTAACAAGCCATTCCAGCTCAGTGAGCAAACCTACATCCAAAACCTCAACCTGAACTACAAATCTTCTCAAAACCTCGCTGATATATGAGGAGTATAATGGCAATTTGGTGAAATGGTTTCAACGTAGCAGAATATCTGAAATATTATAATAACCAAACTGATGCTTTCTGAATGCTCCAATGGAGACACACAATATTTACGAAATATTCAGCTTTTAAATTGAGACCATGAATTCAGAAAACCACGATTTTAAATGTGTTGTTTTAACTTGTTTTGCTCAAACTTTGTCATCTGAAGAAACATGGACTGAAGGTGACCTGGTGATGCATAATATCATGGGATTTCTTAATGGACAGGAGGTTTGATGGAATGGATATGAGTTCAGGGTTCCTGTGGTGTACTTTTTGGGAGCCAACATAGGAGACGGAGCACACGCCTTCAATTAGCAACTCCTCCAAACGTATGGACTGAAATATCTGAGCATGTTGGGAAGAAATTTCTGGATGAACTCATTTCATGGGATGAGAGTTTGGCTTTAGGAGCAGGGTTCAGTCTTTGAACAGCAAAGAGCTCTTTACATCCATATTGACACCATTCGATTTGGATTGCCCAAATTTGAAATGTTTTGCAGCTGTGCAGATATCGCAGTCTTAAATAATAAACAATAAGTTGAATTTGATAACTCAGCAGGGACCCCAAGTGCCAAAATTGGATAATATTTTAATTGCGTCACCCGACATGTGAAATTGATCCGCCAAATTACAGACGTTTTCTGCAAAGAAGATTACGCACCTTGTACAAACCCCTAATGATTGCTGTCATGTACCGATCTCGTGTTATCCTGTTTAGATCCATTACGGTAATATTCAAAATCACTGTTCTTGGAATATGATGCAGTTTTGTCCAGTTCTAATGCTGCTTCTGATGTATTGTGGAAAGTTTTGAATATTTTGCATTCAGAATTGTTCCATTGCTGCAGCATTCGAAATCATTGCTCTCAGAGTCTGAACTCTTGTCTTTCTCTCTCTGCCTTCGCAGTTTACTGTTTCCTCGTTGTAATATTACATTGAGAGAAATGTCATATTAACAGAAGTTGCAAAGTCTCCAGTTTGAAAACTAGCACTGTTGGAAGCTGACAGTAAATCATTCACGAGCCAATTAATATTCCTGCAGGCTGGCAGCAACATGCTTTTTTTAAACCACTCGCACAGCAATTCCCAAGATATCATAATGACCTGCGCATTCTGGGATATAAAGAAGCAGTTTGAACATATCTGTGAAATTTTTGCAGGAAGGAAAGGCACTGAAGTCTAAGGCAATGGCCATAGTCATGCAAGACCTCTGAGGCGTTGTCTGTTGATAGACTTGTAAACATTCTTCAATAATAATTACAAATTAAAGAAGACCGACGGGATAAAATGCACCACTGAATTCTGGTCACGTCAACAAATGTGGTGTGATATGGTTCGAGTATACAACACTCAGTGGGCAAAAAGAGTATGTGTATCCGAGATTGAGACTCAGTAAATGTGTTTGCTGAAGGTGCATGACTGAAGTTATGTACTAGACCTTCGAAAACAAACAAAATGAAAATATGGTCAATGGAAACAATTCAGACAATATGAAGATATATGGGCAATTTCACATGGACTGGCTGTCCCCTCACTCAAAAATATTTTGTCTGCTCTGACTGTGACTTAATTTCATTGTCGTAATTCTCTTCCATGTATCCGTTGAGTTCCTTAAGTAGCAAAGTTGAAAATCACACAACACCGGGTTATAGATCAACTGGATTACTTGGAAGCTCTAACTTTCGGATCGTTGCTCCATCATCAGGTTGTTGTTGAGTAGAAGACCGTAAGTCACAGAATTTGTAGCTGTACATTCTGTGTCTTACAATCTGACACTCCACAATCACCTGATGAAGAAGCAGCGCTCCCAAAAGCTCGTGCTCCCAAATAAATCTGTTGGAATTCAACCTGCGGTTGTGTGATTTTGAATTTTGTACACACCAGTCCGAACCCAGCACCTCTAAATCTAGAATAGCAAAGATCATTCCGACTCAAATTTGAATGCATTCAAAAACCTAATTTCTTCTGCTTTCGATGTGACAATATTATGGTAAATGAACAGTTGCAATACGACAGGAGATTTGTCATAGATAATAGGTATATCCTTCAGCCCATCATGCCGAATCCACCATTCAAAGAGATCGCAATAATGCTCTACTTTCAAACCATTTACAAATTCTCAAGATTCGCATTCTCAATCAAGATGTCCAACTCTGCACAGATTTATCGGTCAACGCTTTACTTCCTTTGTTGTGAGACGATATTGCTCCCCCTTGAACTTCTGACCAGGCCAAAAGCCCGTCTATGTCGAAAGCCTAGGCAAAATCAATGGCGCCTCATGTCAAAGTTGTTTGTTTGATTGAGATTGCCTTCAAATTCTATGTCGTGTGAATGAATGTTAATTCTATTCTCTACTGCATGCAAAAGCACCTTAAAGCACCTCACAGTGATGTAATCAGACATCAAGTAGCATAAATCTGAATGAAGGGAAGTTTGAAACGTGTTCAAGAAAGCAACAAAGTCAGGATAAGTTAAGATTCTGTCCCTTGTTCCTGCAAAGGTTGCGAGATGGCAGTTTGAACGGTGATATGCTCCTCATTACACACGTGAGAGTTGAGAGAATACGCTAGGTTTTGAGATAAATTTGTTTGCAGGAAGAGTGATCGCCTCCAGCTCCTTATCGGCAGTGTGCTTCTCTTGGAGAAGCACGTGGACACACTGATTAGCATATCGGTAGAGAAGGCGAGAGACACATTTTACACTGATGTGGTCGAATGAAAAATTCAGCCTTGGCAGATGAGTAACCACTGGAATAGGCTGGCATTTACTGAAGGAGTGTCCTGTTGCTATTTCCGTCTCAGGCAGATACAGAGTTTTGAATACTGTTGGGGTATGGCCTTTGGGTAGTCTAACAGCAGCAGGGAGGTCTGTGGCACCACGATTTGACTGCTGCAGCCCAGGATAAGGAAAAGTTGAAGTCAGTGTTTGTAATACGCGTCTCGCAAGTCAGGGACACGTACAGGCGTTACGGTGGATGTGATTGAGTGTCCAGTGTGATGTGTTGCCTCCCTATTGGTAGTGTTGACGAATTCTCTGAACTGGTGCATTAAACTGTTAGGGTGGGAGGGCAAGTGAGTGGCGTGGAAAGTGCAATCATATGTACTGGTGACAACGATGCAAACAGGAAAAGCAATGAGTGTTTATAAGGACTTAGTCAGAAGGTTAAAGTGCATTCATTGATAAATAATGTTTGGAGAACTTGCGGAGCCATGCGTGAGCATGAATCGGAAGAAGAACATTTAGGTGATGAATGTATGTCCTGTGAACTGATGCAAGGACAAAGATTCAGATTTGGAACATGGGGGTGTCTTTTGAGATCGATGGGAGTTGTACAAGAAGTATCGAATGAAATTGAACCAGAGAGGGGCCAACATCCTGGTGGGATCCTGGCTGGATCCGATTCGGAATGTTTAACCTACTCTTCATTGAGTGTTGGACGGAAGAGCAATCCAAAGCAGTAGCAGATGAAATAGAAGCGGAGGTACTGTACAGAGGTTGATGAGAACAATTTAACTAGTAAAGACAGAGCTGGTAATTTTAGTACTAGGAAATAACACGGCAGGACCCAAGGGAACTGTGGTGAACTGCATTTATCTCAATATGAGAGGCTTGACAGATCGGGCAAAGGAACTCGGGGCAAACGTTAGTACAGGGGACTGGGGTCTCATAGCTGTTTTCGAAATATAGCTGTGGGAGTTACAGGATATGTGATCCTGGTGGGTGGTTAACGTTCTGCGATCTAAATGCTGTTGTAATGAATGAAGGAGAGTTCAGAAGATACGGTATTTCGTTATTGATTATGGATAACGTCACGACGGTGCTGTTAGAGGACCGTTTGAGGGTTCACTCACTGAGTTTGTTTGTGTCAAGACAGTAAAACGAAAATGGGGTAGCCAATTTTTTGAAAATTGCAGCGCAGCTGCGCAATACACAGCGGGAGATTGAGAAGTAAATATGTAACTAAATTGAAGACAGCTGCGTAAACAAGATAATTGTAAAGATAGTCGCTTTTGTGCGTTCATGAGGATTCAGTGCCAACATGTTCTTGTTAGACTGAAGGATACAAATTGCAGGAGTAGGGCACCTTGGCTAAGTGGAATTATTGAAACCCTGATCAACAAATAAAGCAGGAGCAGTAAAACCTGTACAGGCAGCTGGAATTGCACTGCCTGTGATTCCATTGGAGGACAGTAGAACCCTAATTTATTTGACAAAGTTGAATTACTGCATTCATATAATTACATAGTTTTTGGGGTGTTACGTTCTCCAGAACACGGCGAAGATGTCAAATAAATTTGGCGACGTTCTCATTTGAAGGCAAGAATTGAGCACGATGACTCTGATAGTATACAGTTGTGCAATACTTCAAAACAGGCTGATAGATGTTAAGTAAGGAATTACATCAATGGTAGGGAAAGTATGAGAGCAAATGCTGAGAAACAATTAATATCCACTTTGAGAGGCATGATTTGATCAGGGATAATCAGTATGGTTTGTTCAGAAGATGGTCATCAGAAATATGTTAAACAGGACTTCTGGAAGATGTGGATTATGGTAATGAGATGCAGGTAGTTTCCTTGGATTTTCGGAAGGCCTGAGATGGTACCACATAAGAGACTGACGAACACGGTTAAATACCCTGAGACTCAGAGTACCATTGCAAGTGGCATTGAAATTTGTGTGAGAGAGAGCAGACATCTCTGTTTATTTTTAGGCTATTTTTATGACTGGAGACAGGTGTACAGTGCCATAAACAAGATGGAACAAAACAAGATGGGGATTAACAAGTCATATATTGCACTTGTCATGCTGCTTGGAAGAAGGTCTGGGGAGGAGGTCTGTGAAACTTTGTCCAGTGCACCTTGCATATGCTGTGCACTTCCACTCTGCTCCCTCGGTGCTTGGAATGAGTATTTAAATGTTGCAAATAGAATTCAATGGAAGTACCTTACATATCGCTGGTACAGTCGAGATTCTTGAAAATCTCACAATCAATCCGGATATGTCGTCACCTACTTGAATTCGCATCATCTCCTTTGATAAGTAACACAATTACCCTTCTCCCGAAATTCATTGTTTCTCCTACGTTTTGAATATCGACCAGTTTCCACTTCCCAGTATCAGTGTTTGTGGATGACAGAATTTGGTCTCTCATCCCTATATTTGCCTATGCTAGCTTCACACTCATTTAGCTAGGAGTTCGTTTCAGTGTCTATGTGCCGGTGTCTTCTTCTGTCCTGTTTTCAAACAAAAGTGTCATCGAGGCAGAGATTCGTAAAGGTTTACATTATGGAAAGATTGGTCAGTTGGACGTTTACTGTATTGGTCCAACTTGTCTACTCAGTAGCCACTCAGTTTTCCCAATTAAACTATTTCCTTTCACCTGCAATCGGTCTACGTTTCTATCTCTCTAACTTTAAGAACGACACCATGATGTTCTAGTCTGAGTCCTTTCAAGCACGTGTGTGCATGATCGATTTTCAGTCCCAGAGTGTACTGGAAAACTTAAAATATAGAACATTTGTCAGTGCACGTGATACCTCAGTTTTGGTTGCTGCTTTAACAACTCGAATTGAATCAATCAGCTTAAATTATGCCCGCAGGATACTAAAACGCAATCGATAGTGAATTTATTGCTTTTCCACAAGAACCAATGAGACGATCCGATGTTAGGGATATAAAAATGCGGATTTTTAAAAAGAATTGGAGAGCGATGGGGAGACTGAGAGAGAGAGAGAGAGAGAGAGAGAGAGAGAGAGAGAGAGAGAGAGAGCAACTGTTATCGGGACAGCAAGTCAGGGAGATCTAACATCTTGCTCTGCAAGAAAATAGGGAACAATCTCTATCAAAGCACCTTTTCATATGAAATACTCACAGCAAAAAAGAAAAAAGCTGACCCACACACATTATCATAAGGAAGAAAAAAGACACAAAAAATGATATGAGCTGTGTATTTTTTAATATAAGTTGATGTAATTTTCAAAAGTATCTTATTGTAACAGCATATTGTCATAAAGTTGGAGGCAGATAAAACGCAGTGATCAGAAAGGGGATTTAAAGTTTTGAATAGGTGTTTAATGCTCAAGGTAGAGCTAAAAATAACTTGATGCTATTTTCTTTAAATCTCAGATTTGTGAGTTCTCTGTCGCTCATAGTTTAACAGATAACGAGGCAATGTGAGCTTTTGTCAGTGTTTGGTTTAATTAAAGGAACGGGGCACATCAGTGTCATCACATTTTGTGGGCTCGGATACAAGATTTGTGTAGATTTGGATATGTACTGACAAATGGAATCTGAGATTTGCACATACTTGAACAGATTTTGGGCAATGCCCAGCCGAGTTAAACACTTGCCGAATAGAGTCCTCGATGTTTTGATAAAACGGAGGTGAGAAAATTTGCTTAAGTTGATATACGTGTGTTTGCTTAACTTAAAAGTGAGGAAATTAGAATTGCTAAAGATTGAAGGTGTTTTCCAAATTTACCAAGAAAGGTTAGAAAGACAGAGGGAGGGCACACTTTTAGAATTAGCAGATAGGTTACAGTTGTGTTTAACCAGAGAAAAAGGAAAGTTGTAATTGTAATGCAATTGATCATGTACACAGGTTTATCAGAGAAACATACAAGTGCAAAAGAATTACAAAAGATTCATTAACAGTTGGGCAAGTCGAGTTAGACGATAAAGGAAGTGAAAGAAGAACCTTGTTAGTGTAAAAAGAAATGAAGAGAAGGTCCTCAGCTTATCAAAGAGAGAGCGAAAGAGTGAGAGGAGAAAGAGACAAAGAAGGAAGGCAAAGTGAGAGAGAGAGGAGGAAGAAAGAAAGGAAAGATTATCAGCAGAGCAAAGAGTGAAAGAATAAATTGCATGGACTAGCGATTTTCAAGTCTAGCATTTGGAAATTCGTCAGGAAAGTCAAGTTAACAGGAAGGTAATTAAGACAGCGGGTAGTGAAATATTGATTTTCGTTAAAATATTGCCACATTTGGATGAGGTAGACGTCCAAACCTGTTTTATTTCACTTGCAAAAATGACTAGGCAGTCGGATTTAACAGAGAGCTAGTGGAGAATTTTATTACAGACGAGTGATGCAGGCAGAGCTGGGGGGTAATTAGCCGATCTCTCAGATGAGCGTTCAAGAGTGGGAATCGTTTATCATTGGTATAAGAAGCCGAAGACGATGAAGAGGAAGTGAATTGTCTCAGGTGTTTCCACTGTGGTAGAGTGGAAAATTGGGACACATATAGTCACAGTGCTAGTCATTAAAAAAAGGCACGGTGGGAAAATATATGAAAGCACAGCTAAGACAGTAGCATGAGTGAAAGTAGTAAAATAAATTCCAAGAAAAGACGAAGAGCTGCACGATATTGAACTGTCAAGGCAGAAGCTGAGCACGAGTTAGTTCTCGATCGCTGCAAAGTTTACTTCTTTCTTAAAGATTTTATTAGGAAGAACGGTGGTGAAGGTAAAGATTTTACTGTCTAGACAGATATTGGAGGTATTCAATCTCTCATAATGACTTTAAGTTCCCGGTATTGGACTGGGGTGGCAAAGGTAAAAATCTCACAAGCTCTAGTTACAGTCCGCCAGATTTATTTGGAAACACTCGCTTCGAACATCTGAAAAAGGAGCATGGCTCTGAAAGCTCCAAATCAGCCCATTGTATTGTAACCTGGTGCTGAATGATAGAAAACATCCTGTAATAGCAACGGATGGACGCATTTGCACTCTTTCTGACAAGTTACCGGAAAGTGTGGCAATGTTTGGAATATTTGACAGAAATTTTACGTGCCCTTTTGTAAAAATAGGTTTGGAGAATCAAATTAAGGCTGCAAAATTAAAAGTGCAGTGATTGACAAAGTGGTTTTCCCACAATACAGTCTGTTCTTGGTTTAGTTTTGCAAAAGTAGTGATAGCCCTTGATGTGGACAAGCTTAAGTCAGACCAGGGAACAGAGGACATAAAATAAAAATACCATGGAATTTAGCCAGACAGCGCGGTAATAAGATCCCGCTGTTATAAGTCACAGCAAGAAGCAAAAAACCGAAAAGAAAGACGAAGGAATTGACGTTCAGTTGGCAGATACCATATTAAAAAAAAACTTAACAAGTAAAGAATGAGACACAAATATTTAATACTGAAAATCGGCTGGAATTAGAACAGCAAAAAGTGAAAATTGTAT
This sequence comes from Chiloscyllium punctatum, assembly GCF_047496795.1. Taxonomy (NCBI): domain Eukaryota; kingdom Metazoa; phylum Chordata; class Chondrichthyes; order Orectolobiformes; family Hemiscylliidae; genus Chiloscyllium; species Chiloscyllium punctatum. Next base: position 57,562,686 of record NC_092773.1, read on the forward strand.
TCGGAAAGGGAATCGGAATGTGTTCCAGAGGTTTATTGTCTGAAAGATAGAATCCTGAAAAAAAAATGGGGACCACAGTAGTTCGTGCAAGGAGGAGTGAGAAGAAGTGCGCCAGATTTTCTTTCCGGTAGCAGGCGGGCAGAAAGTGTTCCGGGTAGAACATGAATGCCCAGCAGGAGGTGATCTGGTGGGAGGAAGACTCAAGCGAAGATACAAAAAAGTACTTTTATTGGTTTGAACTGCACATGAATGTGATTAACTTTTACCATACATGTTACACATGCCAAACGGTCAGCAAGCCAAAGGCTGGAATAAACCCACCCACTTTTTTGCCAATTCCTGCATTCAAAGAATCCTTCAAATAGGTTACATTTGGTTGTGTAGGTCACCACCCTAAGACTGAAACTGCGAATCAGTACGCGCTAACCGTAATGGATGTGTCTCCCAGACTTCAAAGACAAATCAATTGCTGAGTAATTATACCAAAATGGATGTGCAGGCGTTAGTAAGTTTCTTTACACGTTATGGGCGACCCAGAGAGATTTAGTCATACCAAGGATCTAATTTTACTGCTGTGCTGTTTAATGAAGTCATGGATAGCTTAGGCAGGAAACAATCGAAATCATGTGCACTCCATTCTGTACTCCAGGGACCTTTGGAAAAAATGACATTAGACCTTGAAGACTATGATAAAACAGTACTGCCAGGATTACCCGAATGATTGTGATAAATGTTTCCCATTACTATTGTTTGCCATAAGGGATTCCGGAAACTAATATGCTCAGTACACTCACTTTGAGTTAAAATCGGACATGAGGTGAGAGGCATTGGAAATTAATGTAAGAAAATTTGACAGGAGCGAAATCAGAGATCTCAAACTTGGATAAATTATCTCAGATGTGGGAGAGGTTAAATCGTGTAGGTCAGTTAGCTGAACAGAACTGGAAATGGGCACAGCATAGAATGCATCAAGTGGCAGATAAAACTAATATTTGAAAATTTTCCAGTGGGGATGACGTATTAGTATTGTTACCAGTGTTCGTTCAAAGTCAATTTTATTGGTCCCTATCAAATTGAGAAAAGCTTGAATCAGGTGAACTATCTTGCAAGAGCGAACATATCTGTACCTGTTATGTCATGTGAGTATGTTGAAACCTGACTATAACGGAGCATCAGAGTATGGAATCAAATCCAGATGCTATGGCGTGTCATGTACCTCGAAATACGTTAAATGATGAGGGAGTTCTTGAAACATGCAATGGCTCAATGAACAAGCTGTCTCAGAAGCAAAGGATAAAACTGAAATGTTTGTTCCATCAGTTTGAGGACATGCACAGGAATAAGATGGTGTGGACTAAATCTATTTGCACATGGTGTGGAAGAAGGGAATGCTGTTCCGATAAAACAACACCCTTACACTCTTAATCCTCTCAAACAAAGCCCCAGAAGGATATCGACACGATGTTCAATGAAGATGACATCAAATCGTGTAAAGAGTGAGTGGAGGTCACCAATCTGGCGGGACTAAATGATTTTGAATGGACAACCAGAATGTCACGACAAATTTCCTGTCGAACAGATTCCTGTTCTGCCTCCCGTGTCATCATACGATATAGTCCATTCCCACTTGGGTGCTCTGAGCAACCCTCACACATCCTACATTGATTTAGAGTCCCATTCGGGCTTGAAGGGATTTGTGACGAGACAACCCGACATTGTTGACTCAGAGGCTTACCCTGGGACTAGGAGGGCCAGCGCCAATATAGAAAATCTGTCTCTAAATGGCCAACCCCCAGCACTCTATTCCAGATCGTCTCTGAATCTACCGTCTCACCATATTCTTTGGCCCTCCCACGTCTTTGTCCCTGTCCGTGGCGACCCCCGTTCCGCCTCGGCTGTTAGTTTATTTCATATTAGACTTGGCATGGTATCTGTGGAAAACTTCCTCCAAAAACAGTTACCATCGGCATGGGGTTCTATGGCTCTTGCCAAGTGTCTTTCCAAGGTTTTCTCTGTACCGGCATGTTGTTCATTTCCTTCGTGTCGATCAACCAAATGCCAGAGACAAGATTATCTTGCTTTTCTCCTTTCCTTTGTTGGAAGGTTCTGTCAGCTGGAGCAATGTCAATATTGTTTGTACCTCCTCCAGCTATTCAGCCAGCATCTTTTTTTTTGTCCTTTTTGTATCTTTCTACCGCATGGACGACATGATCTCTAAATTTCTGGTGGGTTACAGCTGTTAACCACACTACCTCCTGTAACTCAGATTGAAGGGACATCACCTAAATGATAGCGGTCCGAAACATTGTGCTGAACTGCTGACTATCTTCCACATCTTGTTCCATTTCGAGTTGCAACCTATTCAACGGAATTTCCAAAGGCTGCTGTGTTTTCAATGTCTCCCCTCTCAAAGCTTTGGGACCGTCCTGAGGCCGATAACAATATCTCCGTGCCCACCATACGTTTTGCTTTACTCGATCGAACACAGTAACATCAATCATCGCATTATCCGCCACATTCTTCTCGCGAGCTGGATCCATTATCTCTCTTAGTTGCGAGATTATCGCCACCTTCATAAGCATTGCCTTCACATCCCACATAGCCAACAAGCTGTAGTCTCGTCCTCCACGGCTCTAGTCCACTTTCCAGCTCCATCATGTAAACTTGGCAATACATTTATCCGCCTTCCCAGAACCTGGGTTCCTCAACTCATGCGTTGCAACGGTCTCCCCCCTTTCATAAACAATGGCAGCATCTTCCCCTGTGAGAGTTTCTTTCCCTTATTAAGCTTGCTGCATTGAATTCCTCATCCGACTCCAATTGTGTCCTAACTTGTATTTTCCGCCTATGTTACTGCATCCTGTGCTCCATCCCCCATCATTCTCTGCCTGTCTCTGCAGAATATTCCTGGAATAACTTAGATGTGCATCATACTCTCTGTGTTCTCTTAACGTGCAGAACGTCTGAATTTCACCTCACAAACTCTCTTTTTCCAGTTGTAAGTATTCCAATTATGTTTGCCTCTTCACCTGTCCTGCCTCTCGTTTACTTTTTAACAGTCTCCTCTGTGCCAGTTACATTCAAATCCAATTCCCCCTCGATATCTACTGTCCACCTTATTAAAGCACATTGTCCGATATTCTCTTCACCCGGTTTGGGGGGACGTGGATGGTGAGGACGTATTTTCAAATATCGAAATCGGGTTTCATAAGTATTTTATTTTACTGAACTTTCATACCCAAAGGCTCTTTGCACTGCTCTAAACACAAGAGACTTTCAGTTCCAAAATCTTGGTTTCCAAAAGCTGCTCGTTCTGCACTGTATAACCTCCCTGGCCATAACTGGTGCCGAAAAGGCTTTTCTTTCCCTATTATATTATCTACAGCCCTTCAGCCCAACAAGTCAACACTGACCCATTCTCCCACCCAATATATACACACTCGACTAATGTACCTAACGTTATGGCCAATTTAGCAAAGCCAATTCACCTGACATGCACATCTTTGGACCGTGGGACGAAACCGGAGCACCCAGAGGAAACGCACGCAGACACGGGAAGGAAGTTTAAGCTCCACACAGACAGCCGCACAAGTTTGGAATTGAAACCGGTCATGAGTTTGGAATTGAGACCGGTCACTGGTGTAATGAAACAGTAGTGCGAACCACTGAGCCCCGCAGTGACATCAATTAATTGCCAATTATTTACCAGAATTATTAACTCCACAGATGTTGAAGAGTTATCATTATAATTGACATTCATGTCACAAAAAATGTACTCCATTATAGGTAGTCCAACCAACGTACCTATTTCCAAATACCTCAGAGACACGATAAATCCAAAGATGAACCTGAAACACCATGCAAGAACCTGGACTACTGTAGCAGGTAATAGGTTAAGAATAATGCAATGAGTAAAACATTTCCTCACTCCCACATCTTGTCGATCATCTACAATGTACACATCAATGAAATTATCCTAATTGCCTGCGTGACTTAACTCAAAAAAAGTCAAGAATTTGGAAAGCACCATGTAAAAGCAGCCACATTAATGAACAAAATCACGCAGATTTAAAATATAAAATCAAAGCATAACGTGCTGGCGAAATGCAACAGTCCTGGAAGAATCTGTGGTGAGAGATGAAGTGTCAACATTTCAATTCCAATATAAACCTTCTTCCAAATAGTTATAGATGACTCATGTAGGAACAGAAACTTCAATTCTCTTTCTCATTTGTCAGATTTTGACATGCCTGCCAAATGTCCCGGAGCGTTTCTATGTCGTGATTAAGGAGCCAGATTGATTGACACACTACATGCAAAAATGCAATTCATCCACTATCAACACAACTGTGAATCAGTGACAAGTTTCACTGCAGGTATTCATCAATGCTTTTAGGGTATATTGGTTTGCTTGCTGAGCTGTAGGTTTGATACCCAGACGTTTCATTACCTGGCTAGGTAACATCATCAGTGGCGACCTCCAAGTGATACATAGCTGTTGTCTCCTGCTTTCTATTTATATCTTTCTCCTGGATGGTGTTCCTGGGGTTTATGGTGATGTCATTTCCTGTTCGTTTTCTGAGGGGTTGACAGATTGCATCCAGATCTATGTGTTTGTTTATGGCGTTGTGGTTGGAGTGCCAGGCCTCTAGGAACTCTCTGGGGAGAAAGTGAGGACTGCAGATGCTGGAGATCAGAGCTGAACATGTGTTGCTGGACAGGCGCAGCAGGTCAGGCAGCATCCAAGGAACAGGAGAATCGAAGTTTCGGGCAGAAGCCCTTTCCTGAAGAAGGGCTTATGCCCGAAACGTCGATTCCACTGTTACTTGGATGCTGCCTGACCTGCTGCGCTTTTCCAGCAACACATTTTCAGCTCGAAGAACTCTCTGGCATGCCTTTGCTTAGCCTGTCCCAGGATAGATGTGCTGTCCCAGTCGAAACGGTGGCTTTTTTCATCCGTGTGTAGGGCTACGAGGTAGAGAGGGTCGTGTCTTTTTGTGGCTAGCTGGTGTTCGTGCGTGAATCCTAGTATCTTCAGACTTCCAATGCAATCCAATCCAATGTGGGAACTAAACCACAATGACGTTGGTATTCTGCATCACAAACCTACTATCTAGCCAATTGTACTTCAATGGCGAGATCAGTTCATTTTGTAGCTCTGTTTGTTAAATCCAGAGAGGTATGGTGAAAGGAAAACTCACCATCAGTTCTCTCTCTGTCTCTCTCTCTCTCTCTCTCTGTGTCTCTCTCTCTCTCTCTCTGTCTCTCTCTCTATCCCTATCTGTGTGTGTGTATGTGTGTGTAAGAGAACAGGCACTTCGGACGATGTTGTTTCCTTTGATCCATCTTGGTCAAAATTGTGGATGCTTCACGCCCTGTTCGCCTGGCAAGGGCATGGTCCATGTTGTAACACTGCAAGGAATGCAACTGCACAAGAAGACAGCATATCGCTACATTCTCAAAGGCCATTAATAATTGGCAGTTAATTCTGGCAGGGCAGGCCCTGAATGACTTTCATTAAAAAGGTCCTAAATTGTGAAGCACTTCATGATCTCAAAATGCAGAACTTGCTTTTCGATGCAGCAGACCATGAAATCCTTGGTCTGACGAATAGGTATGTCTGCTTTTCATCCGAAACAATTGTCTTGTATTTTGTCAGTCCTTATTTCTCAGACACACACATATCACCAGAAGTCAAACATTGGTAAGTTCATGTAGTCGACAGAAATAAAACATTGTGATAACAGTAACAATGCAGCAAATTAATCAACAAACATAGCAACAAGAGTGTTCCAACAGCAGTGCTGAATTTATTTTGTCTCAGGAAGAACCGAGAGGCACATCACGCAAAATTATACGGTCAGCAGTTTCAAATTAGAATCCAAAAAGTTTAATAACTGCATACAGAATGGTCAGACATAAATGAGATGAGAGCTCTTTTTATCTGGTTGCTCTGTGAAAGCAGATCAGCCGATAGTCTACGCTGGAGACAAGCAGCTTTCATGTTTTTAGAAAACTACAAAACTCAGCAATCGAAAACATGCCAAATGAGCATGCGTCGGTAAGTGGCAAGTAATGAGCGCAAATATCTGCATGTAACTGAAGTTGCAATTAATAATGTTAAAGACGAATTGATTCACAAATTAGAAAAAAAATCCACATTTTTATCTCAGTGAACGTCAGATAAATTGAAAAAAGAACAAATTACATTTTGTCCGTTTGAGAAATCTTATAATGTTTATCTAAGTCGTTCAAATTTTAAAAAAAGCAAATGTGTCATAAAATAGTCATCAAGGCAGCATATAATGCTTATGATTTGCACGGAAAGTTTAGCAATAAAAACAGTGGAATTCATAAACATTTAAACATTCAGTAAGTTTTTCCTAAATACGATTCAGTAAACCAAATCATAGGGGCTGTAGGTCGGAGGGAGAACAACATCTACATGACATTTCTCCTCTGGAGAGATATGTTACCTTTCTGTCGTCGATGTTAAGTACCTCATGACACACAACACTTTATGCAATCCAGAACTTTGATTCTTTTGGACACTTTTGGTAAAATATTTAAAAACCTAAACAGGTGGCATGACTTGCTTTAAAAAACAACAGATGTTTTCATCTGTAGCTTTTCAAAATTAGGAAGTTTTTTCTGCATCTCAAAGAGGGGATGTCTTTAAATACATTCTTAGAATTAGATTTATGACTATGTAAATTCGTCATGGATTAGATATCACATTCCTGGAAACGGGAGCAGGTGGACAATACCTCAGACAACCAAAATAAAGTTGTATTTCAGAGACAGGAGAAAATACAAGTATAATTGGGATACAACATATCTATGTTTTTTTAATATAATTATCGTCGTCCTACTCCTACCAATTATCAGCTGCTCTCTCACTGAAGAGAGGTAACTGTTGTTGGTTTAACCTGAGAGTCACTATACCTCAGAAGAGGGGACAATGGCAACTAAAAGCTCAAGACCAAAGGCTCCAATATCTCCTCCCTAGCTTTCCAGGGATTCCACAGATAACTCTCATCCAGCCGAGGGGTCTTGCCTCATTTCAGTCCTTCTAGAATTGGTATCACCTCCTCCTTACTAACTGCGAACATTTCTAGTATAATATCCCATATCACATTCTTCTCTTCTGCAGCATTCTCCTATTCCTGACTGAAAAAAGAGATGAGAAACTTTCGTTTAGCACCTCTCCGATTTCGAAAGGGTCCACGCACAACTTATCACATCTGTCTTTGATTGGCCCTATTCCTTCTCGCGTCATCCTTTTATTACTCACATATCTGTCGATAGCTTTCGGATTCTCATTCCTTATAATTGCTAAAGACTGCTCATGTCCTCTCCTTGTTCTTCTAACTCACTCTTTAAATCCTTCCGAGCTAATCTGTAACTCTCTATCGCTTCATCTGAACCATCTCTTCTCAAGCTCTCATAAGCCTCCTTCTTCCGATAAACAAGTGATGCAATTTCTTTATTAATCCACTCCTCCTTTACCTTTTAACTTTCTCCCTGCTTGACAGGGACATTCATATCAAGGACACGCAATATCAGTTCCTTACACCAGCTCCACATTTCGATTGCCCCGTCCCCTGCATTTTCTTACCCCAATCTTATGCATTCTAAGTCTTGCCTAATGGCATTATAATTGATTAGATTAGATTACTTACAGTGTGGAAAAAGGCCCCTCGGGCCAACAAATCCACACCGACACCGCCGAAAAGCACCTCACGCAGACGGGTGCCCTACGTTTACTCCTTCAACTAACACTATGGGCAATTTACATAACCTGCATATTTGGGATGAAATCGGAACAAACCCACGCATACACAGGGAGAATGTGCAAACTCCACACAGACATTTGCCTGAGTCAGGAATTGAACCCGGGTCTCTGGCACTGGGAGATAGCTGTGCTGACCACTGTGCCAACGTGCCGCCCTTCCCCCATGAATAATTTATGGCCGGTGGCATCTACCTATCACTTCCCATCACTAACCGAAATGCAGCTGAATTATGATCACTCTCTCCAAAGTGCTCACCTCCCACCAAATCAAACGCCTGGCCTGGTTCATGACCAAGCACCAGATCTAGTGTGGCCTACCCCCTTGTCGGCCCATCAACATACTGTGTCAGGAAACCATCCTGCATGCATTGGACAAAAACTGATCCATCCGACATATCAGAGTGTCGGCATTTCCAGTCAATGCTGGGGAAGTTATTTTCCCCATAATGACCACTCTGTTCCTTTCTCTGTGGAGGCACTTAAAACACCACTTAGCGGTGGGACACCTATTGTCCTGTTTCTAACCTCAGGCATACCACCTCAGTCGTCGAATCCTTGTCAAATGTTCTTTCAGCCACCGTTATTCTGTCATTGACAGGGCCATGCCTCTGTCTGTTTTCCGGCCTACCCTGTTGTTAATGGAAGATCTAAATTCTGGAACCTGCAACAGCCATTCCTGACATTGATCTATCCATGCCTCTTGAATAGCCACGGCATCGAAGCCCCTTGTACCTATCCATGCTGCAAGCTCACTTACCTTATTTCGGCTACTTCTAGCGTTGACGTAGATACACTTCAATCCAGCTCGCTGTCTGCCAGCACATTCTTGTGACCGTGAAATGCTGCCCTTGCTCTCCCTACTCTCATCCTCCTGTGCACTGGAACGATGCTACACGTTCCCATCCTCCTGCTGAGCGAGTTTAAACCTACCCGATGATGAAATGATGAAAACAGTCGACCCAGCACCGCTGAACAGAGATCCGGTAAATGAGCTGCCTTGTTGACACTGCTGCCATCTTTATCACAGATTGTTCATGTGGATGTATGTATCTGCTCTGCATGATTGCAGAAATTGATCATGCGTATTACAGGTAGTGGGAAAGTAATGATGCACTGTTATGCATTCGAGCAAACGGCCTCATGATCGTTTATGAAAGTAGCCTCGGCCCTATCTTTGGATTTTGAAAGACAATTGAGCAGTTGCTAAAGATGCAACACAACTGCTCCATCTCGTCGACATTTAGCAAAACACAATTTATTTAAACACTGTGGCAAAATACAACAAACGATAAATGGATTTCAAATAACAATTTGTTTGGAAAATGCTACTATGTAATTAATGCTGCAACTATCCCGAATTAATTGTTTCGACATTTAAATATCCCTCAAGCACAATCGTTGTAAGAAAAGAAAAAAAGAAATCAGACACAGATTCCTACATGCATTATACATTCAATGAGAAAAGAATATCAAGAAAAATCCAGACATAAAAGCTGCCAGGAGACATTCACTGCAGATTCCAAATCTGTGGAGGCCGCAAAAGCTTCTAATGCTGCAGTTAATAAAAAACAATCTATAGAAATTCTTATCTGTGAGATGTGGCTTTACTCATTCAGGTCATTGGAAATGAACCGAAACCCTCCGAAGCTGTAGAGTCAATGGTCTTAAGTAACCAGACCTTCACTCTCGTACAATTTCTCTAAGAGGAGGTAAGAACAAAATAACTTATGACAGTGACAGAATGCTCACCGCCACCCTCTCTGTCTTCAAAAATCTCGTATCCTACACAGGATGGCTGCATTTTTAAGAACATTTCGTCTTACTCTGTTATTTCATTGCAACACATTTATATTACTTTCACTCAAAGCATGCAAACATTCGCTACTACATTCTTTTTCAGTCCGTTCTTTATCCCCGCCATCGAACATGTTTGTCTTTCTTCTTCAAAGTCACAAAAACGCGTTTCTTAGCCTCCCACGTACACAGCTTGCAATTTGAATTGCTGAAACAATACGATACATTTAACCATTCTGGGAATTGTTTCAGACATATTTCTTGCAATCTAAATTTTGAAAAGTTGTAGCGGCAGCAACAAGTTCAACTTTACCTTCGGAATCATGGAAAATTTCTATTAATGATCATTCAGCTTTCTGGAAAAATACCCAATCGATCGTTGAATCTTTATGCAATCTTTGTTCAAGATGAAAGCTTCGACATCCGCTTCACTTGCATTGATATTCACCTTGAAAACCGTTATATAATTCGGTGTATTTAACACTGGGGCAATAGTTCACACTGAGGCATTGATAAGCTCAGCTTTCTGGCTGTCGAATGCCTTCTGACAGTACACTACCTTTTTTAAAATTTTGTGAACCTCTTTCAAGAGTTAGTGAGTGGAATACTACTAAATTTCAATACAAACTTTCAAAATAACCACTCGATCTTCCGAATCACATCAGTGTCCTCCACATCGTTGGCATGTGAAATATCCCAAGAATCTTTCCTTTCACATCCCGTGGGTGCATTTGAACATGTCTAAATGCGTGTATCTGGAATGGGAACTGGGATTTTGCGACTCATTCTTCGCCAGTTTTATTCGAAACCTTGACCCAATAATTCGATCAAACAATTCCGAAACATACTGCAAAAAGGTCCATGCATTTGTGATTAAAAAATACCAGGTCATCCATATGCACCACACAATTGGGTAATCCAGAAATTACTTTATTGGTGAGTATTTAAAATGTGTCTGGCCAATGTTTCGCAGGAACGGGCAGGAGTTTAAATTTATACAGCTCATTCGAGATCAAAAAACTAAATTTGATTTCACTCTTTCAGATAAAGGTTCCTAGCAGTATTCTGTGCAAAAGTTCAACTTAGAAATGTAAGTTGCTTGTCTCATTCTCTCAGTAAACCTTTCCAAACGTGGAAAAACACATGCATCAGAAATTCTGACTGCCCAAACTTTGCAATAGGCCACACATAATCACTGTTATTTGGTGCCATTATCATGCCAGTTGCAATTGTGATGTGGTGAATACGCCAAATTTGGAGGATTATTCAGTAAGAATGTTCTATAATTTGTCCAGCTATCCCGATATCTCCATCCTGCATATCTCGCCTGTTAATATCAAGAACTCTGTCAGGTCATTTCGATTTTCCTCTGAAAAATAGCTCAATATTTTATTCATCTTTTTGATGACTTCCTCATTGTCTAATTTATTTTGAGGAAAATCCAATTTAGAATTCCTGAACTCGAAAATTCACTTTGTGTTGTCTGCACTCAAATACCTTTTGAGCAGATTCACATGGCGCACTCTATGAGATGTCTTCTTATTTGGCATTCTTAACAAATCTTTAACATCAAACGATTACCTTTCGACTTGATAAAGCGTGCCAAACATTGCTTTTAAAAGGCTCATCTGTCGCTGGATGGATCACTAACACGTTATGGTCATTCGCAAAATTCCAAACCACCTTCCTGCTTGCCGGTGTAATCTTGTGATCTTGGAAGGTCATTTCTGACTTCACTGCTCTCAAAATCATGCATATTGGAACTACAATTCAGCATCACCCTGCTGAAATAGTTTAAACCTTCCCAAAGAGCATGAGCAAAATCCCCCTCGGATTCCGTTATCACTCTGATTTAAGTTTTGGCCAGTCCTGGTTATAGAGGTCCCACCTACCCCAGAATGAGACACAATTATCCAGAGTAAGAGCATAAGCGAATTACAAAATATGATACAGAGATTATAACAGAATACAGACACAACAGAATAAGATAATATGAGTATAATTAATAAGAACGTAAGGGAATGAGAACATAAGAACAAAACAGATCATCACCATAGCACATAACTGAGCAAGAGAAAACAGAGCAAGGACATAAAATAGTCAGAACATAAGAGAAGAACGACATAAGCTGATAGGATGATAAGAACATAAGTGAATAGGAAGTTAGGAGCATGGGAACTTGAAATCAAAAGCGATCAAGAAGATAAGGACATAAGTGAATCAGAACATAAATTAATAATTGAATAAGAATATTAGAGAGTAGCAGCGTATAAAAATATAAATGTAGAGCAGGATAAGTGCAAAAGAGCAAAAGGACATAAGAGTATTTTCGAATATGAAAATAAGAATACGAACAGAAGACAATAATATCACAATAACTCAAATAGAAAGAAGTAAATATGAATAAAAACATGAGAGACGAGGAACAAAAGAACATGAGTACATGGCAAGACAAGAGAATAAGAACGTATGTGAACACGAACATTACGCATAAAAGAATATGAACATGAACAATAACTTTCGAGAACCAGAGAAATGTAATCGAAGTGAATAAAAACATAATCAAATAAAACATGGTAGAATAAGAGAATAAGAGTATATGATTAATAAATAACTGCACAGCAGAATAGCAAGGAAGTGAAGACGATCATAAGGATAAGAAAATAACAGAATGACAACGAAAAAAGAGAAGAAGAGAATAAGGGAATAAGTTTATAACTGATTAATAACGTAACGGAATGAGAAAATGGACCAAAAGAGAATAAGAACAGATAACAAAAACAACGCAGTACAGGTCTTTCGGTCCAAGATGTTGCACCAACCTGTGGAAACAATCTGGGTTGGAAAGAGACAAACAAAGGAGGCCATCCCAAGAGGTCTTCCAGGTCCATAGGGGACCATCCGAGCCTGACAGAATAAGGGTTGGCCAAACAATAAAAACATCAGCGTTTTACTGATAGCTCGGATTAAATTCGATCAAGTAAGGGAAGTCATGGGGACACAAGAGTGCAGTAAAGTTTCTGAAAGGTTTCTCCAAGCCAAGAACCGAAAAGTCTCTTGATAAATTGAAATTTCAGGATACTCAGAGGAATGGTTAAGAAAAGAGCGCAGTTGTGTAACTGGAAATAGAAATTGGTAATTTTCTGAAATAAAATTGCATGTTGTGTTGGCAAATACCTCTGCATACCGCTTCGCAGGTAACGAGGGACTGTGCAGATTGTACAGAATAGAAGGGGTCTGCATTGGCAGGTTAGATTTTCCTGCAGATGCAACCCTGGAAAAATAAATGTCTGTACAGACAGAACCAATGAAGGCAGATTGTCTTTATTGTCTTTACTAATTGGTTTTAACCTGCGAAGTTTGGCGATGGACAGATTAATAAGAGAAAAATACAAGTAGTCGAGTTAACGAATGCTGATAATAAATGACGAGGTGCTAGCGGAGATTTAAGACAATGGGGAATGAAACATGAGAATAAGGACAATACATTGCTGGACTGAAATATCTGTCAGGATGAGTCAAAAAATGCAGTTTAAATATGAGTTATAAATTCCCAATATCAATAAATTGCATTTTGAAAGTTTCCGGGAATTGGGGAAAAAAGTATTCAAGATTTATTTAACAAGTGGCCAAATGAAGGTAGTTATGGCATAATTATGTCTGATAAGATGGAAGGATTAATTAAAAATTGCGAATCAAAAGATAATTCGAAAAAGAGGAAAATTAAACGGGAGAAGCAGGCAGAAATATTCAATCTTTTCAGACTAAAGGGAGACAAATTGATAAAAGCAGACAAAGCACCTGTTGTGACCAGACAGGATGCCAAAGAACAACTAAAGCACCTGTGGAAACTGAAGGTTACGGAGACAAACTTGTTTTCTGTACAGTCTTGCAGAAGCTAGGCAAACCCGCTCCCTACTCGAATACAGAAATGCCAAAACAATGTCCTTGGTTAAAGGGAACGGTGGAAACAGAAGGTGAAATTGAATGCGTTGTGGACAACGCCGTGAAAAATAAACTGAACCAGAGAATGGAGGAAGTGAAGAAGTTAATCTTGGAAAAGCAGAACGAGACAAAGATGTTGCGGGAGGAAGTCGAGAAAAAAAAAACCGCAAGGGGAGAATTAGGAGGAGGAACGCAGGTTACTGCAGACAATAAGAGAATAAAAACAAATCTAAGAGTTTCGAAGCTACAAAAGGCGTATCGAAGGGAGTCAGATGGAAAGTGACCCATGGAAGGGGCAAAATGGAGTAGACTAGCGAGTACTGAGGAGGGCCTGCTGGAAATATTAGGGGACGGGTAGGATGAGTTGGAGATGGAATGGTGGTCAGAATCGGATGTCGAATCGCTGGATAAGGATCATAGCAGGGAAAAAGCCCCCGAATGGCAAAAGAATGATGCATTTCCACATAAAAGTTGAGGGGGGAGTCAGCAGATTTACTTTGGTCCCAGACTAATGCAGAGGCATGAAAAACCTGACTTTAAAATATTGTTACAGTTGCAAATGTAATGACTGAGAGAAATTCAGATTTTGCTGAGTTGGTTAAACAGCTATGTTTCACAACCAAGATCAATGAGGCAAAATTTCCTAACTTCGACTGTTTTGGAATATAAGTGCCTCATTACCCTTACAAAGCACGGAATAAAATGAAAATAAAACTGAGGTAGTGAGAAAGTTGAAAAATGATCTTCTGTATGTGTGTGAATGCGTGTGTGTGCCCTCTTCATGATGTCCACAGAATCACCCATGACACTTTGAAACCAATTCCAATCCATACACATGAATTCAAAAAACACCACAATATAATAAATGCAACAAAGGCAATGGCCCTGACGTCCTACATGCAAAAGGACTGAATCCTTGTGCTCCACAAATAGCCGCGCCTCTGGAGAAGATGTTCCACTCCAACACCAACTCTAATATCTCCCAGACAATTTGGAAAATTGCTCAAATATATCCATTCCTGTTAGTGGAGAATAATTAAAATCTGATCAATTGCCACTCCCTCAGTCCTATCATGAAAATCAAAGTTCCTTTGATAGAACTGTCAAACAGGACCGAAATAATCTGTTTTGTGTGGTTTCCAATAGCTTCCCCATGCAGAGATGGTGCTTTCGTGGAAATGTCATTGCATTATACATTCAGACCAGGCCAATGATCTGGAAACTAGTGGAAGTTAAAAACAATTAATTAAATATGTAGATCTAAAATCTGGTATCAGTAAAAGTGACCTTGATGGTAATGGTGTCAATTGTCAACACCAATTTCTTTCACAAGTATACATTCAGAAGTCAATTCTACCGCAATTACCTGGTTAGGTTGGAAGTGACTTCAGACATTTAGACATGCGATGAACTCTTCAATGGTTTCTGAAATGGCCAGCAAGGCATTCAATTCTATAAAACTGTTCCTGGGTTTTAAAGGATGAAACCGGAGAGAATACCCGGAACCAGACTCTGATTTGGAAATCAGAATGGATAAAACAGTCCTGACGACATTTCAGAGGCCTCCTTTCTAAAATCTGAGAACTTGTGGCAACAGTTACCGAGCTTTCCCACAAACTCGACAGAAACTAGCCAATGGGGTCAATAATTCAACACATTGAGATTCCACCATTTCCAGTTCATGGCAAAGATTTCATCAATGACTTCATACCCACAACATGCATATAACTAAATGCGATTAACCGTCATAAGGATATCAAATATAAACTTGAGATGTCTCTTCATTCCATCAATGTTTCTCCCTTGTTCAATACAATGACGGTCGATCCTTTATCTCCACATTATACTCCTTTCCATCGTCATCACTTTACTGTCTAAAAATGCTTACTCGTATTCACTTCCATGCCTTCAACAGTCTATGTAATAGTGAACTCCAGAGTTTCAACAGTCTTGGAGTGCAGACCTTTATTCACATCTCAATGCAGAGTGGCCTGCCTGTACCTAATCCTGGCCCCTTATTTAGACGTCTGAGCTCGGGGAATTAGAATCCGTTCTTCTAATCCATTTCTCCTTGTCAGAGTTTCATATACTTCCCTGAGATGTTTACTCATTCTTCAAATCGTCTTGGAATACAGGTCCAGTCGACTGAAACTAAGCTCACAAAACAAGCCTGTCATCTCAGCGATCAGTCCGGCCATCCTTCGCTGCTCTCAAAGACGTGGAATGTCTTGCATGCAACAGTGCTAGCCTTGTCAAGTTTTACGACATGTAAATAGTCATTAGATAAATAGATGGATCATTATTGAATAGAGTAGGTTAGATCGACATCGTATTGTTTTCACATGTCGGCAAAACATCGAGGGCCAAAGGTCATGTACTGTGTTGTAATGTTTTGATGAGATCACATCTGGAGAAGTGAGTACAGATTTAGTCTCCTTATTGAAGAAACGTCAATGTTTCATTGGGAGCAACTCAGAGATGGTTCCCTCAAGTGATTCCTATAAGGGAGAGTGTTAACCTATTTGGAAAAGTTGACTAGGTTGATCTAATACCCACTGGATATTATAGGAAGAAAGATGATCTTCTTCTTTCCTGGTACACCAAAATGAGTCAGCAACAGAAGGCAATTACACCGGAAATGGAGGAATTCGTTGTGCTTCTCTAGCCCGCGACACAGGAACATCAGCAATATGCTCAGGCATTCGACAATGTTACGCCGGAACAGCATGAGGCTATCTGGATACTTGAGCCTGATTACAGTGTTAAGAGTAGGACAGTCAACATCTTTAATGTGTTATGGAGGAACGTGAGAAAACCTCAAACTGTTAGGCAGCAAAAGAGAATTCCGTAAGCCCACAAGCCCCTGACTCATCAACAGGAAGAGATCGAACAGACCTTGAGTCTCTTATTCAGGAACAGGTGCAGCAAACACATGCCATGAAGCTATACTGGACGAACATCAGGAGAACATTCAGCCCCATCACTTTGTCAATCTGGATCACAACGAGTCTTTTGGGACATTCATATCTGTTACACAGCAATCAGGGCATTTGTGTTACACTGTTAGGCCCATTACACAGGAAGTGAAAGAAAACGTAGAGTTTTAAGAAAAAAAAACATAGAATTGTCAGCTTCACTGTGCAATGCAATTAGTGAGCACACTATTAGCTTAAAATCATTTTTATAATCTATGATCGAGGATTTAATGTCAGTCGTATTGCGAAGTAAAACTGCAACCCTTTAGAACAGTGTGGTTTTATGAAAATAACACGTGGTTGAATGTTTTACTCAAGTTCATTAAAGTTTAACATAACACAAGATGGATAATGGGGGCCTGGAGATGTAAAGTTTCTGGACTTCAGAAAACATTGAGTAAGGTAACGGTCTTAGATTAAATGGCAAAATAAGAGCACGTGCGGTAAGGACAAATGTATCAGTTTTTAGCAAGGATTGGTGAATCAACAAAATACAATGAGATGAAATAGATGGATCGTTTTCTGATCAGCAACTTGTGGGTTGCAATAGAGTCCAGTCATCAAGCCCCAGCTATTTGTAATCTACATTATCACTCACAGTTAGAAAAAAAAATACAGGCAAATTTTCAGGTAGCACTAAAATGGGGGGAGCAATAGTTTGCAAAGACGATACAGAAAATTTCAAAAGGTTATAAATAATTTTGCTGAAAGGGCCAACATTTAGAAGTGAAATTTCATGTGTATAACTGTGCTGTCACCCATTTTGATCAGCAAAATATAAAGGCAACATATTATTTGGATGGAGAGAAACATCAGACTATTCGGGTGCAGAGGAATCTGGGTGTCACTGAAATTTTACATGCAGGTACAGCAGGTAATAAAAAAGGCCAGGTAATAAAAAAGGCAAGTGCAATTCCTCAATGCATATGGTATAAAAGTATCGAAGTACTGTTCCAACCATGCAAGACATTTTTGGGGTCTGCAGATGGAGTATTGTGTACAACTGCAACTGGGTAGCAAACAGGAAGCAGACACGGTAAATCAGTCATATTCCATTTTACTTAATGTATCCACTGCAGACTGATATTGAGTAGCTCGGGATCCACAACAACACATTTCAACGATGTTAAGGAGTGGAATGGAGGCATTGTATGATGACACTGAGATAAGCAGGATATTAAATTAACAAGAGTCCATGGAGAGAGTGCACATAGATATATACAGATAAATTCAATGTACTGTAGTTTGGTCGGTGGAAATTTCATATCTTCTACTTGCTCTATCTGTTTTTCAGGAAGAATGGGAAGATGTATGCGACTGAAATCCCTGCTCATCTGATACCTGCCGTTCCCAGTGAACGCAAAGTTGTCAGTACGCAAGGGATATTGAGATGTGATTGTTTGGAGGTGGGAAGTGGACAAGGAGAGGAAAGTTTAACAGGAGGCCTTTATGCGAGATGCTAAGCATTCTAACTATGTAGAAACTCGAAGACGATGGGAAAGGCTGATTGCTTCTGAACGGAGATGCT
Organism: Chiloscyllium punctatum; assembly: GCF_047496795.1. Classification (NCBI taxonomy): domain Eukaryota; kingdom Metazoa; phylum Chordata; class Chondrichthyes; order Orectolobiformes; family Hemiscylliidae; genus Chiloscyllium; species Chiloscyllium punctatum. The sequence goes on from NC_092773.1 coordinate 57,580,723, forward strand.
GTGGCTACTGTCAGTCCGCCGATATTAAACAACATAATGTACTGTGCATGGTTTCACAGCAATATCTATGGAGGGACAGTTGATTCGGGTCCTCTACGAATCCCCACTGACGGACGGAACTCACAGACTCATTAAAACCATCAGTAATCCCTCTACGTTGCGAAAACAAGGACACATACAACAGATGCACGTTGAGGGCGAAGAAATCATGTTTATTTCATCCAACATATATGTATCATCCAAAACCGATTGCTGACACGGATGTCTATATAGTACCAGATGATGGGTATGTCAACCACGCCTGCATGGAAAGTTTGAGATCACAAAACCTGAAGAAAACCCAACCCTAACAGCCATTAGTCCAATCGTTCTTCATCTGCTGTGAGGTTTCAGATCATGTTGGAGGAGGTGACACAGCATTATGTTCAGCTCCTTGTTCAATCAGCGTCCCTCACACTGTGTTCCTGGGTTAAGAGTAACTTGCGAAAATGTCTTGGAAAATCCCAGTGGTTATGGCAGATCACTTTCCCCATGGTTTTAGAGCTTCCCCTTTTGTTGCTTATATTGCAGACCATGGTGCTACAACTACAGAGGCAATTATCCATTCAGAGTTGGTCACCATTTCCACAGATTACAAAACATGTCTGAGGCGGATCACAGCACAAGTCCCAGCAAAATAGCTCCGACACATCTGCAAACATTACAAAACAGGAATCAGTCTAAAGCCCCTCAGCTGCAAGTATTATGGGTCAGGCCAGCATCCTCAAAATGGTTTCAAAAGTTTGCTCGGCACTAACGTTTTCTTATTGAAAGATGTAGGTGCAGAATGTGTTCAGGCCAAATGCGACTTCTCAAACTATTCCAGAAAGGCAGGTGTAACCGATTTAAGCATGATCAGATTAGATTACTTACAGCGTGGAAATAGGCCCTTTGGCCCAACGAGTCCACACCGACCTGCCGAAGCGCAACCCACCCAAACTCAATCTCTACATTTACCCCTTCGGCTAACACTCCGGACAATTTAACATGGCCAATTCACCTAACCTGCCCATCTTTGGACTGCCAGAGGTAACCAGAGCACCCAGAGGAAACCCACGCAGACACGGGGACAATGTGCTAACTCCACGCAGTCAGTCGCTCGAAGCAGGAATTTAAACCGTGTCTCAGGCGCTGTGAGGCAGCAGTGCTAACCTCTGTGTCACCGTGCCGCCCATTATTATTAGTTAATATAAAAACAAAGGGAATAGGAACTTAATATAGGTTAACTATTGTAAAACGTAACACAGTAACAGATACAGCATCTTCTACGCATGAATGGTTCCATTATTGTAACATTCCAGAATCAAAAATTCACATTCTATTTGTATATGCAATTCTCCGATCCAAGAGGACACGTCATGAAACTGAAGCTTCCAACCCTTCTTTGACCCCAAACAGCTTCTGACTACTATATGTAATGCAGAAAATAATTTAAGCTGAGTCCTTGAGTGCTGACAATTCCCCTTCCATTGTTATAACCAATTCAAAACAAACCATATGAACTTACAAGATATTTAGTGAATCCACTTTCAGTAGTCAGTTTAGCAACTCGACATTTGTAACGTCTCTTCATAAAAAAAAAGGATCGGTCGAAAATATTTTTTTAAAAGTGACAACATCCTGACCCAATTTAGTTACCCGGTCCATCATAATAATACGTGAGAGTCGTCATTGTGCTACTGAACACACCGTCAGCTGAGAGGGACAAACACAGACGTTAAGTGGACAGAGAGAGGCCATGTTTGAAAGAAAAGTCAAATTTACTAGAACCCACCGTCTGACATGTAGCACCACATGAGACTCACAAGGATTTGAACAACGACCCGACGCAAACAATTTATTTGCTTTTGAGAGTGAAATACCAGCACGTGAAACGCTACTGATCAAAAACCAAACCCAGGTAAGGATGGAAAAGGAAAGAAAGATTCACACTGAAGATAGAGGCAGCCAATTAATTAACGAAGACCATGTTGTGGAAACATGGTGGGACTGACTGGAGGAGTGAGACCTTACTTGGTCAAATTGCAAGAATGACTACATAGAATGAAATTATCGCCAGAACAGCTGAACGTTTTTTCCATCAATTTTGAAATCGCCCTGACGAAACCAGCCCAGCTACCATAAAATGCTACAAAAGGACAACCCACCATGGAGAAATGTGTAGACCTTGTTAGTTTGTATTCAGATAACTGCAATACCTGCCCAGTTTGGTAGCATTTCACACCGTTGCTAATTTATCGGGCTACACTGAGGATAGGGAAAAAATGAGGACTGCAGATGCTGGAGATGAGAGTCGAGAATGTGGTACTGGAAAAGCACAACCAGTCAGGCAGCATCCGAGCACCAGGAGGATCGAAGATTTGAGTTTCTTGATGAAGAGCTTATTGGGTCTGGCAATCCATTTATTTTAACATTGCCAGTGCATTATCACATCTGTCAGTGAAGTGTCCTTCAATTTCTGTCCCTATTGATTACCCAACCTCCTGAAAAATGTTCATATTTAAACAGATGTCATCCATGTGTCTTCCTTCTTAAACAACAATTTTAAAACACGCATTCCCCAAAACAATCATACATACACACACACACAAGCACACACACACATGCTCACACACACACACACACAAGCACACACACCACTTTCCCTTCTACTTGTCCAAAGGAGACGCAGAGGCACAAATGTGTGGGAGACCTATTTAATGTCACGGACAGCAACGGCTGCAAATCTTTCCGTTATGAACATTTAGCTATTGCAATTGTAGTCGAAAACATGATGCTGGAAAAGCACAGTCGGTCAGGCAACGTCAGACGAGGAGGGAAATCGACATTTGGTGCAAAGGCCCTTCATCAGCACTTCGTTACCCACTATCTGTTGGAAGCCACTAACTGTCCCAATTATCGTCTGTTCACCCTCGAACCAGATCGCTGTCAACTACTTTCTCTGTCCAACCGTTCTTCTCTCTCTTTCGACTCTGACCCCATCTACAATTTACTCGTTACCCCCTCCTGCACCCTACATTCTACATGTAAACGGTCATTTTCTCAGCTGCCCTGGGTTCTGAAGAAGGGCCATCGGACCCGAAATGTTAATATTGGTTTCTCTTCAGAGATGTGCCAGGTCTGCTGAGGATTTCCTGCAACTTCTGTTTTTGTTTTAGTTGATTTTGTTGATAAAATCGGTATCTTCAGACGTAGTTGCTAACCGAGAAGAATCAAGTGAAAGAAGTGAAAGAATTGCATTTTTGAATGGACTTGGAATATATAGCTTTACTTACAGTCAAATAAATTAATGTATATTACATTTTTCGTAATCAGAAATGTGCACGTGACCATCAATGAAACATGTTCCATGACAGTGGGGAATTAACTGCCTTCCATAACATGTTTACTTGTGTCAATAAATTTAAATAATTTACAACATTAGCATCTCACTCGAGTTCCAGCAAGGCATTAACACAGTCCGATTGCCTGTAGCAGGAAGGCAAAGCTCACTTCAAAGAGAATGCATTATCCAATTGACAATGTGTTAAAAATATACTATAATACGCTTGCTGTTATTGGTGTCCCTGGTAGGTTACATTTTTTTCATTTTTTATTGCAAAACTGAATTTGTATCAATCCTTTGGTGCGTGGTGATATCCATTTTCATTCTGTGGATGCTTATGTTGATATCTAATGCAAGGTCACACATATGCAGGTACTAATTCAGTGATATAGTTCCGTTCAGCCAAATTACTTCAATGATACTGGAAGTTACATTTATTTCCTCAAGTGAACGAAACATCAGCTTGACGCCCGTTGGTTGTCTAAATTATGAAGTTGATATCTTCACTACAGTTAATAACATCAGGAAAGTCTCTGAGGTAAACGACAATTTGGAGCACCTGTCAGTGCAATTTTAAATTAATGTTAATTATAAACTGAACTATGATAGTGGATATCAGTAAACTCTGTAAATGGAAGCATTGTTTTTTGAGGAAGTGCACTAGGTGTAGATTAGTGATCCTAATTTTGATGTTATTTTGGCAGTATTTACCATTGCAGAGTTATGTGCACTTTGCTTTCTAACGGGAAGTTGATTGTATTTTTTCAAAATAATTGTTTGAGAAGCTACATACTATCCAATGTACAAAACAGTATTAAGCTGAAAATGGAGAAACTGGTCAGTCCTTTTTTTTTGTCCAACTCAAGATAAATGTCTTGTGCTGTTCTTTCAATGTGATCTCGTGAAAAAGACGATTGTCAACTGTTTATTGACAGAGAAACACTGGAATAATGTTGTTAACAAACTCATGACCACCGTATATGTGATGTATGAATAATTTGAGGGCCTGGGTGTTAGGTTATGAATTATCATGCCACCAAAGAATTGTTTCCTTTGCGTAATGAGTGGGCTCCCGCTATTGTTAGCGTAAAACATGCCGAGGCAGAATTAAAACTGCATAAAACGGGAATCAGACATCCAAACTAATTGAATGTTTTTAGATTATGACTCTTTCAAAAAGTGAACATCTGCAAACCACTGTATGAAGTTTTTAAATCAGAACTTGTCGAGTATGAGGTGTTTTTATGTCAGAGTGGAGATAGTATTCAAAAGAAAATAACCAACCCCACATCTATCTGTATTCTTGCAGAAATTTTGTTTAACTGTCCAGTGAAATTGTGAACAGTATTTTGAAGTTATGAACCCACTTTCTCTCTCACAGTTAATATAGTCGCCATTGCGATCTTATCCAAGGGAAAGTGCGGTCTCTCAAAGTGCACCACTTACTACTTGGTGGCCATGGCAACAGCGGATCTGCAATTTATTATCACCGAGGTCACACTATGGCGGATCATTTATTACTACTTCCCGGGATATTTCATTTTCATTACTCCTGTCTGTGGTGTTATCAATGTCTTGCGACGTGTCACCACTGAATGTTCTGTCTGGTTCACGGTTACTTTCACTCTTGATCGATGTATAGCCATTTGTTGTCAGAATTTAAAACCAAAGTATTGCACTGAGAAAATTGCTCATGTGGTTCTCGCAACAACCTCGATTGTCCTCTTTTTGAAAGATGTCACCTACTACTTCACGCAAGAACCTGGAAAGTTAATTAACAATATCCCATGGTTCTGTTACATCAAGCCAAGCTACTACAATGAAATTGGATGGATAATCTTTGATTGGTTTGATAATATTATGACTCCATTGCTTCCATTCGCATTCATTTTATTGCTCAATGCTCTGAAAGTGAAATACATTTTAGTGAGTAGTAGAGTCCGTAAGGGACTAAGAGGACACAGTACCACACAGAATTGCAGTGACCCAGAGATGGAAAGCAGGAGGCAGTCTGTGGTTTTACTTTTCACGATATCGGGCAGCTTCATTCTTCTGTGGTTCGTGCATGTTATCGACTTCCTCTATTACAACTTTACAGGAGCAAATGCCAGGGCTTACAACAATTCGGAATTCATATTTCAAAGAGTTGGGTTTATGTTGTGAAACTTAAATTGCTGCACGAACACGTTTATTTACCTGGTGACTCAGTCTAAATTCAGAAAGCAACTCAAGAATGCGGTGAGAATTCCTGTTACAGCAGTGTTTCAATTCTCTCAAAAGTAGCTAAATTAGAACATTGCACAATTGAGCTCCAAGGTTCAATTTCACTGATATAATATTTCACACCCGGACCTCAGGATAGAGTCCAGCACAATTCCATGATGAACTGATAATATAATTAATGTCAAAGGAGCAGGATAATCGATACTGTCACACCTGAACGACAAGAAGAGAATCATCAGTCACTATCTCATTTCCACAGCCATGTATATAATTTCCTGTCTCCTGTTATATTGATCAGAAAGCAGTAAACTATATCGTGCAAAAGAAATACTGCAGCGTCTTTGTTCTTATTCATATCGGTTGATTGTTAATGCGTTGATTCTTCATTATTTTTTATTCGGTCCCTTCAATTCTGTCAATCACAAAACGTAACACTGCTCCATGTCTCTGTCCGTATCTCTGTCTTTGTGTGTGTGTGTGTGTGTGTGTGTGTGTGTGTGTGTGTGTGTTCGGAACACGAATCGAGCTGTTCAAATTAGGAAAATCTTGGCAATGGACAGTGGTACCAGCTTATTACTGAAGCACTTTAGGCCAGCAGCACTACTTATCTGGAAATAATTCATGGACTGCAGGTCCTGCGAATGAAGTATTCGATCATTTTTATTCAGTTACAGTGAATAGATTAGACCTGCTCTGCTTAGCGCAGATGTGTGTAACAAAGGAATCACCATGCAGCCATGGAAATGATGAATACACCGTGTGTTGCTTCATGCTAATATTTCTTACACGTCAGCATTCAGCAATAATAGGGAGCACTCAGCAATCCTACAAAATAAGGTGTCAGACATACATTCTGCAGATTTACCCAATCATTCATTAGAATAGCACTTCCCAACAGATGATGAGGCAGCCATCATTTATCAATCTTAAGAATTGTAAATCACGGAGTTTTATTTCAGAGATTTGACCTTTTGAAAATTATGTCTGCACCACCTCTCTGAATGGTCATCGTGACTTAGTGTAATTTCTGTTCCTCATCTTCACAACGTTGAATATTATTTATATTGAAATAATCATCCAATGACCTCTCTAATACATCAACTGTACCCGCTCAATCGACATATTCCTCCCCCTGAATTAAAGATTATAAATACTCGATGTTTTAGAAGGAACAATTTCATAGTGCCTCTGTAGCAAGAAGCATAATATCTGTGCACGCACATTAGTTAACGTTATGAAGAGTTTCAAGATCTCATTGTCATATCAATGCTCGAGCTATCAGAAAACATTAGATTCTCGGGCTTCTGTGGCGAATAACTCATCTCCCATTCTCAAAATGCATGACCACCCAAAAGGGAAAAGTGAATTGCTTGGATCAGTGAAGATCAAATAACACTTTGAGCTTCTCAATGCAATTAGATTAGATTAGATTACTTACAGTGTGGAAACAGGCCCTTCGGCCCAACAAGTCCACACCGCCCCGCCGAAGCGTAACCCACCCATACCCTTACAATGCAACAAGAATTGAAGTTGTGACTTTTCCTCACGTTCCAGTTGCAAAATAAGACACTGAATCTCACCAGACTTTAAACAAAAGATACCTGTGAACACCCTATTTAAGAATGAAGCTTCTAATACGACATGCATCTATTAATCCACGGGAAATATTCTCCAGAATAGAGTCCTAAATAAGGTCTTAAATAAGTTTTTGTTACTCCAACCTATACTTCTTAGTTGGAGACTGACGCGTCACAAGTCTGCATAAGACAGGAATCATCAAATTTGCAGATAGTAAGGGAGACGTTCTGTGTGGTGGGGTTTTTTTTCTCCATATGAGGGAACAACTGAATGAGTAAATTGGAGCACTGAGTGAATTAAGCGTTCAGTGCTCTGAAGGAAGGCGTGCTTCATTTAACATTTATTTCATGCGTTAACTGATTTGGGAACGGAGTTTAATGAAGATGGGTGAACTATTTTTAAGCCTCGAGTATTTCGTTTCCAATTTTAGAAGCAGTAATAATATGGATCGCATTGTATCATCAGTATTATGAAATGAACCCACTGCGGCAAGATAATTTGTGCATTGAAGATTTGTTAATGAAAACTTAATTCATGAGAAAAATTTATTCATTAGTACATGTCAGAGATGTTCTTAAGATGGTGGACGTTAAATTTATAAATTGACGGTCATGGATGATATTATTATTCAGGGATAACTCAAATACAATTAGCGTTTTCAAATGGTTGGCTCGTCGGGTTAAAATTGTTAATCTGGACACCAAGGTGGAACATCGAAGACAGGAAAATAATCAAAGCAGTTATTTTTTTTTTCTTTTACGGCAGACTTTTCAGATTTGGACAGTGGTAATTGAAACTATGGTATCAATGCACATTCAGAATGCAGGAGAATCCAGATGGCAGAAACGCAGAACGTTGAGTTATGTCAAAGTCCAATATTTTTGACTCCTTGAATGGCAAAGCAAAAGGCTGTGGATGTTGGAAATGTTTAATATATGCAGAAAATCGCTTTCCAAATGTTTCTAAAATGGCTGCGCTTTGCCAGTCTTTTTTCTTATACATTCGTTGTATATCTGGCTGACAGATATTTAATATCCTTTTCGAACCGCCATTAATAAAATGTTAGAGACGTGACTTCTCGGACCGTTGCAATCCGTTTGCTGGAGGTAGACACAAAGTGCCCTGAGGGATGCATTTTCCATGGTTTTACACTTGGCAATAGTGAAAGAACAAGTCATGATCTCCACATCAGGACTGGAAGTACTTTGGGGAAGTACAGGGAGGTAATGGTATTCCCATTGGACCAAAGGTTCCGTGACATGCAAAATCCAAGATATGGATTGGAAAGAACTATAGATTCAGAACGAGGAAAACACCACCGAAACTGAGGCAAAAGAAATAGTGAGAACAAACAGTGATTTGAAAGTTGTGATGAAACGAATAAAATGCAAGCTCAGAACAAGTGGGCAATCATCAAGTGTGTTACCAGGATAAATGAAAAGGGTGGAACCGCCAGAGAAAAGTGGGATTATAACTGCACAATGGGAATAGTTACGGTAAATATAAACAGTGATTTATGAATTCATAATAAGAACATCTCAGTTTTGGAATGAACCTACTTTCACATTTTTAAATGATATTGAAGTGCAAATATATGGTCCCAGCAATAGTAGATAAGTATCCAATTTAAAAGCATTTTTTATGTTTCATAACTATTTTTGCAAAGAAATGTACAGAGCAAATCAACGTAAATGATTCGTAGATATGATCTGGTGTTGAAAGCTCACATTGTTAACATTACCTGAAGAATGACGTCTTACACTGACATTAATACTTATTTTATTGACAGTGCAGCTCCGGAACTCAATCCCTCTACCAATGAAACCGAACACACCGAATGCCTTCTCAACATTACTATCACCCTGGGTGGCAACTTTCAAAGATCTATGTACATGGCCTCCACGATCACACTTCACATTCACACTTGCAACAATCTTTCCATTTACCCAATACTCTGCCTTCCTGTTACTCTTCTCAAAGTGCATAACCTCACATTTAGCTGTATTTAACTGAATTTGCCAACTCTTACCGCAATTCTGCAGTTTATCGAAGTCCCCCTGAAACTTTTAACATTCCTCCAAACTGTCCACTACTCCTCCACTTGTGTCATCTGCATATTTGTTAATGTAAATACCTATGCCTGCGTCTAATTCATTTATAAAAATGACAAGCAGCAATTGACCCAAAACAGATCATTGTGACATACCACTCGTAACTGGACTCCAGGTTGAATATTTTCCATCAATCACCACTCCCTGCCTTCTTTCAAAAAGTCAGTTTCTAATCCAAATTCCTAAGTCACCCTCAATCCCATGCCTCTGCATTTTCTCAAAAACCTACCAGTTGGAAATTCATCAGAGGCTTTACTGAAGTCCATGTAAACCACCTCAATTGCTCAACCCTCATTTACATGCTTGGTCACATTATCAAAAAACTCAATGAGTTTTGTGAGACACTACCTGCCATTGATGAAACCATCTTGACTGTCTGAAATCAAATTGTTGCTTTCTAGATGATGATACATCTTACTTTTTATAATCCTTTATAAAACCTTTCAGGCAACAGAGGACGTGATGGATATCTTGAAACGGTCAAAGGTCGATAAATCCGCATGACCTGATCAGGTGTACCCGAGAACTCTGTGAGGAGCTAGAGAAGTGATTTCTGGGCCTCCAGCGGAGATATTTGCATCATCGACAGTCACAGGTGAGGTACCGGAAGACTGGAGGTTGGCAAACGTTGTGCCACTGTTTAAGAAGGGTGGTAAGGACAAGACATGGAACTATAGATTAGTAAGCCTGACCTCGGTGGTGGGCAAGCTGTTGGAGGGAATCCTGAGGGACAGGATGTACATGTATTTGGAAAGGCAAGGACTGATTCGGGATAGTCAACATGGCTCCATGCGTCTCACAAACTTGATTGAGTTTTTTGAAGAAGTAACAAAGAAGATTAATGAGGGCAGAGCCACAGATGTGATTTTTACAGACTTCAGGAAGGCGTTCGACAAGGTTCCTCATGGGAGACTGATTAGCAAGGTAAGATCTCATGGAATATAGGGAGAACAAGCCATTTGGATACAAAACTGGCTCTAAGCTAGAAGAAAGAGGGTGGTGGTGGAGTATTGTTTTTCAGACTGGAGGCCTGTGACCAGTGGAGTGCCACAAGGGTCGGTGCTGGGCCCTCTACTTGTTGTCATTTACAAAAATGATTTGGATGCTAATAAGAGGTACAGTTAGTAAGTTTGCAGATGACACCAAACTTGGAAGTCTAGTGGACAGCGAAGAGGGTTACCTCAGATTACAACAGGATCTGGACCAGATCGACCAATGGGCAGAGAAGTTGCAGTTGGAGTTTAATTCAGAAAAATGCGAAGTGTTGTATTTTGGAAAGCAAATCTTTGCAGGACTTATACACTTAATGGTAAGTTCCGAGGGAGTGTTGTTGAACAAAGAGACCTTGGAGTCGCAGGTTTATATCTCCTTGAAAGTGGAGTCGCAGGTAAATACGATAGTGAAGAAGGCGTTTAGTATGCTTTCCTTTATTGAGTACATCGAGTATAGGAGTTGGGAGGTCATGTTGCAGCTGTACAGGATAATTTTTAGGCCACTGTTGGAACATTGCGTGCAATTCTGGTCTCCTTCTTATCGGAAAGATGCTGTGAAACTTGAAAGGGTTAAGAAAAGATTGACAAGGATGTTGTCAGAGTTGGAGGATCTGAGCTACAGGGTGTGGCTGACCAGGCTGGAACTGTTTTCCCTGGAGCGTCGGAGGCTGAGGGGTGATCTTGTAGAGGTTTACAAAATTATGAGTGGCATGGATAGGATAAAAAGACAAAATATTTTCCCTGGGGTTGGAGAGTCCAGAGCTAGAGGGCATAGGTTTAGGGTGAGAGGAGAAAGATATAAAAGAGAGCTCAGGGACAAATGTTTCACACAGAGACTGGTACATGTATGGAATGAGCTGACAGAGCATCTTGTGGAGGTGGGTACAATTGCAACATTTTAGAGGCATTTGGATGGGTATATGAAGAGGAACGGTTTGGAGGGATATGGGACGGGTGCTGGCAGGTGGGACTAGATTGGGTTGGGATATCTGGTCGGCATGGACTGGTTGGATCGAAGTGTCTGTTTCCATGCTTTACATCTCTATGAGTCTATGACTCCAAGTAAGGCTCACTGTTCTACAATTACCTGGGTCAACTCTACTGCCCTTCTTCAACAAGGGCACGACATTTGCTGTCTTGTAGTCCTCTGGTAATTAACTTGTGGACAATGACTACTCAGAAATCAAAGGCAAATGCTCTGGCATCTCCTCCCTAGCTTCCCAGATCATCCTCGGATAACTCCCAACCGCCCCAGGGGATTGGCTTACTTTCACTCCTTCTGAAATTGATAACGCCTCTTCATAACTTACTGCGATCCTTTCTAATCTAATATCGCGTATCTCGTTATTCTCCACTACAATATTCTCCTTTACCTGAGTGAAGCCTGATGAGAAAGGATCGTTTAATTCCTCTCCGATCTCCACAGGTTCCACACTCAACATCCCACTTCTGTCTTTGACTGGCCCTATTCCTAACCTAGTCACCTTTTTAATCCTCACATACCTATAAAATGCTTTAGGTTTCTCCTTTATTCTTTTTGCTAAAGACTGCTCATGTCCTTTCTTTGCTCTTCTTAACTTTCGCCTTAAATCCTTACCAGCTGATCTGTAACTCTCCATTGCCTCATCTGAACCACCTTGTCTCTCAACACATCAGCCTCCTTCTTCCGCTTAACAAGAGATGAAATTTCTGTACCAAACCACGGTTCGCTTACCTAAACACTTCCATCCTGCCTGTCAGGGAATTACTTATGAAGGTCACACAATATGTGTTCCGTAAAACAGCTCCATATTCCCATTGTCTGCATCACTTGCATTTTGCTACCCCATTCTACGCATCTTAATTTTTCCTACTCGCATTATAATTGCCCTTGCGCCATCGATCATGAGGCTCCCTCTTAGTGTTGAAACTTTCACAGTAATATCCTCCGTTTGTGCTGACACTGTCACAAAATGCACTAATTCAGAACTGACCATGAGTGTGTGGTGGATCCTTGAATTTGACCAGTTGCAATGAGACACTGAATCAATGTTGGCCCTCTTGGCGGATAGGATCAAGGATAACCCCAAGGTATTTTATGCGTATGTGAGAAACCTGAGAATGACGAGAACGTGGGTAGGTCCGATCAAGGACAGTCGTGGGAGACTGTGTATTGAGTCGGAAGAGATAGGAGAGGTCTGGAACAAGTACTTCTCTTCAGTATTTACGAACGAGAGGGACCGTATTGTTGAAGAGGAGAGTGTGAAACGGACTGTTAAGCTAGAAGAGATACCTGTTAGGAAGGAAGATGTGTTGGACATTTTGAACAACTTGAGGATAGACAAGTCCCCCGGGCCTGACGGGATATATCCTAGGATTATGTGGGAAGCAAGAGAGGAAATTGCAGTACCGTTGGCAATGATCTTCTCGTCTTCACTGGCAAAGGGGGTGGTACCAGGGGACTGGAGAGTAGCGAATGTTGTGCCCCTGTTCAAAAAAGGGAATAGGTATAACCCCGGGAATTACAGGCCAGTTAGTCTTCCTTCTGTCGTAGGCAATGTAATGGAAAGGGTACTGAGGGATATGATTTACGATTATCTGGAAAGACACTGCTTGATTAGGGACAGCAAGCACGGATTTGTGAAGGGTAGGTCTTGCCTTACAAGTCTTACTGAATTCTTCGAGGAGGTGACCAAGCATGTTGATGATGGTAGAGCAGTGGATGTAGTGTACATGGATTTTAGTAAGGCATTTGATAAGGTTCCCCATGGTAGGCTTATGCAGAAAGTCAGGAGTCATGGGATAGAGGGAAATTTGGCCAATTGGATAGAAAACTGGCAAACCGGTCGAAGGCAGAGAGTGGTTTGATGGTAAATATTCAGCCTGGAGCCCAGTTACAAGTGGAGTTCCGCAGGGATCAGTTCTGGGTCCTCTGCTGTTTGTAATTTTTATTAATGACTTAGATGAGGGAGTCGAAGGGTGTGTCAGTAAATTTGCAGATGATACGAAGATACGTGGAGTTGTGGACAGTGAGGAGGGCATTTGTGGCTTGCAAAGGGACTGAGATATGATGCAGAGCTGGGCTGAGGAGTGGCAGATGGAGTTCAACCCTGCCAAGTGAGGTTGTAAGAAGGCCTATGGAGGATTATCGTTCATTAGCAGAGGGATTGAATTCAAGAGTCATGAAGTGATGTTGCAGCTGTACAGGACTTTGGTTAGGCCACAGTTGGAGTACTGTGTGCAGTTCTGGTCGCCTCACTTTAGGAAAGATGTGGAAACTTTGGAGAGGGTGCAGAGAAGATTTACCAGGATTTTGCCTGGAATGGAGAGTATGTCGTACGAGGATAGGTTGAGAGTTCTCGGCCTTTTCTCGTTGGAAGGGCGAAGGATGAGGGGTGACTTGATAGAGGTTTATAAGATGATCAGAGGAATAGATAGAGTAGACAGTCAGAAACTTTTTCCCCGGGTACAACAGAATGTTACAAGGGGACATAAATTTAAGGTGAAGGGTGGAAGGTACAGGGGAGATGTCAGGGGTGGGTTCTTTACCCAGAGAGTGGTGGGGGCATGGAATGCGCTTCCCGTGGGAGTAGTAGAGTCAGAATCATTGGCGACCTTTAAGCGGCATTTGGATAGGTACATGGATGGGTGCTTAATCTAGGTTAGAAGTTCGGCACAACATCGTGGGCCGAAGGGCCTGTTCTGTGCTGTATTGTTCTATGTTCTATGTTCTATGTTCAGGCTCATAAATACTGCCTCAAAATTGAACACCTGAATTAATATCTCCCTCAGGACTGAAATTTGGAATGTGCAGCACTTTCTCAGTCCTGGCCCCTCACAGAGCTGCAGAATCTCGAAATAATGAGGTACTGGTTTAATATTGTCGTCCAACAATGAGACACCCCTTCAATCGGACTCTCTCATACGGTTGGAATATCTGACGACTGACGTTGTAATTATGTGTCACTCCTTCAAACTAAACCTGTTAGAATGAGGCATTGCCTGAGAATTGACTCTCCGACAATAATTCATTCCCACATTTCTCGTCATGTGACAGTGCTGCAAACCTTCGTGCTGACCCTCTGATCGCGCTGGAATACCTCAGTACTACCTGACAATTGTATTTCTGCTTTCAATTATCTCGAGTTAGTCCCCCTCATGCAGAAGAAGTCAGCAACGACATTCGTGCTGAACGTTACATCCCATATTCTGCAAGAGGAGCATTCAAATATCCTAACCGCTATTCCCATATTGTAAACTCAAAAGGGACTGTAGAAAAATAAAGAATAAAAAAGGCTTCCCAATCGGGCGCACAAAGCTTTCGTTTTTGTTGCAGGATTAGAATGGGAGGGTGACACAAACTAAGTAGTGTATCAGGTAACGCAAACACACAAAAAATTACATCACTGACTCTGCTGTCCGTGGTCCTCTCCTAGTCCACGTGCACTCCACCTAATAATGAGTTTTTTTTTAAGTTAGTGACTCCCCTCCATATCAGCTCCCTGATCGATGGTCTCGCTCTTGCTGATACTGAAACAAACATGGATTGTCCTGATGTACAAGGTAAGTTTGTGTTTAAAACATATTTACCAATGGGTCAGCCAGCTGATCGACGTACCCGCTCTGCCTGCTGCTGCTTCTTAACAAAATAAACAGTTTGCCGCATAATGAGGTGGATAACTGATTTGAATCGTTCTCTGTGCTGTTCCTATATGCCATCCCGTTTTCGACACAACACTTGTTCTCTGTGAGTATCTGCGCTCAAACCTTTTCTCCTTTACCCTTCCACCCCGTCTTCAGCTTA
Organism: Chiloscyllium punctatum; assembly: GCF_047496795.1. NCBI lineage: Eukaryota > Metazoa > Chordata > Chondrichthyes > Orectolobiformes > Hemiscylliidae > Chiloscyllium > Chiloscyllium punctatum. The sequence goes on from NC_092773.1 coordinate 57,595,774, forward strand.
TTTCCTACTTTCCATTGTCGTCAACTCCGCGTTTTCCCATCTCTTTTCATTTGCTGTTCCCCAACTGTAATTGTGTTATTTGCTTTTGAAATTAACTCAGATAAATATTTTAAACATTTGTCCTTGTAATGAGCTCCACACCCCAACTATTTCAAGGAATGATATTTCTCTTTGTTTCACTATTGTATTTATGAGGAAATATTTGTGATCATGGCCCTTCTTTCACGATCTTATTCTCAAGTAGAAAATTTATACAATTATCTGCAAAGTCTGACAGGGTAGTATGGGCATAAAAGTAAAGCTATTAAAATCCACGCTGTCATTTCAATTCGCATCTAAAATTGACTCGGTGTCAAGAATACCATGAATGGTAATCAAAGGGTTTTTTAAACCTGTGACAGGATTATTGTTTCGAGTGATTTTACACTGGGCTTATCCCTGACTTCATCATTCCTGAATCATATCCTTGATACAGATAAAATATAGGGTCATGAATGAAAACTTTCAGATGATACTGGAAATCAGGGCGTGTTTGATGTAACGATGAACTTGTCAGGACATGAGTCATCGGAACCGGACTGGATCACTCGGGCTATTGACCACGCTCCATCATCTGATACCTTTACGAATAAAATCATTAGTTATCATTTTTAATGAAACATCTGTTCCTGACCCGTCATTATTTTCAATATCCCAGTCTGCACTGCAATTTTGCTGAACACTCACTATCCTTTAAGATAAATATTTCTCATCTCTGTTGTAAACCAAGTCTCACTTGGAAAACAGACTTTCCTTGTTTGAGATTCCCCCACAACAGAATACATCATCTCAGCGGCTAACTCATCAAGTTTCATCAAACTTTTCCCAATGTTATTATGAGATGTACATTCATTTACCTAAACGGCAATAAATGAACACCTCATTTTTCCTCATAAAATAATTCTTTCATCCTTCATAGCCATTTTGATTTGTTCCAAATGCAAGTATAGGTCGATTTAAGGCAGGCGGTTAGAAGTCCTGTTTCGACTGTCACAGTACGAATGTGCTGGTAATCAATTACAAAACAGCCCCATTATACCACCACTCATATGAATCGTACAGAATATGAAAGCCATTTTTTTTAGCGGGAGGCAGGTGATTTTTCAGTAGGCGGGAGGATTACCTGAAGTGGAAACAACATCCAAGACTGTCACATTTAGGAGCCGAAATTTGACCTTTTGGACCATCGAGTCTGAGTATCCATTCTTTTATTACCGATAAGTTTCTCAACTCCATTCTCCTTCGCTCTCTCTCCCTGAGCATTGGTCCCAGAGATATACAAGAAACTATATATCTCAGTCTGAAACATACTCATTGGCACAGCCTCCACATCCTTCTGTGACAATCAGATCTATAGACTCACTGCTCTCTGAATGAAGATATTTCTCCTTATCTACTTTCCAAAACGTCTACCCTTTCCTCAAATGCTATTGTTGGCTCTCCTACTTTTGGAAACATATTTCAAACATCTGTTCTGTACATGCCATTCAGTATTTGATATGTTTCAATTAGGTCACCCCAACCTCATGCTTCCAAGCTCAAAGAAGTATCAACACAGAGACCTCAAGTCTTACTCATGTGTAAAGATTTTTATTCCTCGCGCTATTCTTGTGAACACCTTCTGAACATGCTCCAGGGCCAGTAGGACCTTCTGAGATATGGCTCACAAAACTGCGCACATTGATCCAAATGTGGTCTGAAAATTTCCTTAAAGAGCCTCTGAAGTTCATCCTTCCTTTTAATTGGCGAAAGCGAGGACTGCAGATTGCAGAGATCAGAGCTGGAAAAGCACAGTAGGTCCGGTAGCACTCAAAAAGCAGGAGAATCGATGTTTCGGGCAAAGGCCAATCGTTTGGAATCAGCTTTCTTTCTTTTATATCCAAGTCCTATCAAAATAAATGGCAAAATTGCATTTACCTTCTTAACAGCTGATTCAACCTGTAAGTTTGACTTGAAAGAATTCTGATCTGGAACGCCCAGTTATTTTTACACTTTAGACTTCGGAACCTTCTCCCTCTTTCGACCATTGTTCATGCCCCTATTCTTCCGACCAAAGTGCACGGTCTCACTTTCAAACGTTGCACAGCACTTCTTTACCCACTCTCCTAAACTGCTCAAAACCTTTTGCGGCCTCCCCGACTCCTCAAGGCCATCTGTTCTCCACCCATGCTTGTATCCTCTGCAATCTTAGCCAGAATGCTCTCAGTTCCTTCATCTCAATTCTTAATGTATAAACTGAAAATTTGTCTTTCCAACACTGAGCTGCCGTCCTGAGAAGGACACTTCTATCGCGATTCTCTGCTTTGTGCCGGACAGCTGAATTTCTACCATGTTAGCACTTTGCATCGAACACGATGGGCCTTTATCTCACTCAGTAGCCTCCTGTACAACATCTTTCAAAGGCCTTGTTGATGGCCAGAAAAAAAAAATATTGGCTCTCCTTGTTCTAACATGCTTGTTAATTTTTTCAAAGAAACGTATTCGATTTGTCACGCATTACTTTCTATTAAAGACACCATGCAGACTTTGTTTATTTTGCCGTAACACATCCAAGTATACAAAAATCCCATCCTATCCAATGGATTCCAAGGATCTTAGCCAGGTCCTACGTTAGGCAATTCAGCCTGACATTTTCTGTCTTTTGCGTTACTCCCATTTTAAACCAGGCTGCGGGACCCTCCCTGATTCTAACGATTCCATACTCAGCTCAAACCCTCCCTCTCTTCTTCACGGGTTCAGATCAGCGATCAGCAATATATGACTACTAGTGTGCAGATCCTGCCCAGGGAGATGTATCCAGTCCACATCAAGCCTTGGAGCCTGAGCATGCAGTCTCCTGCCTCCCAGAATTTCCACAGCATATTTGAACTTGCCGTGACATTGTCTTCACATGACATTTGGCCCAGTCACAACACTAGGCTGGAAGATTACACCATGCAGCAGTGATCGAAAGACTTCAAGGAATAGACAGCAGTGAAATTCATAGGAGAACTGTCCTTCGGACACTGGAGTTTTGTACAATAGTTTTCAATGGCTTGTCCTTTAATTGATCACTTTAAATGATTAATTAGCATGTTTTTCAATGTTGATTTGCAGTGGACATTTCAGTCAGTTTATATAATGATCGTCAGTTCTCTCCTCATACCATTGCAGTTGGCTTTGTTTCAGTTTGGGATTGTTGTTTGTGTTTGGAATGGTCATAATCAAACTTCATTGTAACTTTAAATTCCTTGATATCACCGTTTGACGTCGGGTCCATTTTTCCTCCCTACAACACGACTCATTTACTCCATTTAATTGCACAATGCCGGATCAAAAATAGGTACATCTTTGGTATGCTGGTTCAGTTGTTCGCACTACTGCCTTACAGTGTCAGAAAACCGGGTCTGCTTTCAACTTCTGTGTGGGCTTTGTACGTTCTCCCCTTGTCTGCTTGGTTTCATCTCTGCGCTTCGGATTCTTCCCACGAACCAATGACATGCAAGTTTGTGAATGGGCCATGCTAAATTGTCCAGTGTTTAGCGATGTGTAAGTTATGGGCATGAGTCAGGGATAAATTTCGAGTAATTAGGTATGCGAAAAGAGCTGTGTGAATTAATCTTTGGCCGGTCAGTGAAGACTTGTTGGATTAAGTATCCTGTATGCACACTGCAGGGATTCTATAATAATTTGTATACCTCGGCAATTGTACTATGTGTTCTTCTGAAAATCATTTACAAAAACATAAGAAAAATTTGTCTGAAAGAGCTCTGTTGCACATGTAGTAAGCCCAGGAGTTTTGAATTTTGAAGATCCCAAATTTTGTCGTCCACACACAGTGACAGACCCGCTGAATTCTTACAAGGATATTCTGCTTGTCTTTCCCGACACTGCCCTAACACCAAAACGCTAGTAGGAGATTTAAAAATTGTTCCCTTTTCCCTCTCTCTTCAATCACTTCTGATTCCACACGAAGAGTTTGAAGTTTCTCACCACTGCTTTTGTTTTTCCATGAAGCATAGTTACGACACTAGCTTTCCTTTTGCGTCTGTCTATCGTCAAGATTATATCCACTTGATTATAGATAACCATCGTTGGTGACCGTTTTGCCCTGTCTACCTGATGGTTGTAAGTTCTTTCATTATTTCTTTCGCTCTTTCGCTCTTTCATTCTTACTCCTTCTTTCTCTGTTTCTTTCCTTATTTTATTCCTTCTCTTTCTTCTCCCTTTCATTATTTCTTTCTACCTTTCTTCCTTCACTTTTTTCTTCTTTTCTTTCTTCTTTCCTTCCTACCTTCCTTTCTTTCTGACATTTCTTTATTAGTTTTCTTTCTTTCTTTCTTAATTTTTAAATTTTTTCATTTTTCTTTTTCTCTCTCTTTTTCTTTCTGTTTTTCTTTCTAAACTTCTTTCTTTCATCGTTCTTTCTCTCTTTCATTCTTTCTTACGTTATTTTTTCTTTGTTCTTTCATTTCTTTCTTTCTTTCGTTCTTTCTTTCATTCTTTCGTCCTTTCTTCTTTCTTCCTTTCTTCCTTCCTTCCTTTCTTTCTTTCTTTCATCCTTTCTTTCACTGTTTATTCCTGAGACAACCACACTATATACTTTGTCACACACACACGCACAAGCACAAAATCACACACATTCTCATGCCCTCACACATTCATACAGAACCTCTCTCACACACACGGTCTCTGTCAGACACACAATACAACCGCTACACTCACGCAACGCACATTTTGCTGGACGTGTTAACACAGTGTGATACTCTCGCATATGCTCTGCCAAACATGCACACATGCAAACACACACTCTCTAACTTAACTTAAATTCACACACTCACAGGCTCACACTTACTCTCTCTATCTCATGCACACACGCACACATCTTAGTCTATTGGTTGAATGTTCATGTGCAGAATAATATTTGCAGACACGTCACATTTTGCTGAAAAGCATCTAAGCGAGAGACAATCAATGCAGGTAGTTAATCCATATAAGATATGATAAATTCTTACTTGGATATAGAACAATTCTGCATCTAGGTTGGGTGACACACAGACACTAACCTTACACCTTTAATGTATTGTCCGAGCTGAGATTTCAACGTTTTTAAATATCATTAGGTTGTCTCGAGAATGTGACTTCAAAGTTTTGGAATTTAGATATTATTGAACCGAAGCCTGCAACATATTGTAAACGATGGAAGACTTATCAGCGATCTCGGCTTGTTCAATAAATCATTTCAGTTGCATGACACTGGAATCTTTTGTTATACAATCGATATCTTATCATCCTGATCAAGAGTTAGCTCGTGAAGGAGCGGCACTCTGAAAGCTTGTGCTTCCAGACAAATCTGTTGAACTATTACATGGTGTTGTGTGATTTCTACTGTTGTCCACCCCGGGTCAAATCCGTGTCTTGGGAATTAACACCTCAATGGCCAGAAGGTTCCAAAAAATCACCTGTCCTGGAAAATAACATCACAATAGCATAGAGGCCTCCACAGAGAACAGACGGACAGACATGACAACGTGTCTGAGATTGCAGTGGTGGAGTCAACATCATTTCACTTGGAATAAATCTGAAGAAACTGTCAACTTTATCTCAAACTTTGGTCTCACTCTCTCTATCCTAAGTGATTATAGATATTTCAAGCTTCTTCTTAATTGTTTACGTTTGTAATGTTTATATGTCAATCGTGTTGTGATGTTATGCAATATATTGCTGATGGAACAGGTAGGTGAATTTTAACCCGGGATCTTGTTGTGTAATTTTCCTTCAACATGCTCTCGGTCACTATTCAACTAATCTTTTCTCTCCTTTATCCAGAGCAACGTTTGTTGGGGAAGCTGCAACGTGAACATCCAAAATGATAAGAACGAGGAAAGCCGTGGCAAGAAAAATTTTCACAGGGGGAGAAATGTCCTGAAGCTTGAGGCCTTGTCAACAGGCTGCACCCCCTGGGGTTCCATGTGAGTTGTGTGTTTATGTATCCCAAGGTTTAATCTCCTCTGTGGGATCCTGGGTTTCGGAGCCTTATTTTAACAGAATCCTGATTGATTGTGACCCATGCATTTAAAAAAGAATTATACACCTGTCAACGCGGGCTTGGGATTTGACACAAATACATCAATCTCCAGTCACTGTCTCACACACAGGACGCCCCGAGGAGGACAGTGTAACCTCTATAAGGAAATCTCTCAAAAGATTTGTTGCAATGTCAGATGATTTGTGAGATGTGTATCGTCCAGGATGATTGAATTTGATGATTGGATATGTTATACACAGGTTGCGGAGTTCAATTCGGTGAGTGTCTGGAGGGGATCTCTCTCTCTCTCTTTCTCTTTCTCTGCTCCCTCTTTTGAACCCTCTCCAGTTGTATATCATTGGTTTTTGAAACAATAAAACCGTTCCACATCCAGCAATTTGATACGTAGTTGTTTGACGTGGGAGGGGATGGAAATATTTGGCAGTAGAAAATTATTGTTTGTTGGTCAAATGGGTTGCAAAACACGAAAGATGTAGACAAAAAGAGAAAGTGTGAGTTGGAATGAGAGCGCGATCGAGCAATAAAATGTCTCTTGGTAGCTGCACCTAAAGTGGAGACAGCAGCTGCTCGAGGGTTTGGAGAAGAGAACGGCTGTGTGCAATATCCTATCACAGCCCAATTCCAATCACTTCCTTCTAGAATGTGACAGCTGCAAAAAAACCCAAATTCTTAAAGAGAGTAGGTGATATCCTTGAAACAAATGTCCCAATTAATCCACAACCTAAATTTGGATATGAGGTGGAGTTTAAATAAATTACGCAGCAGGAAAGAAATGCCCTGTGGGATCGCACTGTGCATCTATGGCCTGCGCGGCGACCTGTCGTCGTTGGAAATGCGTCGTTGGTAGCGGTCTGGTTAAGTGGAACGTAGAACAGTACAGTAAAGTACAAGCTCCTCAGTCCTTCATGTTGTGCCGATCTTTTATCCTAATCTAAGATCAAACTAACCTCCATACGCTTTATTTTATTATCTTCCATGTGCCTCAACAAGAGCCGCTAAAACGTCTCGAATGTATCTGTCTCGACTGCCACCACTGCCGTTGCATTCCATGCACCCAACACTCCCTTTCCAAACAACATACTTCTGGCATCTTCTGCAGTGTTCCTCCAATCAATTTAAAATTATGGCCGGTCGTAATAGCCATTTCTGGCCTGGGAAAAAGTGTCTGACTATCCACTCTATATAGGTCTCTCATCATCCTGTATAACTCTTTCAAGTCACCTCTCATCCATCTACGCTCCAGTGATGAAAGCCTTTGATCACATACACTTTCTTCAGAAGGTTTGCCTTCCAGTGCAGTTCTCATGCTGGCAAATCTCTTCTGCACCCTCTCTGAAGCTTCCACATTCTTCCTATAATGATGCAAGCAGAACTGAACGCAATACTCCAAGCATGGTCTCACCAGGGCTTTGAAGAGCTGCCCCATAATTTCGCAGCTCTTATACACAACCTTCCGCTAATGAAAGCCAATACACCATATGCTCCCTGAAAAACCCGATCACCTTGGTTAACAACATGAAGGGAGCTGTGGACGTGGAACCCAAGATCGTCCACACTGCCAAGATAACAGCCTTTAAAACTGTATTCTGTATTCGAATTCAATTTTTTATAATGGTTCACTTTTTAAAAATTTTCCCGGTTGAACTCCATCTCCAAATTAGCAGTTCAGTACTATATCCTGTCAATCTCACATTGCAACCGTCACCAACACTATCCACGCTGCCACCAAGCTTCTTGTCATTGGCAAACCGACTAACGCAAACTTCCACTTCCTCATCCAAATCTTTCATAAAAATCACAAAGTCTGCAGGTCCCACAGTAGATCCTTCCAGAACACCGCGAGTATTAGATTTCACTATCACCCTCTGTCGTCTATGTATCGGGCAATTCTGCCCGGAGATTGCAAAATGTGGTTGCATCCCATGACTGCTTACTTTCTGAATGCATCTACCATGGCAAAATGCACCAAAAGCCTTGTTGAAAACCATGTACACCACATCTACTGCTCTACTTTCATTCATGTGTTTTGTCACACCGTTTTGGAATTCAATAAGTTTGGTGAGGCATGTTGAAATTCAACTCCAGTGCAGCAAAGTCCAAGACCCTTTTCGCTCTCCTGGCCCCTGCGGGTCTGTTATGGGCATTATCAAGGGGAAATGTCGAGTAATTAGGTGTGTGAAAAGAGCTGAGCGGATTACTCTTTGAACTTAATGTGGACTTGTTGGATCAAGTGGCCTTTTTCCACACTGCAGGGATTCTTTAACAGTTTGTATCCCTTGTCAATTGTACTCTTTGTATTTTTCTGAAAATCACTCGCAAAAACAGAATAGAAGTTTCTCTACAAGAGATCTGTTGCAAGTGAATCCCGAAAATATTGAGTTTTGAAGGTCTCAACATTTGTCAGTCCCACATAGTGTGACACCTGCTGAATTCTAAAGGGATTTTTTGTTTTTCTTTTCCGATTACTGACCTAACAACAAAAAGCCGTAAGGGGGTTTTCAAACTGTTCCCTCTTACTCTTTCTTCAATTGAGTCTAATTCCGCGCTAAGATTTTGAAGTTTGTTACCACTACCTATGTCTTTCGATGAAGTGGACTGATGAGACTGGCTTTCCTTTTGTGTCTGTCCGCAAAATGTTCTCTGCTGGATTATTGATATCCACCGTAGATGGCCTTGTTGCCCTGGCTACCTAATGGTTACATGCAATCATTTGCCTCTGTGTTACTCGTTCTTTGGTGCAAATGCTTTGCAATTTAATATTTAAAAAAGCACGGTGGTGCAGTGGTTAGCTCTGCTGCCTCATAACATCAGGGACCTTGGTTCAATTCCAGCCTCTGGCGACTGTCTGTGTGGAGTTTGTGCATTGTCCAATACCTGCCTGGGTTTTCTCTGGATTCCTCCCACAATGCAAAGATTTGTAGGTTAGGGTGGATTGGCCATGCTAAGTTGTACATGGTGTTTGGTGCATTAATCAGAGGGAAGCAGGTCTAGTCAGAGGGAAGCAGGTCACGGTGGATTACACTTCGGAGGATTGGATTGACTTGTTGGGGCGAAGGGCCTGTTTCCATATTGTCAAGAATATAATCCATTGAAACCTGTGAATACATCCTCAGTGTGTTCTTGAAGGAACTGTGCCTGCACATAATCTCACTCTACTCCTAGCAACTGTCTGAAAACGCAACCTCCACATACTGTGAACTCATCCCTTCGCTGTTCTCCTAACAATGTACTGTAAACCAAACCCCATTCTGTTCCCTTAGCAAAAGTCTGTGCATCCCACCCTAACCTCCTGAACTCGCCATTCCCTGACTGTGAATCGAATGCGGGCCACGGCGATATGAGCAGAATTTCCTAACAATGAGAGCAGCAGTGATTACTGCAGGAGTGTCATGCACGGGTGTGTCAACAGCCCTCAAGCTTTTTGCATGTTCTCGAGGCAGAACAACCGCTGAACGATTGTCATCCAATTTTATAAGTCTTGAACTTTTCTGCCTTAGAAATACAAATTTACAGCTGAATAACTCTGAAGATGATGTGGGTTTCTGCCTCTGCGAATCCTTTAAGTGACATCCAAATACAACCACCAGTTGGCTGATAAAGTTTCCTGACAACTACCTGATGAAGGAGCAGCGATCTAAAAGCTATTGCATCCAAATAAATCTGTTGGACTATACGCTGGCATTATGTGATTTTTGACTTCCTCTATATCAACTGCATGTCAGCAATAAAGGAATCCTTTTTTTTCTGACCGGAAATTGAACTCGGGCTACAAAGGCACAAGATCCGAATACCAAGCATTGCACAAGCAGGGATGCCAACAAGGAACATTGCATCGTTTGTCCTGACGCATCCTTTGAGGTTTGTTTCACTGCAGTTAAGATTCTCCTCCAAAATGATTGAGTCTTCGAGGTTTACAGAACGGGAAAAGGCATATCATCCCTGTTTTCCTACCCTTATGCAATTTGACGTTCCAAATGCTCATCACAATGATAAGTTCCTTGTCACGTTTTAATCTGAATCTGCTCAATGAATGCGACTGAATTTTCATATGGCAAATTTGTGCTCACTCCCCCTCGATGAATTGAACCTCATTTTCACCCACAGACGGAAACAGACTTGGGATGAATGGTCTATTTCTGCTTCTAAAATTAAATCAATAGACAATAGACAATAGGCAATAGGTGTCGGAGTAGGCCATTCAGCCCTTCGAGCCTGCACCGCCCTCCAATATGAACATGGCTGATCATTCCTAATCAGTATCCTCTTCCTGCGTTATCTCCATAACCCTTGATTCCACTATCTTTGAGAGCTCTATCCAACTCTTTATTAAATGAATCCAGAGACTGGGCCTCCATTGCCTCTGGGGTAGAGCATTCCACACAGCCAGCACTCTCCTCATCTCTGTCCTTATGTTAGGATGAGATGTGAAGGCTCAGTTAGGGCACTTGAGAGTTACAAGGTAGCCAGGAAAGACCTAAAGAGCTCGTGAGTGTTTTGACAATCCAGAACTGTCGTCTTGCCTTTCATCATAAAGGTTCATATCTTTACCGTTTCAAAATTTGTCGATCTCAGCCTTGCATGTACTTAATGACAGTGACCTGACAGCCCATGTACAGAATTCCACCGGAATATCAGAAGTTTCGACCAATGGTGTGTCTAACTGCCATCTGGAAAGAACAGACACTGGACTGGAAGGAGGGGAGAGGTCATGGTGAGAGACACTGCAGCAGGTCAACTAAAAGAAAGGGAAGTAATCGATATGGCAGTGGGTTGATAATCACACCAGTGTTCTTCCATTCTCACATTCCAATCACTTAATAAACAGTATGAGCATTCTTTCTCCGGCAGCAGACCAGCTCCTCTTCGCACTTTTGTACAAATACTGTCACCTCCAAACTTCACATAAGCTCTGATGAAGTAGCACCAAGACTGAAAAGAGTCGCTTGCTTTCTCTCCATGCTGGGTGTCATAATCCGTTGTGATTTCCAACATTTTTTTTGCTTTCAGGACTCATTCCAACATCCTCAGTAATTTGCTCCCAAATTCTTTCTCATCTCTGTCTTTAATGTGCAATCCTCATTCTGATATTAGGCTCTCTGCTCCTCGGCTCTCTGAGAAGGGCATCAAATTTCCTGCATGCATGAAGTTAACTCTGCAAATAACTTGTCTATTTCAAAAAGGAGTATTTTTTGCTGTGGTTATACTGTGTCGGACATTCCAAGTCAATGCATTTCAGTTTGATCTCCATTTACTTTCATCTCTGATTTGAAAATCTAACAGAGTCTGATAGAGCTGCTTCCTTTGATGTTTTTAATGTCAGGAAGTCATGTTCGTTTTTCACAGTTTTTCCTCTCGCAATAAATACGCATTCCCTGACTGGGAATCAAACCCATGAATCATCAGTGAGAGGGTTGAATCCCAACAAATCGAGCATCAAATAATGTGCGTACAATGCTGGCAACGTTGTTCTTGACAATGCTTTTGACTTTTCTTTCAGTTGCAAAATGATTGAGTCACTGACCTTTAACAGAAATGGGACTGTCCCTTCCGCCCATGAGATGAATGCCTTTCATCACGGATTGCAAGACTAAACCCAACTTCCAACATGGCCTTGTGTTTTCAAATGTTTTAAGTGCTAATCTAAATCGTTATTTGATGTCTTGAGTGCTTCGATGGAACAAAAATACAGTTCCTTTCACGAATGACAAGATACATTGCCGGTTTTTGGAACATGAACTTTACATTGTTCAACTTGAAGACATTTCTGAAAGCCAAAATCTTTCTTAGAGCCATGTTCCAGTGTTCCTCATTATGCCATCAATCGGGGTTCAACTCCGTCATGGTACTCCTTTGCAACTCCTCTGTTCATCTGTCCTCAGAGTAAACCATCATCTGTCCTCAGAGTAAACCATCACCAATTATGTCTTTTGCATAGCAGAACGTCAATAGCGATTTTACGATTTTTGTTTCCTTGAGTCAGGCAAGAAGGGATACGATTAAGGGGCCTTGGATGACGATAATACAGTTTCTAGTCAAGAGGAAGATGGCAGCTTATGTAAGGTGGAGGAAGCCATGGTATAACACAACTTATACGAGAATAATCAGGTCGAAGGTAGGACTTGTCAAGGATGACGTAGGGAACTTTCTCGTGGAGAGAGGGGAAGCCCTAATGAGATTTTCGCTTTGTTTTTTAATAGGGAAGGGGAATTTTTGGTGAATGAGAATTTCAGGGGTGGGAAACAGGCTTGAACAGTTCAAGACTAACAAAGTTGATGTGCCGGAAATTTTGGCAAACGTTAACATCGGCGACACCCACCCCACCCACCCACTCCCCCCCTCCCCCACCCCTGGCCCAGATCAGATACATCCCAGGATAATCCGGAAGGCGAGAAAGCAGGCTACAAAGCGGCTTGCGAAGATATTTGCTTCACCACTCTTCACGCGAATTGCACTGCAAAATTGTAGTGGAGGGGATGAACGAGTATGATTCCTATTTTCAAGAAGTCTAATCGGGAGATCACTGGCAATTGCAGGCCAGTAAGTCTTGCATCTGTGGTCAGCAAGATTTTTGAAAGAATTCTTTGGGAAAGGATTTATGACTTATGGTCATATGTGCTGATGACTTCTGGTTTGCCACATTAGATCTGTCATTCTGCAACTTGGACCTGTTCCTCAAGGAAGGTGTTAAAAATGTGATGGACTCCTGCAGCACATGTCGTCATACACGGAAACTCTCACAATACATACTCAGTGTGTGTCAGCAACGCATCATCAGTATCCAAAAGCCATTCTACAATCTACAATCCCTCCCCATACAACCCACTAACGTCTATGACTTCTGACCATAGCCAAACCCTTTCTTATCTATTTAACCCTCTCCAGCCCAAACACCTGTAATCCACCTCTTTGATTTCTCACCCACCGGCTATACCTTTCCATATTTCTGTAACCTTCTACAGCTCCTGGACCCCTTTCACCTCTATGACATTTGACATCAGCTACACCCCTCCATATCTCTGGAACTGTCTCTAGCCACTACATCTCTCCACGACCAACACTATAACCTCCAACACCAGCTGCGTCTCTGCACATCTCTGCAATCTTCACCAGGCCCTCAACCCCGCCCTCCTCGTTCCATGGCCTCTGATGCCAGTTTAGTCCCTCAATATGTCTGCAACACAGTCAAGAACCTACACCCCTCCACTCGCACTTCTATGATCTCCAACACCAGCCACACCTTTTCATATCTCTGTAACCCTCGACAGTTCCTCTTGCTCTCCCTCTCTCCATCCCCTCCACCCCAACATTTCAGCCTCTATGATCTCTAACATAAGCTATACATCTCCATATCTCTGAAACCTTCTCCTGCTTCTACACCCTACCCCTCCCTTCTGTGACGTCTTATCCCGTCTACACCCCCATATCGCTGAAACACTGTTCAGCCACTGCACCTAACTCCACCAATCTCTATGACATCTCTCATAAGCTGCACATCTTTATATCTATATAGCCCTCTGCTGCTTTATCCCCTTCCCTCCAAACTCCATGACCTCTGACCCCAGCTACACCACTCCCTATCTCTGTAACCTTCGCCAGCCCCTACACACTCTCCGCTCCCACCACTATGACTTTGGACAAGAACTACACACCTCCATATCTCTGCAGCCTTCTCCAACACCTCCATCTCTTCCCTCCCACCTCCATGATGTCTCACACCAGCTGTACTTCTCCACATCTGTGTAACCTTCTCCATCTCCTACAACCCTACCCCTACCTCCTTCATCTCTGACACCAGCTACACCTCTTCATATCACTGGAAACATCTCATGCCCCATACCCCTACTCTCCTAACCGTGCAATCTCTGACACTAGCTACACCCTTCCAAATCTCCTTCACCGTCTCCAGACGTTTCACCCCTCCCTTTCCACAAACACGAATTCGGACACCATCTGCACCACACCCATATCCCTGTAACGTTCTCCATCCCCAACACCATTCCCCTCCCACTTCCTCAACTTTGACACCAGCTTCACCTCTGGATATATTTGTAACCTTTTCTAGCCCCTACATCCCTCCTAACCTTTCCCCATGGCCTGTGAAACCTGCTACAGCCCTCCAAATCCCATTAAATCTCTCCAGACCCCACACCCCTCAGCTCCCAGAAATATGACGTGGAACACCAGCTGCAGTTCTCTACGGCTCTGTAACCTTCTCCAACCCTACACGCCTTCCCTCCACCCTCCATGAGCTCTGACACCAGCTACATCCCTCCATACCTCTGCATCCCTCTACAGACCCTACAGTCCGTCCCTCCCACGTCTATGACCTCTAACACCAACTACACCTCCCCATTTCTCTGAAACCTTCTCCAGACCCTCCACCCCTCCGATCCTATCTCCGTGCCCTCTGACACCAGCTACACCCTCCATACCTCTGTACCCCTGTCCAGCCCCGATATGTCTGACATCCCACGTCTATGATCTCCAAACCCAGTTCCACCCCTGCATATGTCTGTAACTTTCTCCAGCCCCTTCACCAGTCCACTACTACCCCATGACCTTTGACACCAACTCCATGCCTCCATATCTCGGTCACCAAATCCAGCCCCTGCACACCTCCCTATCTCTGAACCTCCCAATTACTGCAACTCTCTACGCCTGTACAATCGTCCAACATCTACATACTTCCAAATATTTGGAACAACTTCCAGCCTAACATTCATCCTTGTCTCTGCCACATACTTCAGCACTTACTTGCATCCGTTTGCCTGTCACGTTCTCCAATGCCTATAACTTGCCCACTCTCTCTAAACTCCACCAGCCCGTACACGTTTCCCTTTCTAGAGCCTCATTAACCATGACATACATCCCTATCTCTGTCAAATCTGCACGCCTTCATTTATCTGTGACTTCATCTGCATCAAAGGAAAGCAGGATGAGAGGGTTGAGAATGACAAGTTCCTCAGACCGACGATAACCAACATCCTGTCGTGGACGGCTCATATAGATGCAACGGTTAAGAAGGCACAACTACACCACTTCTTCCTCAGGCAGCTTAGGAAGTTCGCCATGTCCATTAGAATCTCAAGATCTTTTACAGATGCACCTGGAAAGCACAGTATCATGGTGCATAACGGCTTCGGCCGGCAACTGTTCCGGTGAGGACTGTCAGAAACTACAGAAGGTCGTGTGCAGTGCCAAGATCACCACGAAAGCCAAGATTCCATCCATGGACTCCATTTACACAGCTCATTACCATTTGAAAGACTGCAAACAAAATCATTCTCCCTCCGACATCGGTAATATTCTCCTACAACATCTTTCTTCAACGGGAAGATGCAGAAGAATGATCAGGCACCATCAGTTTCAAGAGCGGCTTCTTCCCTGCTGTAATTAGAATGTTGGATGGACTCCCTAACTTCAATTTGTGCTCATCTTGTTAATATTAAATTTGCTTCATGCATCGCTTGTGCAATGAAAACATTGTGCCTCACTTTATCGAAGCAACCTATGATGTGTATGCTCTTGATTATTATGATCAACCAAATGCTGCTCGCAAACAAAGATTTTCACTGTACTTAGGTACATCTGACTACAGTAAATCAAATTAAATCAGTCAGGCCCATGTCGACACCTCATCTCTGGAACACTTGCGAACACAAACACCCAGCCGATCTCTGTTCCATCCGAGAAAACCGACATTCTTCTCTATTTCCTTCACTTCTTCCAGCATTTACATCTCTCTCTATCATTGGAAACCACAAAAGCCCTAACATTTTTCCATATCTCAGTAATGATCTCCAGCAGCTACATTCCTCCATATATAGGGAACCAGCTCCACAACCGAAATCATTCTCTATCTCAATGATATACTGTAACCCCACAACGCTTCGTTTTCTCATCATCTGCTCAAGTCCATACACACCTTCTCTGAATACGTCTGTCACATCCTCCAACCCAAGAGCCTCCCTTGTTGTGTAATTCCATGCAACAGCAATGTCCATCTATGGAACATCCGGCAACACCGACAAACATCGAAATGTCTGAAAATGCCTCCAGCTGTCATCTCCTTCAGATACTCTTGCCCTCTCTATCTCTGCAATCTCCTCTCATCCTTGCCACTCTGGTCATCGCTACAACTTCCGCCATTCCAGACACCCTTCAATATTACTGTTATCTCCTAAAATCCCCAGAAATCTACCTCTCACTGCCTCATCTTCCATTCTGTACAACTTTCCTTATCGTTGTAACCTCTTAGAGCAACGACCTTCCTATTAAATGCAGAATCGTTGGCTGACCAATACTCCAGGCCATGGCTAGGTCCATGTACCCGTTTTTGTGGTTGCAAACACGCTTATGGAGAAACAATTTAAACTTTAATATCCGGATGTTTCCCCTCCACTCCACACCTGTCCCCTCTTTGGCTATGTTATTAGTAATGTTGCTTTTTTAAAATTCAGGTTTTGTAAACAACTTGGTAGCAGAGAATGCGGCATTGTAGACTATTTACTTCTCTCACGTATTCTTATTCTTCAGGATGCGTGACAATACAGCCTAATTCTGGTTCGAATTCGAGCATCAAATCTCCAGGGAGCCAATTGTGTTAACTAAATAGTTCCATTATTTGTAGTCTCTTAACAAGTATTATTAATTTGTTTTTTTATGCTTGACATTGAAAGAAATTGTTTAACATGTCATTACATAACTCAGTAAGACAATGCTTACCATTGGAAAGTGAAATTTTGAAGTACTGGCAGCATACCTATCTCCAAAGTACGAGCGATGGGAACTCTTCTCAGACATATTGACTTGAATCAGCTATTGACCAAGGTTTCGTTCCCTATCTCCTTCATAAATCCGTAGAATTCCTACAGTACAGAAACAGGCCTGTCATTCCCCAAGATGTCCACACCAACCATCTGAAGGGTAACCCTACCAGACCCATTCTCCAACATTTACCCCTGACTATAGCACCTCACCCGTACATCTTTGGATTGTGGGAGGAAACCGGTGCACCTGAAAGAAACACGGACAGACACGGGAAGGATGTGAAAACTCCACACGGACAGTCGCGTGATGGTGAAATCGATACTGAGGCCCTGACGTGTCAGGCAGCAGTGCTTACCACTGAGTCATCATATCCTTGCACTAACAGTAATCATTCAATGTCGGTTTGAATGTAATACTCCTCACTGGAAAATGTACTCTTCTCTCCCGATAGTTGTGTCACCCAGCATAGATAACAGTACTTTTCTAATCCAACTGCAGCATAAATGCTGATTACCAATATCATCATTTCAATAGCAGTATGCAATTTGACATGCACACTATGTTTTATTACTCTCGAGCACAAACAGTGACCAAACTTTGATCACGAGAACGATATTTTCATCTGAGACACAAGGACTGCGCAAACATCAGATGATTATTTAGGATTACCAGAAGCTATCTCTGCTATTAGAAGCAGGTCCATGCTGACGTGTGACATGTCCTAACCGCTTTCGGACATTCATGTCTGAAAACCCTTCAGAGTGTCGAAACCTTGCATAGAAAATTCAGCCAGCAGTGGTCTTTGCTCAATGTATTTCCTCATAGTCAAAATGACATTGAACTGAGTTCAGCAATTGACATGCCATTTCTCTCACGCACTGTCTCTCTTACGCTCGCATGCATATTCGCTTACTCCATCTCCACACGAAAAAATCTGCCAAATGTTTACATATCCAACGATTTTACTTGTACATTAATCTGAATTTTCTGGTAGTCATAGACATGGCTGTCAGGCATGTTTCATCAATTAAGTCAGCGGGATTGGTATTTAATGGATGGATCAAAATTTACTTCCCTTCAGTGTGCTGTTGTAGCTGCTTTCCTGTGCCACTACAGTCGCGACAGTGTAGGAAAAAATCGTCTAAGGTGTGATGGGAACAGGAGAGAGGGAATGTCCAGGATTTTAACAGTGGGACAGCGAAGGAACCGTCTTAGATACAGAGGGCTGTTCTGTCAGACAGTGAGATAACTGGCAGTGATATTGATCAGAGGATGACCTCACCTCTCTATACCTCACAGCCGCTGTCTTACCAAATGTGCGAACTGAACTCCTGCAGCATCGCTGGCTGGACTGCTGTTTTTGTGATGTAGAGCGGGAGCAACAGTGTGGGTCACTTCCCACACTGGCTGATATCACCATGAAGTTCCTAAATTCGCACCCTCTCCACTCACCTCCTTCATGGTAACCCTCAGGCTAAACTCACAACCTGTCGCTTCTAACTAATCAGAGAGCAGCTTTATTGTCCATTGGGGTGATGGCAAATTTTTTGAAGAAAGATAAATTAAAATCAAGATGGTGAATGTCTTGGTCGGAAACATGTAGCTAGAGTTGTCCCCATGAATCTACTGCATTTGTCTTTGGAAATATGGCAGTCATTATTTCAAAGATGCTGTTGAAAGAACATCAGCAGATGTGTAATGTCCTTCATGCATAATGCTTTCCCTGAACATCAGTGGTGGATGGAATGCATGTATGCAGATATTTTACCAAATATGGCACCAATAAAATTGATGTGTGCCTTGCACAGTAGATGGTGGTGAGGCTTTCGGAGTTATATAATGCATTACCCATGGCAGTGTTAGTTCCCTCTGACTTTCTCTTGGAGCCACAGTATTCAAATTGTGAGTTCAATTCATTTTATGCTCAATAGTAACTCCAGGTTGTTGATCACAATGGTTCACAATCAGCAAAGCCTCTGAATGTCAAGAGGTGGAACTTTAATAATCTCGTATTATTTGACATTTGTGTGGTACGCATTTTAACTGGCACTGATCAGCACAGCCTTGGATGTTTCTGAGATTTTGCATCATTGCGGCATGGAGTGCTGCAGTATCCAGGAATACTGCTGAGGATTGTGCAATTATTCTCAACCACTCTAACTTATGGCACTTTTAATTGACAAGAGTTATGTTGTACTGTAACAAAAGACAGTGAGGTCAAGGACACAATCCTGAGGAACTCATGCAGTGTGGGCCTTGAGCTTTTCTGATGAACCTTCCGAAAACAACATCAATTTCTGTGAGCATGGAGACACATGGAGCCCAATTTGACTGAGGACAGCATTTTTCTTTCCCTAAAGGACATTTATTAATTCGATGGGTTGTTACTTCAATTCACCACAGATTTATGTCAATATTAAAAGTCATAAAATGAACGGATTCAAAGCTGGCTTCCTGCCTGAATTTGAGACCAACTTGAAAGTTTTGTGCCATTACTCAATAAAGATTTAAATTTTATTATTATTTCGCGAATTACTAACTTGCTTGTACTTGATCCCGAGAAAATGTGAATGCAGTCAAAATAAGACCAGGCAATGACATTACCATTGACTGCGAACAATTAAGAGAAAATCAAGATGGCTTAGTGTATTTGCTCAGTGAGTAAGCAGAAATTATTGATGATCAGAGGAATTGTTTCCCCATGCAAAGGCAAGTGTTAAGTATTAAAAGAAGAAAACAAAAATACATTTGAATTGGTGTGTGTGTGTGTGTGTGTGTGTGAGAGAGAGAGAGAGAGAGAGAGAGAGAGAGAGAGAGAGAGAGAGAGAGAGAGAAAGAGAGAGTCCGTAAAACACCTAAACTTTTCTTCTGAATTATGAGTGTTTTATACAGTGACTTAGTGGTAAGCACTTCTGCCTCACAGCACCAGGGATCAGGATTATTTCCACCCTCGGCGACTGTTTGTGTGGATTTCGCATGTTCCTGCAGTCTCTGTCTGGGTTTTGGGTGATCCAGTTTTCTCCCAGAGTCCAGGGAAGTGCAGATTGAATGGACGAATAGTTCTATTCTGCCCATAGTGTGCAGTGATGTGCAGGATAGCTGGATTAGACAAGGGAAATGAGACGTTAAAACGACAGCGTAAAGGGTGGGTCAAGTGTGATGCTGTACAATGAGTCAGTGTGGAATCGTTCATACAAATTGCCTGCTTCCACAGTGTACAATTCTCTTGTGAGGAAATCGGCTTTTACTTAGTCTGAAAGGACTTTGCAATGTGTGTATTCAAAAAAATAAAATTCGGAAATCAAGGTGCTTGGAACATATTTTCTCCTCCCTTTGTATGGTTGGGAATCCGAATGGGAAGTGGAAGGGTTAAAAAAACGAAATTCGCTCAATCACTCACTATTTATATGATGCGAGCAGGCATTGTAAATTTTGGAGACCTTAAATGAGTAAACGTTTTGATATGCATAGGATACATAACCAGGAGAAAAAAGGAAAAAAATTACAGGGACTCTGACTGAAACATTCAATTCCTCCTCAGCCACGGTGGGGTGGGGAGGAGAGAGGTGGGGGGTGCCAGAGGACTGGAGGACAGCTGGTGTGTTTCCATTTTTCAAGAAGGGAGGTGGAGGTCGAACAGGAAAAACAGGCTACTGAGTTTCACATCAATGTTCAGGACACATTTGGAGAAAAAAAAACAAAGGATAGAATTAATCTCCAAATAGTGCGGAATGGTTTCAGCATGGATAGTCAGGACTGTTTCGTCAGAGGGAGTCATGCCTCATAAATCTGGTGAAGTGTTTCGATGAGGTCGCCAGATCTGTAGATAAGGGTAGGGCAGTTGAAGTAATTCATATGGAATTGAGCAAAGCCTTTGAAAAGGTCGCACATGGGGGACTGAGAATGAAGTAAAAAGGACACGGCATCCAGAGCAATTTTGCAGTTTGGCTCCAAAATTGGCTCTGTGAGAGTGGGCAGTGAGTGTTCATAGAGTCATCTTGTGTAATTAGAGACTGGTATCCAATCGCGTCCTACAAGGATCAGTGCTCGTTCCCTCACTGTTTATAATGTTCATAAATGATATCGATTAGTGTGTGTGTGTGTGTGTGTGTGTGTGTGTGTTTTATGGAGTGGGTGTGGCTGGAGAATGGGGAGATGCAGTTGATGAGATTTGGAATGAAAAATACGATTTTTGATGATGCTGTCAGGGTCGTTGTCAGGGAGGTATATATTCTTAGGTGACAATTAGAAATAGATAGATTGGTCAGATGGGCAGATGAGTGGTTGTTGTAATGTAATCTTTCTGAAATGGTCGGTGATGCACTTTAAGAGAAACACAGTCACCAGAAAAGGGAGTACTGAATCAATAGTCCGACATTAGGAAGATCTGAGGATCCGAAAGGACTTGAGGTGCTGTTGACAGATCCCTGCAGGTGGAATGACAGGATACTGGGGTAGTTTAGAATGCTTATAGGACACTCGTCTTTTTCAGTCGTTGCATAGATTATAAGGAGAAAGTGAGGACTGCAGATGCTGGAGATCAGAGTCAAACAGTGTGGCGCTGGGAGAGCACAGCAGAACAGACATTATCCGAGGAACCGGAAAGACGACATTTCGGGCATATTACCTTTATCAGAAATGTGGGAGGATTATAAAGGGAGAGGGCATGTTGACGCTGTACAGAACTTTGTTTAATACACAGTTGAAGTATTGTGTGTAGTTCTGGACACTGCACTGGAGAAAGTGCAAAGGAGATTCACCAGAATGGTGCTCATTTTGCAACAATTTAGCTGTGCAGAGGGAGGGTGGATTAGTTCGGCGTGCTTTATCTAGAGCTGGTGTACAACCTATAAGGGGCATGGACAGTGTGAATCCAAAGCAGTTGTTTCTCTCAGTCCAAGTGTCAGGAATAAGGTTGCATAATTCTAAGCTAAAGGCAAGAGGTTTAGAGTGGACATGAGGGAAATTCGTTTCGTCCAGAGGATGCTATTTACCTGAAATGCACTGTCTGGGAGGGTGTTTGAGATGGGAAATCTTACCCACTTTTGCAATGACTTCGACGAGCGTTTGAAATGTCATAACATGCAAGTGTATAGTCCAAGTGGTGGAAAGTGGGATTAATGTAGAGTTAGATTCATTTTGTTGGAATGAACACGACGGGTCGAAGGGTCATACTGTCTTTCTGGATTCTGGAGTCAATGGTTTAAATTCTTTCCTGTTTAATTTTTGCTTTTTCTTGCGAACTATATCACTTAGTACACGTTCCAGCACTTGTGGTTTATATCAGCTTCAGATTCTGATTGAGAGTGCTCGTTCACAGATAGAATTTCCCAAATGCGTTGTAAAATTGGATTAACAAGGAAAATAGGGATACAACAATATGCAGTAGAACAGCTCTTAAAAAGGTCCACCGCACGAACTATTGAATGACTGAAAAGCCTCAGCAAAAAAGAATGCCGTCACTGAAAAGAATATCGAAAAATATTTTGGTATTGATGGGACGAACTGTATATGATTCTATACAAGCACTGAGGTTTGAAGAAGATTTACAATTAATATTTGAGATCAAACAGGATCAGATTAATCGAGTCTTTGGGGTATTACAATTACAGGCTTAAATCTCAATGACATCACAAATTTAAAATAAACCTTCTGTCACAAACTGTTTGTTAAAACTGTTGGATAAAAAGTCAATGTTTCCCAGTGGGGCACCACATGATATAAAATAAATTTTTTTGAACTGTGTCAGCGCCAGGTAATTCTCCAATTCAGACAGACTGTCAGCAGCAGGACATCAGGGGCTATTTCACAAACAGCAAAATGTATGTTCCAAGGATAATGATCGAAAAACTATACTATACCATCTTTGCCATTTTTGGTATTCCTGGTAAGTCTTGACCAATTCAGTTTTACAAATCTCTGCATTAAATCACACTTATTTCCACTCTATGATTAATAGTTTTTTCCTTTCCATTTAGCATGGCAAGTACCAATGGTTGGTTTGAGTAGGTCATTACAGAGTGATAAGTGAGTGTCAGCACAGATGGCTTTGAAACTCTTGTGTGTTTTCGTCAATCAGGGGATGTATGGGGCTTCGATATATGTGAGGACAGATTGCTGGGAGGGGTGTTGAGCAGAGGGTTTCAAGGGTGATGTGTATTTCTGGATTGTTTGTTTCCACAAAAGATATGTGAGTAGTGTCATTTGTTAAAAAAAAGATGCACAGTACTGTAGGGCGGTGTCGAATATGAAAAATTATGAGATCTTGAATTTTGTGGCAACAGCAATCCAACAGTTGTGAAATACGTCTGTCAAACAAGATATTTCCCAACTTTCCCTTTGCTGTGTTATATTTCGATGTTCCCCAAACGATGCTGGTCTATATGAATGGTATAGAAAGGCATTTGATTGCGATTGTTACTCCATATTTAATCAGAATTTACGTTTATATTTATTATTATTTTTATTATCGTCACTGTAATTTTTCCGGTTCTGACATTTTGGAGGTGAACATCCTGGATATAATTTAGACCAATTGACTGTGAAACCGTCGTGTTATAAGTCGGACTGCAGGTCTGTGTCAATTTTGAGAAATTCCTGTTTATGTACCCCATCCAGAGGACTCAGAACTTTGGAGATTGTATGGTACAACAGATTTTCCCTGATGGAAGAGAAGTCGGTTTGGGGTGACTGAAGTACAATTTAAGATATTTCAGATTATTTTACTGCTCCAAGGTTCCAATAAGGCTCAACAATATCTGGCAAAACGGAGTAAAAGTTAGCCCTGCTGCGTGTGCAGATGTTCAGAATTGAGGGGATTGGTGAGTTAGACAACGTATCAGGGTCACTAATTGATTTCTTATCCATCAGCAGCGCACTGCTACAATAATATGTACCGTTTGTCGACCCAGCTTTGAATGACGCTCTTTGCCACATGGTGTGGGGCATCAATGCGATTTTCATGCGCCGTGTCTGTCCAAGCAGTGATTTTGATTAACACCACACAGACAAATTTATATAGAGGTATAAATGCCAACAGTTATAATTGCTTTGCTATATCGATGCTATATCGATGTAGTTCAATTTCTTGTTGGCCGATTTGATCCAATCTACTTCTTAATAACGTCACATGATCCTTTTTCTCTGAATGATCGGAAAGCAGAGGTGAGTGGGAATGACTACTCAACTGTGTTCACTATGTGGGAACTTGTTTATGACTAAACCTGTGCTGGGTGTGGATGACCATTCTGGGCATTGACCCCACGCAGGGCAGTTCAGCACGTTCAGCTCCTTCTGCTTCGATGAAATGTTTCATATTTTTTGAAATACTGTTTAAAGTGAGGTGATTTATTGAAGATCACAATTAGGTGCCGAGCTATCCCAGAATGTTTTGAGGCAATTTATTGGTAGAGATTATCTTGATGGTGAGAGTGAAGTAAGAATACAGGGACCTGCTGTTTTGTGCAATTGTCAGGGTTGCCACATCAACACTGCTTGCTGGGAGAAATCTGGCACAGCGTTTGTTACATCACCGGATTGGATCAGGCATTTTGATGCAATAATGGACTGTTTTCTTCCATTCCAAAATGGTTCATTTGAAGGAAAATGGAGACTGGTTAGTCAAATAAATTTTATTTCGTACCCAATAAGCCTCTGTAAGTTTCAGAGTACACAGATTACTATCATAATGCCAGAGGTTAGTACAACACAATGGACTGAGAGTTCTGGGGCAAAAGCATTCTGCGATGGGCTCTTGGAGTAGAATCGTGTCTTGAAGTTTGGGCTTTCCTTCGCCAGAGCATCTTACACCCTCATATGGTGTGCTGTCTGAATGCTGATCCATCGACATGCATAATGGTTATATTTATTCCTCCACTTAATGGGCACTGGACTGGGGCGGTATGTGTTCTTCATGTGTGGTATTAATGTTTGTGGTTAATATTTCCAAACCATCTCTGTCGTGTAACTTCTAAATTGATACAAAGAAAACATTTTGCCTGAAGCTTTCTATATTATCCCGCGATCGACTGGAATGTTGTGTCCAATTGATCTAGATCTCCAGGAATGATTCTGTTTGAAGTGATTACTGATTGTGTAATTGTACTGAACAAGGATCACGAACTTCAGGGACCACATGGTACTAGGAGGATATTCCATTGTCGAATTGCACTGAGTGTGGGTAACTGCTCAAACAGAAACTTATGACGCAGCATTGTTGCATTTCTGTGGAGACCTGTAAATTCAGCATTGTCGTAAGTGTGGAGCACTAATTGTGACTCCAATTGTAAGTTTTGCGAACAGTATCTTTTACTGTAGATCTATATTGCATGTGGGTCAATAAATTAAATCACAATTCCAGTGACAGAGTGGTTCAGTGAGGATCTTCAAATAGAATTTTACCGAAAGTGATTTCCGAACAAAAGAGGAACAAATTGCCGGAGTGTGAAAGCGTAACTCAAAGGAAAATTATGCTGAGTGGGAATTATTAAATGGAGCGTAAGAATTTACCCCAGCGTTCTTCAGCATGCAGAAGTATCTCTGACTGCGAATTTAGCTGTTTGTGGGGAACTGAATGATTTATAATATCTGACAGCAAAGATAATTATGACTATAAGAATATGAAACAGAGACTGCTTCGTTTGGATGACCTTCTCATTTCTGTACTGTCCAGTGAGGAAGTTCTTCATGTAGTTTGTAAATATACAATGGTTTGCTACGAGGAAAATATTCGCAACTGGTTCATTATGTTTGATGCTAAGTTTAAAAAGCGAAATGTCCCATTGAAGATAAACAGAGACAATATATTCCGAGAGCAATAACGGTCATTCAACAAAATGCAATTAAGACATATCATGTTGATTCAAGCAATGTTTTTGATGCTTATTAATCTTCCAGCAAGGTTAGGACATGTTGTTAAACAATAGCTAAACTAATGTCTTATCTGAACATGAATAAGTATGGATATAGAGTTGGAAATGTTGTCACAACTTGCCATCTGTATCTGGTTAGAATAAGATTAACAGTTGTTTAAACTGCAATTCATAATCTGCCTACAGTTCATTGTTCAGAGATCGCTGCCCTACACTTTGTGATGTGTGGCTTCATTCGGAGTAAGAGCTCTCGATGAGAACTGTGCATCAATCAGTGTTAAGGCAACATATAAAAATAAAAATAGGAATAGCAATAGGAAAACAAGTCTGTTTCAACAAATAACTAAAGTCAGTAATTACATGACAAAGCGCTGTGTATTCTCTACCCATCTGCCATACTCCATGCCACTTCACAGCTGACAAATCAAATTTCCTGATTTTTAAGCATTTCCCTTCTTTTATTGTCATAATGGAAAAGATTCCGACTCTGGGGGCTCAAACTCTGTCACTTGCTTGTTACATTTTGTGCGATGACCTCTGACCTTCCCAATATTCACATGTTAAATCTGTTTTGCGCCACACTTAGGACTGTTTGCCTTGCTTTTACAGTAGGATTGGCTGTCTGTTTATCAATTTTAGTTCCTGAAAGAAGATTCAATTCCTTTACATACAAACCACAAATAGTGATTCACAATAAGGCAGCCCACAAAAAAAAACTAAATGAGATCACATTCTGGTAATCTCATTCTCTCTGGATTCATCCTGACCACAGGTGAAAATGGTTTCGGCTGATGGAACGCAATTATCTCAACTGTCGAACATCGCTGCAGCAACTATTCAGGGTCATATACTAGGTCCCAAAAATCTGCATCTGACTCAGCAATGCCTTTCCTTCCAACATCATTACCAAATAAAAGATTTTTTCTTATGATTGCACAATGGTTAGTACAATGTGTGATGCATTAGGTAAGTAAGACGTCTGTGCCAATATACAGTAAGATAAAATATCGTTTAATCTGATAAGGGACAAACGTTGGCTTCAAAAAGAATTGCAGAAATTTTGCAATCCCATACGTATGTAGGGTTTCTCCAATTTTTTGCTTAACTGATCCAAAGTGTCTTTGTGGTGGATGTTGTGGTCATATGGGAAACCCCAGCCAGTCTGTTTAGTCTATGAAGCATATGAAATCAACCACTGCCAACACTAAAAAGAGAATACATTATCGTGTTTTCATGAGCAATCCGCTGATCATGTTCTTCCCTATGTCTATTACAAGTGCAAATGATCCATTTAGAATGCGATTTCTGTTATATGGTTCAGATCCTTTAAAATTTATATCACAGAATACAACAATCATCTCTGTGTCATGACGTAACGTCTGCATGAATAATGCTTAATCAGCAACATGAAATCTCTTCTTGTCCTTTCTCTTCCAGTTAGTCTCGTGGTGATTGTAATTTTAGCTCGGGGTAAATGTGGTCTTTCCACATGCAGCACTATCTACCTGGTGGCCATGGCAACGTCTGATCTCCTGTTCATTTTTTTTTATGTCGTACTTATCCGATTTCAAAAATTTTATTATCCACTTTGTTTCCTGAGCATCACTCCGGTTTGCAGTCTTATCAATGTCCTCTGCCACCTGACCATTGACTGTTCTGTCTGGTTCACTGTTGCCTTTTCTTTCGATCGATTTGTCGCCATTTGTTTTCATCAGATGACAACTACGTATTGCACAAAGAAAACTGCAATGAGGGTTCTCGCAATCATCTCTATTTTCTTCTCGTTAAAGAACATTCCTACGTACTTTCGATTTAAACCTGGAAAGATTATCAACAACATTCAATGGTACTGTCATGTCTGGTCCAGTTATTATTACGACCGTCGGTGGATAAGTTTCAGATATTTTGAACAATTTTTAACACCAATGTTCCCATTCATGTTTATTCTCTTTCTCAATGTTCTGACTGTCAAACACATCTTCCAGGCTATTAAAGTGCGTAAGGGATTGGGGAATCAGAGAAAAATAGAGAACGATCCAGAGATAGAGAGCAGAAAGAAGTCTGTGATTTTACTCTTTGCCATATCAGCCAGCTTCATACTCCTCTGGTTGGGCTGTATTTTATATTATTTTAATGCTGGTTATTCATTGGATTATGCTGTTTATCGTCTCTTTGAACTAATTGTATTTATCCTGCGGAACTTAAGCTGCTGCACAAATGCATTTATTTATGTGGTGACGCAGAAAAAGTTCAGAGACCAGATAAAGTATGCTGCTAAATATCCAGTTAGAAAAATAATTCAATTAATGAATAAATCCAAGTAATTGAGAAACAAGGTTAGCTGCAGCAAATAATGGAACGAGGAGTCCACGTGAGGAAAGGACTGAAAGGATAAGAAGGAGTAGAAACACGACAATACTCCTTTTCTAATGGACACGGAATGACTCCTGCTGTTTTCCTGCATCTGTTCTCTCCATCCAGCTGAGGCTATCCACAGTTTTGCGTTTATTTTTAAACGATAAGCCTGCAAGAAAGTAAACAATCTGAACTAAAATAAAATTGCCAATAAGGCATTGAGTAACCACATGGAGCAGATGTGCGTTCAATATTTAGGGAGAATAAACTTGCAGTGCAGCTTGCTCAGCATCACAGCTACAAATTCCCTGTCTACACCACTGGTAGCAGCAGTGCGTACCATAGACAAGATACACAGCAGAAATTCCATACGAAACAACTTCTGAACACACAGCACTCTTATCTAGAATGTAAAGCTCATCAGATAAATAGGAAACACCCCAGTTGAAAATTTCACATCAAACCATTCACCACCCTGGTTTGAACAAACATTTGGTTCCAAAATGCGTCAATTTTTGGAAAATCCTGGAATTCCTTCCTTTCCAGCACTTTGTATTTAACTGCACAAAATGGAATCCAGCCGTTCAAGAAGCAACTCCCCACCGCTTCCTCCAGACCTGCTACGTATGGGGAACAAAAGCCAGCAGCAGACAGCCAGAAATGCCAAAAACCCATGAATAAATTAAAAAATAATTTCACTATTTGCTGCCAAGATTGCATGCCATGTGTCCATATCCTCAATTATCAGAAAATTGAGATACGATTCCATTGAAATATATAAGATCCTGAATGACAGAGGCTTGATAGGGGAGATGCTGAGAAATTATTCCCGATGGCGTGGTAATCTTAAACACGCGGACACAATCTCAAAATAAGGAAAAGCTTTTTTAGGAGTGAGAGGAGGGAACGCCTTTTTCCTCAAATCATCTCGGAGTCTTTGGGATTTGATATCGCTGAGGATTGAGGATGCTCCCTCACTAAGTTCATTTCAGACTGAAATCGACAACTTCATGGTGTCTCAAAACATCATGGAAAATGGAGAGGACGCTGAATTTGAAGTCTGAAGTCAGCCACAATCATATTGACTGATGGAACAGATCGAATAAATGCATCTTCTCTTTCTCGTTTCCTGGGCTCTTGTTTTCCTGCTGAACCAGTCAGCAATCCGTTTAGATTTGTTTCCATGAAATCTTTTGTCATTTAAGGTTTGCAGCTTCCACCCTATCACAGACCATTTCATTTCTTATTTAGCACCACACCTGGTCCAATTGCTAAAAAAAGCTTTTCTAACTTCGTTAGTTCTGCTTAAATCCGCCATAAAACAAATGTTATCCTCTCCCTTGCCCATTTCCATCACGCAATTCCCCGCTCTCTCTGTATGATGCTAACCCACCTTGTCAGTTTTCTCAACATGGCCTTTTCAGAGGCAATGGGTCCACCTTTCGCTCTTTTTGTGACAGGATGCATTCTCCAGGTCAACTCCTTAATATTCTGTTCCTTCAGAGATCACATTGGTTCAATAAAGGAATATGAGAGACGTTGTTATCACGCAATACATGGGATGGGACATGTCTTATAAGGGGGAATGGCAAAATAACGAGTCTTTAGCGCTCCGTTCATGCCATCTCCTGGTAGAGATTTATTGTATTTACAGTCTACAGGCAGACCTGTGAAATGTATGTACATAAAAGAAGTAGAAAAACGGATGAATGCACCTTCAGCATGCATTGCAATCCCCTCCACGGACAACAGGCTATATAATATGAAAGGGCAAAAATAGCTGTGTGGAGGTTATTTGGAAATGGGTGCACCAGTACAATCGGTGTAGGTTGGCTTTTCACTTGCCTCATGCACACCACATACTTCTTCCTCTGAAGAAGCCCGAGGGAAATAGAAATGACCAATCCCAACGAGAAACCGGTTCATGGAATAGTACTATTAAACATAGGCGAGAGGTATTGGCCCAGTTCTGTCCTTCCTCCACCGCCAAACACGAGCCACGCGACGTCTGGGTGAAGAACGGCTCACCTTCCGACTAGGCATCCTCCTACCCCACAGTCTCAACGTCGATTTCTCCGGTTTCCTACTCTCCCTCCCCTCACTGAATTCCAGGTCCAACCCTCCAACTCAGCACTACCTTGTAGAACTCTGCCACTAATCCATCTTCCTTCCAACATATCCGCTCCAACCTTTGCTCCGACCTATCGACATCACCTCCAGCTCCAGCTTCCTATTGCATTCTAAGATACTTTACCTTAGCTCCACAACCCCCTCCCATTTACCTTTAAGATCCGTTCTCCATCCTCACATTCCAACTGAAGGGCTTCTGCCCAAAACGTCGAATGTGTTGCTACTGGGATGCTACTTCACATGCAGTGATTTTCCAGCTCCACAGTTTTTGACAAAGGTGAGATGTCAGATGATAACGTAAAACATTCAGACGCCAGAATATTTCTCGTTCGATTGAAACAAATGTAACACATGTTAACCAATGCCATGGGGCACAAAGCATTTGATGCCACAGGGGCCACCAAATGTGGGGAATGCCATAATCTCGCTCGACACCAGAAGGATGACGCTGTCACAAGGGTCAATGCTGTGCCGTTCCTCGTCAATTTTTATTGAACCTACAGGGTATGAATGAGAACGTGCAGAGGGTTAGACAAATCATGAAAGAATTAACAGTTTAAAGTGAGGAAACTCAAAAACCAGGCAGGGCTAGTTCAGAAAGTTGTGGAGACACAGTTCGAGGGGCTGTTGGCAAAGGCGGCACGTGCTAAAACAATTAATCATTTAATCGATAGGGAATGAGAGTGTACTAAGATATACACTACCCCATCACACACCTCAATTTCTGCTTCAGCCCCCAACATTAGTATTGATCAAGCTCGAAAGATGCTCATCAAACAACGTGAGAGAAAATTGCTCATGGTCTCTGACATGTGTCATGACAATTTCATGAATTATGAAGCGATCATATAAAACAGTATTCTCGGTAAAAACAATGACTGCAGATGCTGGAAACCAGATTCTGGATTAGTGGTGCTGGAAAAGCACAGCAGATCAGGCAGCATCCGAGGAGCTGTAAAATCAACGTTTTGGGCAAAAGACCTTCATCAAGAATACAGGCAGAGTGCCTGAAGGGTGGAGAGATAAATGAGAGGAGGGTGGCGTTGGGGAGAAAGTAGCATAGATTCCAATAGGTGAATGTGAAGGGGAAGAAGGTGATCGGTCGGGGAGGAGGGTGGAGGGGATAGTTGGAAAAGAAGATTTGCAGGTAGGACAAGTCATGGGGACAGTGATGAGCTGGACGTTTGGAACTGGGGTGAGGTGGGGAAGGGGAAATGAAGAAACTGTTGATGTCCATATTGATGCTCTGGGGATGAATTGTTCCGGTTCTGCAGGGATCAGTTATGGAACCTCTGCTCTTTGTGAGTTTTCGAAATGGGTTGGACGAGGAAGTGGAAGCGTAAGGTTAGTAAGTTATCAGATGACACGAGTGGTGGTGAAATTGTGGATAGTTTGTAGATTTGTTTTCGATAGCCACGAAACATTAACAGGATGCAGAACTGAGAAAATAACAGGCAGATGGAGTTAAATCTGGAATAATATGAATTCATTCACATTGGACGATAAAATTTGAACGCAGAATACAGGATTGGAAGGATGTCTCTTGGCAGTGAGGAGGAAAACAGGGCTCTTGGGATCCATGTCCACAGATCCCTAAAGGTTGCCACCAAATTTGGTGGGGCTGTTGAGAAGACGTATCGTTTGTTGACTTTTATTAGGAGGGGTATTGTGTTTTCAAAACGCGAGGTTATGCTGCATCTCTATAGAGTCCAGGCTAGATCGCACTTGGAATTTTGTGTTCAGTTCTGGTCAGCTTATTATCAGAAAGATGTGGAAGCTTCAGAGTGGGCGGAAATGAGATTTGCCAGGATGCTCCCTGGACTGGAGGGAGTGTTTTACCAAGAAACGTTGATAGAGTTAGGTCTTTTTTCATTGGAGCGAAGAAAGATGAGAACTGACTTGATCGAGGTGTACAAGATGTTGAGTAGCATGGATAGAGTGGATGACCAGAGGTTTTTTTTTCCCATGATGGAAATGTGTATCACGAGGAGGCACAATTTTAAGGTAATTGGAGGAAGCTTTAGTGGAGATGTCAGAGGTAGATTCTTTTCTCAGGGTGGTGACTGCGTTAGATGCACTGCCAGCAGTGGTAGTAGAGTCAGATACATCAGTGCTAGTTTATCAACTCTTGGATCATCACGTGGAATGAAGTACAATGAATGTTATGTAAGTTAGTTTGATCTTAGAGTAGGATAGAAGGCCAGCACGTCATTGAGGGCCGAATGGCTTATATTTTCCAACACGGTTATATGTTGTGTCACTTACTGATCACATTGCAATATCGTTCCTGGGAATTGGAGATCGATTACAGCAGAGACAGACGTCACTTGGTTTGGGTGAGTGAAACAAAATGGATGTGTTGCGAAAGCCAGCATTGAAACTGGTTAGATCCTCAAACTAACAATGTCTAAACGGAACTATTTCAGTCAGGTACATGGGCACTAAGCTTATAATTCATTTGCCCAACCATCACAAGCTGACCTTCCTTCGGACATCATCGTCCTTCAAACTAAATCTGTCAAGATCATCAGGCATGTCTATCGTTCAATAACTCCTGCTGCCTCTCCTGGGTTATTGAATCAATTTTGGAATAAAAAAAAACAAAAGAACTGATGATGTTGTAAATCAGAAAGAGGAACATAAGTTGCGAGGAACGATCAGTAGGTCTGTCAACATCATAAATCTTCAGGTCTGAAGAACAATTCCTGGAGACAAAATGTTCAGTCTGCTTTTTTCCGAACATATGCTGGCAGAGATGTTGAGTTTCACCAAGAATTTCTGCGCAGTCGTTCAGATCTCTGGTATCCGAAGTTCTTTGTTTAAGGAGACCTGATGTGGAACAATTCAAGTGGATATGGCATCAGGTGATAGTCTATTTCATCCCTTGAGGCAGATGTGAAGAGTCATAGGATCTTAAAATCCCAAAAATGTGGAAATGGGTCTTTCATTCCATCAAGTCCACACCGACTCTCTGAACTGTATTCTGCCCAGTCTCAACTCTCTTATCTCGTAACGTTATATTTTCCAACGGTAAACCATCAATCCTGCACATCCCTCAACGTTATGGGCAAAGTAGCCTGGCCAATCCACACAACCTGCACATCTTTGGACTTAAAGAGGAAACCGGAACAGCCGGAGGTAACCCACACGGACACCATAGAAAATGTGCAACCTCCATGCAAATAAATCAGTCTTCAATCAGAAACTGGGTATCTGGTTAATTGGAAGGGTTTCGAGATGGAGAACAAAAGTTTCGACCACCGTGTGAATCATACGCTGAACAGCCTAATTTTAGTGCTGTAAAACTTCTAAACTATGATGACAGAATACAACAGGATCTTGACCAGATGGGCCAATGAGCAGAGAAGTGTCAGATGGAGTTTAATTCAGATAAATGTGAGGTGCTGCATTTGGGAAAGCAAGTCTGAACAGGACTTATCCACTTTAGGATAAGTTCCTAGAGAGTGGAGCAGAACAAAGATACCTTGGAGTGCAGGTTCATAGCTCCTTGATAATATCGTCGCTGCTGGATAGGATAGTAAAGAAGGTGTTGGTATACTTTCTTCTATTGGTCAGAGTATTGCAGACAGGAGTTGGGAGGTCCTGTTGCAGCTGTACAGGACATTGGTGAGGCCAAAGTTGGAATATTGCATGCAATTCTGGTCTCCTTTCTAACGGAATTATGTTGTGAAACTCGACCAGATATCACACCCCAATCTAGTCCCACCTTCTAGCACCTGGCACATATTCCTCCAAACCTTTCCTATTCATACACCCAGCAAATTCCTCTTAAAATTTGCAATTGTACCAGCTTCCGACACTTCCTCGGTAAGCTGATTCCAATGACATACCATCCACTCTCTGTGTGAAAAAACTGCTCTTATGTCTCTTCTATATCTTTCCCCTCTCACCCTAAACCTATGCCCTCTCGTCCTGGACTCCCTGACCACAGGGAAAATATTTGCTCCATTTACACTATTCATGCCCCTCTTAATTTTGTAAGCATCTATAAGGACGCCCCTCAGCATCCGACGCTCGAGTGAAAAGAGCCCCAGCCTGTTCAGCATCTCCTTAAAGCTCAAATCCTCCAACACTGGCAACATCCTTGGAAATCGTTTCTGAACCCTTTCAGGTTTTCCATGCTGTATTTAACTATGACATTATGACTCTATGACTCCGTATATTCATTTTCATTGCAGTTTCCCTTTCATTTTGATTCTGTTTATGATTAACCTCATTCTGAATGTAATACTGTCACAGGGTCATCGAGATGGGCAGCATGGAAACAAACCATTCGGTCCAACACGTCCATGCCGACCAGATATCCCAACCCAATCTTGTCCCACCTGCCAGCACCCGGCCCAATTCCCTCCAAACACTTCCTATTCACATACCCATCAAAATGCCTCTTAAATGTTGCAATTACGACCATAAGACATAGGAGCAGAAGTAAGGCCATTCAGCCCATCGAGTCCGTTCCGCCATTCAATCATGGCTGATGGGCATTTCAACTCCACTTTTCTGCATTCTCCCCGTAGCCCTAAATTCCTTGTGACATCAAGAATTTATCAATTTCTGCCTTGAAGATATTTAGCGTCCCAGCCTCCACTGCACTTGCAGCAATGAATTCCACAGGCCTACGACTCTCTGGCTGAAGAAATTTCTTCGCATTTCAGTTCTGAATTTACCCCCTCGCATTCTAGGGCAGTGTCTACGAGTCCTAGTCTTCTCGCCTAACGGAAGCAATTTCCTAGCGTCCACCCTGTCCAAGCCATGTATTA
Source organism: Chiloscyllium punctatum (assembly GCF_047496795.1). Taxonomy (NCBI): domain Eukaryota; kingdom Metazoa; phylum Chordata; class Chondrichthyes; order Orectolobiformes; family Hemiscylliidae; genus Chiloscyllium; species Chiloscyllium punctatum. The sequence continues at coordinate 57,630,747 of NC_092773.1, forward strand.
TCTTGTAAGTTTCTATTAGATTCCCCTTAATCTTCTAAACTCCAATGAACGCAGTCCCAGGATCCTCAGCCGTTCCTCATATGTTAGACGTACCATTCCAGGGATCATCCGTGTGAATCTCCGCTGGACACACTCCAGTGCCAGTGTGTCCTTCGTGAGGTGTGGGGACCAAAACTGGACACAGTTCTCCAAATGGGGCCTAACCAGAACTTTATAATGTCTCAGTAGTACAACGGTGCTTTTATATTCCAACCCTCTTGAGATAATTGACAACATTGCATTTACTTTTTTAATCACTGACTCAACCTGCATGTTTACATTAAGAGAATCCTCGACTAGCACTGTCAGATCCCTTTGTACTTTGGCTTTATGAATTTTCTCACCGTTTAGAAAGTAGTTCATGCTTGTATTCTTTTTTCCAAAGTGCAAGACCTCGCATTTGCTCACATTGAATTCCATCAGCCATTTCTTGGACCACTCTTCCAAACTGTCTAGATACTCTGCAGCCTCCCCACTTCCTCAGTACAACCTGCCTGCCCACCAAACTTTGTATCATCGGCAAACTTCGCGAGAATGCCCCCGGTCCCTTCATCCAGATCACTAATATACATTGTGAACAGTTTCGGCCCCAACACTGAACCCTGAGGGACACCGCTTGTCACCGGCTGCCATTCCAAAAAAGAACATTTTATCCGAACTCTCTGCCTTCTCTCAGACAGCCAATCCTCAATCCATACCAGTAGCTCACCTCGAACACCATGGCTTCTCACCTTGCTGAGCGGCCTCCCGTGTAGCACCTAATCAATGGCCTTTTGGAAGTCTCGGTTGACCACATCTACTGGGTTTCCCGGTCTAACCTACTTGTCACCTCTTCAAAGAACTCCAACAGGTTTGTCAGGCACGACCTCCCCTTACTAAATCCATGATGACTTGTTCTCATCCGACCCTGCTCTTCCAAGAATTTAGAAAACTTATCCTTAATTATGGATTCTAGAATTTTACCAACAACCGAGATTAGGCTAATTGGCCTATAATTTTCCATCTTTTGCTTTGATAATTTGTTTCACAAGGGGGTTACGACAGCGATCTTCCAATTATCCGGGACATTCCCTGACTCCAGTGACTTTTGAAAGATTTCAACCAATGCCGCCGCTATTTCCTCAGCTACCTCGCTCAGCCTTCTAGGATGTAGCCCATCTGGGCCAGGAGGTTTATCAATTTTAAGACCTTTTAGCTTTTCTAGCACTTTCCCTTTTGTAATGGCAACCCATACTCAACTCAGCCCCCTGACTCCCTTTAATTGGTGGGATATTACTCATGTCTTCCACTGTGAAGACTGATGCAACGTACTTATTAAGTTCTCCTGCTATTTCCTTATCTCCCATCACTAGGCTTCCAGCATCAGTTTGAAATGGCCAAATGTCTACTCTTGCCTGTTGTTTGTTTCTTATGTATTGAAAGAAACTTTTACTATCAATTCTAATATTACTGGCTAGCCTACCTTCATAATTGATCCTCTCCTTCCTTATTTTTCTCTTTGTTATCCTCTGGTTTTTTTGTAGCCTTCCCAATCTTCTGATTTCCCAGTGCTCTTGGCCACTTTATAGGATCTCTCTTTTCCTTTGATAGATTTCCTGACTTTCTTTGTCAGCCATGGCTGTCTAATCCCTCCTCAGATAATCCTTCTCTTCTTGGGGATGAACCTCTATGCAGTGTCCTCAATTTTACCCACAAACTCCTGCCATTTTTGCTCTACTGTCTTCCCTGCTAGGCTCTGCTTCCAGTCTATTTTCGTCACTTCCTCTATCATGCCCACATAATTACCTTTATTTAACTGTAACACCATTACATCCGATTTTGCCTTCTCTCATTCAAACTGCAGACTGAACTCTGCCATATTATGATCGCAGCTTCCTTAAGTGTACCCTTACTATAATATGTTTTATAAAGTCTGGTTCATTACATAGCACTAGGTCCAGAATAGCCTTCTCCCTTGTGGACTCCATGACAAGCTGTACCAAAAAGCCATCCTGCAAGCATTCCATTAATTCCCTTTCTTTGGATCCATGGCAACATTATTTACCCAGTCCACCTGCATATTGAAGTCTCCCATGATCACCGTGACCTTGCCTTTCTGACATGCTTTCTCTATTTCCCGGTACATGTTGCGCCCCTGGTTCTGACCACTGTTAGGAGGTCTGTACATAACTCCCACTATAATTTTTTTGCCTTTGTGGTTCCTCAGTTCCACCCACACAGACTCCTCATCATCTGACGCTCTTTCACTCAGTGCCATAGATTTAATTTGTTGTTAATTAGCAAGGAAACCCCGCACCCTCTGCCCACCTCCCAGTCTTTACGATAAGTTGAAAACCCTTGGATATTTAACTGCCAGTCCTGACCACCCTGTAGTCACGTCTCTGTGATGCCTACCACATCATAATAATTCACGATGATCTGTGCCATTCGTTCATCTGCTTTGTTATGAATGAACATTCAGGTAAAGTGCCTTAATCCTAACTTTCTTATCATTAGAGATATTGGATGTCATAAGATGTCCTAAGTTATCCTTCCTTTTTGCTGCATTCCCAGTCTATCTCAAGTTTAAATCTGCCTGCACATATGGTATCCTGCCGCTTATCTTTCCATTTAACTCCACTCTCCCTGTTGCTTTCACTTTTCCTTCCCCCCAACTCAGAAGTTTAAAGTCCTACTGACCACCCCATTTATCCTCTTCGCTAGAAAATTGGTACCTGATCGGTTCAGGTGGAGACCGTCCCAACGGTACAGATCCCCCCGGTTGCAAAACTGATGTCAATGCCCCATGAAGTGGAATCTCTCTTTCCCATACCAATCTCTTCGCTACGTGTTTACTTCCCTAATTGTCTCATCCCTATGCCAACTATCACGTGGCTCAGGCAGTAATCCAGAGATTATGACCCTTGAGGACCTGGACTTCAAATTCCTTCCTCGTGCTCGATAATCCCCAAACAGGTCCTCCACCCTCGCTTTGCCTATGTTGTTAGTCCCAACGTGGACCACAACAACTGGATCCTCCCTTTCCCGCTCCAATATCCTTTCAAGCCGGTCAGCAATGTCCCGAACCTTTGCACCGTGCAGGCAACACGCCATCCGAGACTCCCGATCCAGCTTGCAAATAATACTATCTGTTCCCCTAATTATAGAATCCCCTATAACAACTACTTGTCTTTTTGCTCCCCTCTCTTGAATGGCCTTCTGCACCATTGTGCCGTGGTCAGCTGGCTCATCCAGTCCAGAGCACTTTTCCTCATCCGGACAGGGAGGAAGAATCTCATACCTGTTGGACAAGGTCAAGGGCTGAGGCTCCTGCACTCCTGAAATCACGTTCCCCGGACCTGCTTCACTTACAGTCACATTCTGATGTCTCTGATCTCGAACTGAATGTGAATTACTTAATCTCACAGGCGTGACTGCCTCCTGAAACAAAGCGTCCAGGTCACTCTCCCTCTCCCGGATGTACCGCAGTGTTTGAAGCTCAGATTCCAGATCATCAACTCTGATCCGGAATTCTTCCAGCAACCAACACTTGTTGCAGATGTGGTCACTGCTGTTCACAATGGGATCAGCCAGCTCCCACATCCAGCCTCCACCACATCCACTGCCAGCTCATTCCATACTGAAAATGTGTTGCTGGAAAAGCGCAGCAGTTCAGGCAGCATCCAAGTAGCAGGGGAATTGTCATTTCGGGCATGAGCCCTTCTTCAACGCTCAGTCGCGAAACGTCAATTCTTCTGCTCATTGGATGCTGCCTGACCTGCTGAGGTTTTCCAGCAACATATTTTTAGCTCTGATCTCCAGCATCTGCAGTCCTCACTTTCTCCCAGCTCATTCCATACATGTACCACCCTGTGCGTGAAAACGTTGCCCCTGAGGTCTCTTTTATATCTTTCCCCTCTCACCTTAAAACTATGCACTCTAGTTCTGGACTCCCCGACACCATGGAAAAGAATTTACCTATTGACCATATCCATGAACCTCATAATTATGAAAACGTCTGTAAGGTCACCCCACAGACACCAACGCTGTAGGGAAAACAGATACAATCTGTTCAGCCTTTCCCGGTAGCTCAGACCCTCCAAACCTCGCAACATCCTTGTAAATCTTTTCTAAATCCTTTCAATATTCACAACATCTTTCCAATAGGAAGGACACCAGAATTGCCCGCAATATTCCAACAGTGGCCTAACCAATGCCCTGTACAACCACAACATGACCTCCCAACTCCTGCACTCAATACTCTGACCAATAAAGGAAAGCATACCAAACGCCTTCTTCACTATCCTATCTACCTGTGACTCCACTTTGAAGGAACTACGAACCTGCACTCCAAGGTCTCTTCGTTCTGCAACACTCCCTAGGACCTTACCGTTAAGTATATAAGTCCTGCTAAGATTTGCTTTCCCGAATTGGAGAACCTCGCATTTGTTTGAACTAAACTCCATCTGTCACTTCTCAGCCGATTGGCCCATCTGGTCCAGATCTGGTTGTAATCTGAAGTAAGATTACAGAAGAATGGAAGAAACTTAGGACGGTAATGAAGTCTGAGCAATTGGAATGGGGCTGTTACTGCAGTAAAAATGAGATCATTAGTAAAAAGTTGGAGACTGCCAAGACTTAATAACAAATAGTCTCATGGAACTATATCGCAATGATTGTTCTTGCGTTCATAATAGTCATGAAAGCTCAGGAAACTGGAGCAGGCGGAGACTGTGCATCCTGTTCAAACCATTTAGGCTACTCTGGCAGTATATCCAATCATTGCTGGATTTATTTTTTGAATTCAGTTTCCTGTCCACTCCACATGTCCGCTGATTCTCTGTGAAACCGCCAATCTGTCTATTCCAATCCGAAATGTACTCAATCAGGAAACACGCATTGTCCTCAGTGATAGAGAATATGAAAGAATCAGTGTTGACTCCTCATCTCAGTCAGAAATAATCTGTCTCTTTTGCCGACGTTGTATGAGTGAAACCGAAGGAACTGAACCTGGTGTAAATAAGAGACAAAACCATAAGTTGGTGGAAAAGGTCAACATATCTGACAGCATCTCTGATGACAAATGAAAGGTAATGTTTCGTGTCCGGTGACCTTTCAATTACCAGACCTGAAACGTTAACTCTGATTTGTCATGACAGAAGCTGCATGATCTGCTGAGTTTTTCCAACAGCTCCGTGGATTGTGCCCTTGTATTTCAGATTCCAAAATTCACAGGAATACGTTCTTAGCAGAGCCCGTTTCAATTTCTGCCTCTTCACAATCTGAGACATTCCAAGGAAATTGATTTTCAATTTTCTAGAATATATTCAGAAACTCAGCAACCGAGATATTTTTCTGAGCAAGGGTAGCGAGTTGCTTGATGTTGAATTGGCAACAGGTGGTGTTCCTGTCTATATGCTGTGCCTTCCGTTCTGGACTATCGATCCATAGATCTGGAAGCTGTTCTGAAAGGAACCTTGGCGAATTTCTGCAGTACGTTTTGATCAACGCACAGCTGCTACAGACTGTCGTTGGTGGAGACAGGGGATGTTTCTGGCTGTGGTACAGAACACTAGTGCTCTCCATCATCATCAATCCATTAGAAAAAAGGACATCCACTGTTTACACGGATCTGCTGTAAGACCTGGTTAATTGTAAAAATGACCATGGAATGTTAAAGATGTTCACCTCTTTTCCTGACACTTGGGGCATCACGCGACTGTTCGAGCTACTTATCTGCATTTCATCTGTAAAAGTTGTGAATGAGATGATTGACATATGGTGTAATAGATGGTAAAATCAAGGATCAATCGGTTATTGCTACCTATCCTATATATTTCTGTGGGTCTGTACGGAGCTGTGAGTATTCATGTGTGTTCTCGTTCTGTGTCTGTGTCTCGGTGTTTCTTTCTATCCGACTCTCCGTGTCTGTGTCAGTATGTGTGCATGTTAGTAGGTTTCAGTGTGCATATTAGTATGTGTCCCTTTGTTTGTGAGTATGTGTGTCTGTATGGCTGCAATAGGCTCTCTGTTGTTCTGATGGTTGCATCAACTGAAATGTCTGTCGACCCATTCTTCGGGTGTTTCAAGTGTTATGGACTTGGGGAGACAACTCAAAGCATTCTCGAGAAGGCAGACCGTGACCTAACTTTGCAACTTGTTTTGATAATTCCACAGTGAAAATTACCAGGCGCAAGATAACTAGGTTGTCCACTCTATTTTAAAATAGACAAAATTACACAAAAGTACACACTGTAACACAAAGGACAGAATAAATAACCACTACAGAACTCAATGCATCCAACTCGACCTAATTATACTCTTCCCAATACGCACAAGAGTCCAAATAAGCAAACTCCCATAAAACCCTAGTATAAATGGGACTCCTACTTACAGGATGAAGTTGAAGGGCAGAAAAGAGAGAGTGTTTCCATGCATCTCCCTGTTGAACTTCCCAATTCAAACTGAACTAAACCTGCTCAGCTCAGCTAGTTCGAGAGCTGACAATTCCCCTCTACTTAAACAGGTCTCTGCTAAAGCATGACGACGTTGACATGAAATCTCATCCGTTTATATAGAAATGAAAGGTCTCAAAAATCCTTTTTATTTCATTTATAAAACAGGCTGACCGAAGGCTGAAAAATGTGTTGCTGGAAAAGACCAGCCAGTAAGACAGCATCGAAGGAGAAGTAGAATCGAAGTTTCGGGCATAAGCACAAAGGAGCAGATGCAGTGGAGGCGAAGGAATAGCTCCCAGGAGGAACAATTCCAATGTCGTCCAACCCAGATGGCCTCCATTTTCAGAGACCGCAATTTGCCCTCAGACGTGGTTGATGATGCTCCGCACCACATCACCTCCACTTCCCGGCACCTCTACCCTTGAACCTTACCCCTCCCATCGCCAACAGACCCGAAACCCACTGGTCCTCACCTACCACCCAACAACCTCCAGATACATGGTATCATCCTTCATCATTTCCACCACCTCCAAACAGACCCCAGCACCAATGATATATTTCCGTCCCCTCCCCTATCAGCGTTCCAGAAAGACCACTCCCTCCGCGACTCCCTCGTCAGGTCCACACCGCCCACCAATCCAATTTCCACTCCCGGCACCCTCCCCTGCAAACGCAAGGAATGCAAAACTTGCGCCAACACCTCCCCCTCCCTTCCCTCCAAGGGCCCAAGGGATCCCTCCATATCCATCACAAATTCACCAGCACCTCCACACACATCATTTACTGCATCCGCTGCACCCGATGTGGCCTCCTATACATTGGAGATACAAGCCGCATACTTGTGGAACGTTTCAGAGAACAACTCTGGGACACCGGCACCAAGCAACCCTGTGGCTGAACACTTTAACTCCCCCTCCCACTCCGCCAAGGATATGCAGGTCCTTGGCATCCTCCATTGCCAGACCTCACCTTAACCTCTTTCCACCTATCGCATTCCCAACGCCCCTCCGCCAAGTCCCTCCTCCCCACCTTTTATCTTAGCCTGTTTGGCACACTCTCCTTATTACTGAAGAAGGAATTATGCCCGAAACATCGATTCTCCTGCTCCTTGGATGCTGCCTGACCGGCTGCGCTTTTCCAGCAACACATTTTTTATCTCTGATGTCCAGCATCTGTAGTCCTCACTTTCTCCTGACCGAAATCTGCCCGGTTTATTGCCCTTCTGTCAAGAAAAATCAAGGACAGAGTGTCTGTAAGTCAGGAACCGCTTTTTTGAGGAAAAAGGGACTAGCTTTGTGTCTCCTACCCCCTTAAAAAATTGAACTACGAATGCCAAAAGATGACTTCCTTTTAAAACCTTCAAAACCCATTTCGTAGTTTAAACCCACACATACATTGCACTAACTATAAACATGCAAACATGCACATCCACATTGAAAGTCAAGGCACGGCACACCCACTCCTTGTCTCATTTGCATTTCGATAACGCATCAGCAATGACATTTCTGCGACTTGTCACATACACAATTGTGAAATTGAATGGTTGCAACAACAACAAATTCATCTAAACAGTCTGGAATATTTGTCCTTAAATTTCTTCGAAAATATCAATGAGTTACGATCAGTGTATACAATTGTGTGAGATGCGTTGTTGATAAAATAAACACTGAAATATTGTAATACCAACAACAAGCCTAATGTCTCTTTTATTCACCGTTGAATGTTTCTGTTTATGAACTTTCAACTTCCTGGAAAACCACGCGATGGGTCTTTTTATTCCCTTGTGATCCTCCTCCAGGAGCACAGCACCAACACCTACATTACTGTCATCGATATCCCCCTTGAAATGCTTTGACTGATCCAGTGTGGCTAATAATTGGGCAGTGGTTAACACACATCTTTGGCTATCAAATGACCTGTGACAGTCCGTTGTCCACTGCAACTTCTTGCCCTATTTAAAACATTTTGATGAGAGGTGTAGCCATACTGTTACGTTTCGGCACAAACTTTCCGTAAAATCCATTTAATCCCAGTAACCTTAATACCTCTTTTATTTTGTCGACGCTGTGGGAAATTCCCACATTAGTTTTTCATGACGTGAGTCCACTTGTCCATGTGCGATAACATGGCCCAGAAAGAATTCACTTTTAGCTAGGTTTACAAACGAAGCCAGACTTCCCAAGTCGAATGAAGAAGTCTGACAGATGCAATAAATATTCGTTCCATGAGTGACTAAAAATCACCACGTCATCAATGTACACCACACAGTTGGGTAATTGAGCAGTGCGCTTGTTAGTCACTCTCTGAAATATGGCTGGAGTGTTTTACAAACAAAATGGCATGACGTTGATTTGACATCATTCATTTGGCGTTACGAAAGCCAAAACTCCTTTTGTTCTCGATGAAAGTGGTAGTTGCCAGTAGCTCTGAGCAAGTCCAACTTAGAAATGTGAGTTGCTTTACCCGCTTCTTTGACATAGTCCACCAATCGTGGAATTGGATATGCGTCAGTTTTCGTAACGGCGTTGACTTTGCGATAGTTCACGCATTACCATTGGCTAGCATCTGGATTTGGCACCATGACTGTGGTTGAGCTGGAGTAACTATAACTCATTTCAATTATGACATCCTGGAGCATGTGCTCTATCTTCTTCTGAACCTGTGCTTATTTTAGAGGGAATCACCTGTCAGCATGATGTTGAATTGGAAAAGCATCTCTTTTAACTACATCATGCATAAGTAGATTAATACTTCCCAATTTATTTCCACATGTCTCCCCATGTGATAGTACTAACGCATTCAGGTAATTTGGATTTTCATTTGGAAGGTAAGTCAATAACGTATCTCAATTTTTGATAACATCCTCAATGTCCAATATGATTTGAAGAATGTCCAATACAGAATCTTCTGAAAATGTTTCTTCTTTATGTGCTGTAATCATTCACACCTTCACCTCTTGCTTTCATTCCCGATCAAAATATCGTTTGAGCATATTCACATGGCACACCCTGTGAGATTTCTTCCTGTCTGCATTCCTTATCAAGTATTTCACTCCATTCAATTTTTTATCAATTTGATAAGGTTCATAAATATTGTCTTTAAAGGCGACTTGTTACTGTAAATAACACAAATACCTTATCCCCCATTGCAATTTCGAGCTTTTGTGATTACTCATCCGCATTTTGTTTCATTGTATGCCGTGGTACTTTCTAAAGCTGTCTAACCAACTCTGCAGCTCTATTTTATCTTTCTCTACAGATAGTCCAATAGGGTGGTCTCTGATTCCTGATTTATTCATTTCTCCTGAATCAATTTTAACTGTTCAATGCATGCTCAAAAACTAATTCAAACGGACTAAATTTTTTCGATTCCTTCGGTGCATCTCTGATCCCAAAAAGTACAAACGGAATACCTGGGAAAATCTGATGGACACAGAGATGTGGTTGTTCAGGTCCATTGTTCCCTGAAGGTGGCAAAGTAGACCAGTAGTCAAAAAGGAATAAAACATCATTTCCTTCATTGGACGGGTACTGAGTAGAAGAGTTGGCATGTCACAATACAGATGCATAAGACTTTGTTTCGGGCACATTTGGAATATTGCTTCACTTTATCTTCCCGCATCACCAAAAGGATGCGGATGCTTTGGCAAGGATGCCGAGCAGTTTCACTCATGCGTTACCTGGTATGGAGTGCGCAAGGTATGGAGAAAGTTTGATTAGATTAGGACTCCTTTCATTGGAAAGACGGAGGTTGAGGCAGGACCTAATTGAGGTCGACAAAACCATGAGAGGTATAGACACTTTGGATATAAGAAGCTTTTTCCTCGAGAGGTGATTCAATTATTCGGGTTCACGAGATCAAAGTCAACATGTAACTGGTAAGTGGAGATATCATTTGAAAGTTCTTTACATAGTGGTTGGTGGGTGCCTGGAGCAAGTTTCCAGCGGAGGTGGTAGAGGCGGGCACGTTTGCATCACTTAATCTTTATCTCGACAGATACATGAATGGGCACAGAGCAAAGAATAAAGCCCTTGAGAAAATACGCAACAGGTTTAGATTGCGGTTCTGCTTCGGTGCAGGGTTGGAGGGGAGAATAGTTCAGACAGTTCTCATGCTGAATCTTCCTTTATTCTTTGTTCTTTCACCCCGTAGGCATTTATGTCACTGTGCGTGAATGAGAGAGAGATCAAGTTTCGCCTGTATGTGTGCATGTGAGTGTGAGTGCGCGTGAGAGACTGCGTGTTTCCGTGTGTGTATGCTTGCTAAATTGTGCGCGTGTGTGTGCATGTGATGGGGTACATGCGCGTGTGCGAGTGTGGTGGTTTTTGTACGTGTGCATGAGAGACAGCGTGTGTTAGAGAGATGATCTGCGTGAGTGTGAGCATATGTATGTGTGTATGTGTGTGAGAGAGAAATAGAGTAGTTGGTTCATCCAGAATGTGACATGATCCCATGTTCCCAGTTGAGGCCATTCTCATTGATTTCGAACTTGGCTGCCAGCCTTCGCTCGATCCCTCTCATTGTTGCATCTCCCAAAGTCCACCCTGGAGGATGTTCCGAACCGCTGAAGTGTTCACCAAAGGGGTAGAAACGCCCCTGTACAACGTTTGTTGCTTGGCTTCCTGTCATTCATTTTCATAATGTCTGCTTGACCTCGCTACAGAATCCTTGCCTGTTGCGTATCCTTGCTTCACAATCTCATACATTCTTCATTAAGCATGTAAACACACAACACACACTCTCTCATGTGCACTCGTACTCACGTGCAGACACTCACGTGCATACACAAACTCTCTCTCACATGCATTTGTACATGCTAATTGGAGCATGGGGAGCATTTGTATTCGCAGAATTATAATTGCATACTCTTTCTAATTTGCTCAAAAATGCACAAACTGCAGGCAGTCAATGCATATAATATATGTAAATTCCACATTGGAAGTGGAAACAGTCTGACTCTATATTGGAATACAAACGGATCTGAACCTGACATCTTTAATGCATTGTCTGAGCTGAGAAATCACCTTTTTTTTCGCGAAACATGATGTTATATCGAGAATGTGACTGAAAAGACTCTCAAATTTACATGTCAATGAAACAAATCCTGAAACCCATTCCAAAAGATGAAGGACATAACAAGAGTTGAGGTTTATTTAAAGTAAAATTGCAGTTGTGTGACACTGTAATCCTTTGCTATAACTTCTGCGTCTTACGTTCCTGCTCCACAACTTACTGTGAAAATAGCAGCGTTTCAAAATCTAGTGCTTCCAAATTACTTGTTGGACGATAATATGACATTGTGTGATTTGCAGTTATTATTTCTGACACTTTCACAAAGACCTGGGTGGCACCAAGCGGGAAAGGTCTACGCGGTGACGTCGTCCCAAGATGCCCAACCCACTTTGGAAATCTGAACAAGGAGGAAACGAAAGGACAAACGGAAGGGGCCAGGACTGTGAGGCATGGAATATCCATGCCTCAGGTGGCGATGATGATGAATCAGCAGCGTCGATCGGAATGTTCTATTCCATAGAAATATCCCACTGGTCCTCTATTTTCCTTTAATATTCCTTAGAGAATCCACCCACGAACATATCAGCATGAATTACTTCAACGTTATAACACAAGGCATGTGACACTGATAGGTCCTACAGAAGAATGAAAACATTCAAATTGTTGATCATATTGTTCAGCGATGTGCAGGGTCTGCTGGTTAGCCATGGGAAAGGCGGTGTTACACGATGGCGAGAGAAGGTGTCTGGGCGGAAACTTTTCGAATGAGTGGTGTGGATTCAATGGACCAAATGTCATCTATCAGCCCTACAACAAATGTATGATTCACAGTTTGCTGTTTGGCTGTTTTGTGATGGATAGCGATGGTAACAATACGGGCTGAGGAACCTCAACCAGCTGAGTTCACTCTGAACACACTGCCTTACAAACCACAAGTTAAAATCACTCCTCTTTGAAGTGAGATAGTGACCCTCCAGGGCAATGGTGAATGGGTTAGTGACAGAGTCAGAATAGGGTCAGGTTTCTCTCCGTGCGTCAGTGATAGAAACACACTGGGATTTGTCTGTTCTCCCCTGGGTCAGTGACAGACACACCTTGGGTTCCAACTGTTCAACATTGAGTCAATGACAGAGACACAGTGTTGTCAGTTTGCGTTTGCCTGGGTTAGTGGCAGAGACACAGTGTGGTCAGCCTGCTCTCCTTCCTGCCCCCCTCCCCTGTACACAGGTCTGCTGATGCCTTTCCTCATGTATTCGGACATGCTGCCAGGCAGAGTGATGCGCTGGCATAGCATGGATGGTTTCATGGATGATCAAGTTGAATGCAGGCGAATACAAATCATTGATTCATTGCTTCTGGGAGACTAACTCTTCTTAAAGGACTTCCAAGCTTTGTTCAGACCCTCCAAAAGACTTTGGCTGTGGTCTCCATTTTGCAGAATGGAAGCGGATCAGAGACTGTGCTGTATATAGCCCTCACATCATACAGTTTGACATTGGGAATTCACATGAACTTCAAAAACATCTGACTATGAGAAGGCCAGCGTAGAATGCTATCGTCTCGTGCTAAAATATTAGCGTCATCGAGGGACATGGGTAACGTTCCAGAGGACTAGAGGGCTGCTGATGGTCTGGTGTTAAGGAAAAGCCATTGAATTATAAACCCGTGAGACTGACATAAATGGTGGGTAAGTTTGGACAAAAGGAATTATGTTAAAAAAGAGGCAAATATGAGCATTATTTTAACATATGTACTGAGATTGTGGAGAGGCCGACAGATGAACCACTGTGGAGGAATTCTATTTTCATCCAGATTTGAAGAATGAATGGTGGATCTCTTTGACAAGAAGTTTTTTTTTCGTTTGATCAAATGTGTTTGATTTCTTTTCACGATTTGTAAGTTTATTTGTATTGAGTTGTCGCATACTTCATGTTATATCTGTGGGAAAGGAATGGAACCTTACTTTCAGAAGAAAGCCGATATTGATAGCTGTTCTTTTTAGGTTTGTGTCACTGAGGGCATATGGGAGGCAATGAGTGTTATTATTATGAAATTTAGAGAAGTGATTACACAGCAGGAACCGTCAGACAGATAATGGACTGGCAGTGAAGGTATGAAGGTAGTTCAGAAAAATTCTGTGGCTATTCTTCTCTCAAATACATATCTTATTTTGTTTCCTCTTGAAAGAGGCAGGCTCTCAAAGTAAGGTCGAAGAGCAGGTCACATCAGAAGCAATAAATATGAAACGTATGTGCAACGGGTTTTTCAAAATGTACAAGATTAATTCTTACAGTGACTCTCCTGTCAGAGGCACAGACAGAGATTCTGTGACAGTGAGCGAAACTCGATTATGGTATGTTGCTTTTCTGGTGTCAGTTTGTGGACGTCTCAAAATGTGTTCAGTATATTGTGAAAGGGGAGAGTGAGAAGGTGGAAGTTGTACACATTGAGCGGAATGATTTGGTCAGAAAAAACGTTCAAGCTTTGCAAAGTGAACACAAGACATTATGTCGAAGGTTAAAAAGCAGAACAGAAAATGTAGTAATCTCTGGTTTACGTGTGTTACCAAGGTCGACGAAGAGCTATTAAATCACTGGAAGAAGAGGCAGGTCAATGTGCAGGAAATCAGTTTCTTGGATCGTTATGATTTTTTGAGGTAGAAAAGACCTGTTCAAAAAGAAAGGTTCATACTTGAATCAGAAAGTGACCAAAAGCCTGGCAGGAAAATTTGCTCATTCTATTGTGGGAACAAGTAATCTTTTAGAGTATGGTGGATGCTTTCTCAGATAGAAAATAGACAGAAAGGTGAGGATGATTATGAATCAGAAATAAAGAGTAAGCTAAGTAGAAAAGAGAGACAAGAGCTAGTCATGGAACAAAGTAACTTTGAAGAATTAAACTGCATTTATGTCAATGCAAGAGCTCTTTCCGGTCAGTCGGATGAGCTAAGGACATGGATGGAAACATGGGATTGGGACGTCATATCTATTTCAGAAATTTGGCTGAGGGAAGAGCAGGACTGGAATCTCAATGTTCGCGTTTTCGCTGTCATGGGAAGGGTGGAAGAGAGGTGAAAGGGGAGAAGGTGTGACGTTTTGATTCAGGAACGCATTACGAGAATAAATAGAGTAAACGTTTCTTAGATGCTACTTAATGGAAATGTATGGTTCGAAATGTTGTAACTGTACCTGCACTTACCACATTTTCTGGCAGTTTACTCCAATAGTCAGAAGGTCTTTACTGATACATTCTGCAAGATTCTCCTTTGAGTTCACTTCAATATAACAAATGTCATATTAATGCTTCATCAATTTTTCACATTTAACACAACAGTCGAAGGAATTGCGAAGCCATCAGGTACAGATCACAAACACCTCATCGTGCTCTAAGGTTATAATAGTAGGGTAGTTTAAACTTCTAAGTACTGCCTGGCACTGACATAATTTTAAATGATTGATGGTGACGAATTTGTTAAATGTTTACGAGAAAGTTTCTCTATCAAAATGTAAATGCTCCATTTAGAGAAAGGACAAAACCTGAACTTCATTGAATCCCTGTGGCAGGAAGCAGGTCATCGGGCCCAATAAGTCCGCACCAAACCATGGAAGAGAATCTACCTAATGTTACCCATGACTAATATATAGCACCTGCACATCCCTGGACACATGTTAGGTGAATTGGTCTCGATAAATTGCCCATCATGTTCAGCGATGTGGACGTGAATTAGTCTTGGGTAAGCATAGTGTAGAAGGAGAATCAGTGTGGGTATATTCCTCTAGGGAGGGTCGTTGTGGACTTGTTCAGCCGAAGTGCCTGTTTCTGCACGGTAGAAATTTAGGTCTCTCTGCGACCGGAAAGCTATTGTTACATTAGAAATGTCATAGAAAGTATTGTTTTAAAATATTCATTTGTGGAACTTGGACGTCACGGGCTGTCCAGCATTGACAGTCATCCCATATTTGCTCTTGCGAAGGTGGTGGTGAGCTGCCTTCTTAATTCGCTGATGTCCGCTTGCTGGAAGAAGACATCATTTTATCCAAAGACTGTGAAGTATCAGTGGTATATTTCAAAGACAGTGTCGTAAGTGGCGAGGTGGGGAACTTGTGGATAGTAGTATCTGGAGTACCCACTGCCTTTGTCCTTCTCGGTGGAACTGGTCGTGGTTTGGAAGGTGCTGACTAATGTTATACCGTGAATTTCTGCGGTGCATCTTGCAGATAGAACACCCTGCTGCTACTGCGTTCCAGTAGTGGTCGAAAGAATGCTTGTAAAGTTCGTACTAATCAAGCAGATTGCTTTCTATTGGATGGTATCAAGCTTCTTGAGTGTTATCGGAGCTGCACACATCCAGGCAAGTAAGGAATATACCGTCACACTCATGATTTGTCGTTTGTAGATGGTGGAGAGACTATGGGGTGTCATGAAGTGAGTTGCTCGTCGCAGTATGTCTAGTCTGTGACCTTCTGTTGCAGCCACTGTTTTTATGTGGTGAGTTCAGTTGAGTTTCTGGCAAATGGTAACCTCAAAGATGTTAACAGAGGAGGATACAGTGATGGTAATACTGCTGAATATAAAGGGGCAGTGTTTAAATTGTCTCTTTTCAGTGATCATTATTATCGGACACTTGGGTTTTGCAAATGATACTTGCTACTTGTGGGCAAAGGCTGGATTTTGTCCAGATCATGTTGCCTTTGAGCACGATTGATTCAGTACCTGAGGAGTCGCACATGGTGCTGAACATTACAACCATCGGTGAATATCCCCACTTCTGACATTATGACAAATGCAAGGCCATTAATGGAGCAGTTGAAGACTGTTGGCAATACCGTGGGGGACTTCAGAAGAAATGTGGTGGATTGTGATGATTGACCAGCCACAATCATAACCATTTTCCTTTGTGTCATGTATGTCCATAATCCTGATATTCATTAATTTTAGTTTTGCCTGGACTCCTTGGTGAAATACTCGGTCGAATGTGACCTTGATGTCAAGGATTGTCAGTCTCACCTTAACTCTGGAATTTAGCTCTTTACCTCATATTTGAACCAAGATTGTAATGAGATGAGGAGCTTCATGACACAACTGGGAATCACTTTGTAGGTTGTTGCTGAACAGGTGCTGATTCTTAACACTGTTGATGTCTTGTTCCATCAGCTTAGTCATAATGGATACTGGACTGATTGCACGCTGATTGGCTGGTTTGGGTATGGCCAGCTTTTTGTGGACAAGTGTGAACAATTTTCCCAATTATCGGATACATGCCAGCAATGTAACTGTACTTGACGAGCATGGCGAGGGTAGCAGCAACTTCTGGACCACACGTCTTCAGTATGATTACCGGAATGTTTTCAGGACCATTGCCTTTGCAGTATCCAGTGCCTCCAGCCTTTTCTTGTTCTCCCGTAGAGTGAATGGAACTGGCTGGAAACTGGTGTCTGTGATGCTGGGGACCGTTCGAGGATCCCGAAATGGATTATACCCTCGGGACGTCTGACTTAAGATTGTTGCTGATACAGCAGCCATATCTTTTTCACTGAAGTGCTAGGTTCTTCAGGATTTGAAAATGCTGACATTTGCGGATCCTCTTCTTCATGTGCCTTGCTTAATAGTCCACCACCATTCACAAATGGATGTGGAAGTGAATGTTACTTGCATTGGAGGTTTGAGCCACGAGAGAGGCGTATAGGCTGTGGCTCTTTTCCGTGTGGCATCAAAGGCTGAGGGCTGATCTTATGAAAGTTTATAACATCGTGAAGGGTATAGATAATGTTAGTAGGCGAGGGAATTTTTTTTTCAATTGAAAAGCAGCGAACAACGAGGTGGTATAAGTGTAAGTTGTGAGATGAAAGATTTGGATAGGGCTTGATGGCCAACGTTTTCACGTAGAGGGTGGTGCGTGTATGGACTTAGTTTGCACAGGAAGTGGTGGAGGTTGGTTCAGTTACAACATTGATGAGACATCTGGACAAATATGTCAGTAGAAAGGATTGAGTGATATGGGCCAAATGCTGGTAAATGGAATGAGATCAGACTAGAGTACCTGCTCAGCATGGATTGTGGGAAATCAGGGTCTGTTTCCATGCTTTACGACTCTATGTCGCTAGATAAGTGCAGAAAACAGCTTTTATCATATTAAATTAAATAGAGTTAACGTTGACCCATTGAAGGTTCGTCACACGAGAGTAACATAAAATATTCTTAAAACTCGCTGGGTAAGAAATTACATATTAAAAGAGATGAATTTTATGGAGTCTCTAATTTGGAGAAGGAGCAGGGTAGTCAGGCGAGTGTGGAGGAGGGGATCTGTTCAGAAATGTACACAGCTCAGTGACTTAGGATTGTCAGATTTATTATTGCTTCTGGCGTTATCAGCAGCCATTACATTTAACTTATTTCGATGAAATCTGTAATTTGTTTCATCATCACACCAGCTGGTAACATTTACATCAAAGCAGAAAATCTAATACTTCCATGGAGATTAAAAAAAAGGTTTCCACCAACTAAAGAAAGCAAAGACGTCAATGGATGGCCTCGGAAATTATTTGAGTAAATTGTGTGAGAACTTAAAATTCAACATTTAACACACAACGCGCCTTTGACGGGTCACTTTGGTCAGTTCATGATAACGAAATGGGATTTGTTGGGAAGGCAAACCAAAACAAATTTGGACAAAGTTAACGCATGCATTTTATAAGCAGGTCAATAAAATGTGCTGCAGGAAAATAAAATATGTATAAAGCAGCATCGAAGGAGGAAGAGAGTTGACTGATGAAGGATTCTGCTTGAAACGTCAATTCGTCTCTTCTTCGGATTCTGCCTGACCTGCTGTGCTTCTTCCAAGGGAAGAATGTTTCTACTCTGTCTCTCCAGCATTGGCAGACCTCACTGTCTGCCAGGTTTCATTCTGGTATCAGGCAAATATGGCCGTTGGATACGAGGGTCCGGGGTAACAATGGAAACAATAACTGATTCACGAGTTATGAACTGAGCTCGAGATGGATATAGGAGCTGTATTGCTGATGGAAGCAATCATTCTTGGTGATGATGCAGATATCTTTTTGGACTGACCTCAGGATCTATTATGAGGCCACAAGCAAGCAGGTTTCACTTAGAGACAGTTTACACTGAGATCAATGCATACAGTAAAAGCCATAAAACGCTTTCATGGAAGCACTGAGGATATTGGCTCAGGTTTCACATCTGACCCCATTCCCAAGCTTCAAATCCGTTCCGGCACTGAGTCATTGCCCTTGGATTCCCCCACCAACACAGAAGCTGATTCATTGAAAGAAAAAGTAAAGGAAGGGAGTGTTATGAGTATCGGGCCAGGGGGAGCTGAAAGACAGAATTCAGCTAAAAATACATTTATAATAAGAAGACAAAGTATTTTCAGCGTAATGTGTTCCCTGTATAAATTCATTTTAAAAAAAAAACTTTTGTCCAGATGTTTGGATCAGTGAATTATGTCTTGGAGACTCGACAAGAGCCTCATGTTGCTGTTCACAATTTGGCCTGCAGAGAACAATTATACTTTCCACGTGTTATTTATTTTTGGATCTGACCATTCAGAGACTGGATTGCTTGGGATGATTTCTATTTTTCTTCATGGCATGTCTAATTCCTCTTTCGGTTTGTTTCTTGTTCCTTAGCTTTGTCCTGAATGCTGTTCAATGCTATCATCACTTTCCACTGCCATTGCTCTTCCACTCTCTTGCAACTTGCTCTTCAGTTGGACCAATTTATTGCCCATGTGAAACCGAAGGTAATCATGTCGCTGCTCGTCCATTTCCTTTCAGACCATTCCTCACGTCGCCTCCTCGTTCATCTTTTGCTGCATTTCATGTTGTCTCAAAGTTACTTGGATTTGTTCATGAATTGATTCATTTATTAACCAGATATTTCACTACATATTTAAACTGGTCTCTAAATGATGTCTTCGTCACCAGATAAAACAAGGTAACTTGGGTTCCGCAGGATTCATGTTACTTATTTAACGAGATCGGAAGCAGGAGATTCCATGTAATAATTGGCATTAACGAACTATATAGTAAACCCCATCGAGAGAAGTACAAACCTTTCGGATTTGGCGATGACTAAAGTCACAAAATAATTTTTGCTCTATATCTCTCGTTCTTCTTTGTTTTTTCTCTGAGCCCTCGGCCCCTTACGAAACTTAATGTATGTCTGCCAGTCGAAATGTTGATATGGAGAATACATTTGAATGGAAAATTACTGGTACAACTGCTTCCAAGTATTTGAAACTTGTCCTCAGATTGTCATTACAATAACTGCCGCTTGATAAGAAACACAATGCAATATTGTTCCTGTTACTTCCAGGTTAAAATCGGAGTTGATGGGAATGTTATTTAACGAGGAGAAGATGCAGATTTTTGCTAGACCACTGATTGCAGTGTTCTCTGTGCAATAAAACATTTTCGTTTGATGTAAACAATTGGCAACAAGTTAATCAAATGGAAAAGCAGCAGTGTACCAGAGAGAATCAGAGATTTTAGTTCAGCAGCAGGAAGAGGGGAGCTTAGAAGAGGGGGTTATCTGGAAGGTGAATCACTGATTGAAGATTTACCTTTTGCGTCGGTGATTTTTTTTTCTTTCAGCAGCAGGGACAGCCGGTGAAGGTGAATCACTAACGTATTTACAGGAGCAACCGGAGAGGGGATGCCAAGGACCAAAGAACTTCCGGGAATATATTTGGACAGTGGCTGAACGTGCTGAGCACCTAACGTGCCTGCGACCCGCCATCCTCCTCGAACAAAAGTAAGAATTGATGATCTGGAATCTGAGCTCCAAACACATCGCCATTTGCAGCATGGGGAGAGATACTTGGGCGCTTTGTTCAGGAGGTGGTTACACCTGGTGCATTAATTAAGTGAAATTCAGTTCGTGATCAGGGACAACAGGCAAGTGAGGCAGATAGGGCGATCCTGAGTTCAGGAGTAGAGCAGTCTCAGCTTTTGACCTGATTCAACAGTTAAGAGATTCTTGGTCCCTGTATGGATCAAGAAAACGGCTATGGGGAGGAAGTGCCAGCTGACCACAGCACTGTGGTACGCAAGGCCATTCAAAAGGGGAGAATCAAAAAGACAAGTCGTAGTCAAGGGGATTTTATATTAGGGGAGATATTAGTACCCTTGGTATGCCGGATCGGAATTCCTGCGTCATGTGTTGCTTGCCTGGTGCTAGGATACACCTCTGACTGGCTTGAAAGGATATTGGAACGGGAGGGGCAAGTTCCAGTTGTTGTGGTGCTGGTGGGACTAGCAACATAAGCAAGTCTGGGATGGAGGACCGGATTAGGCATGATCAAGCACGAGGAAGGAAATTAATGAACAGGCCCTGAATAATTATTATCTCTGGAATATTGCCTGAGCTAAGTGAAGTTGGAAGAGGGATTAAAAAAAAAGACGTGAACAGGTGACTAAGGAAATGGTGTGTGAAAGAGAGGTTCCATTTTATACAGCACTGGCATCATTTTTGGAAACGGGTGGACCTGTACCAATGAGATAGTTTCCACCTAAACGATCTAGAACCAGTAGTTTAGCTAAAAGTATAAAAAGGGCTTTAACTTGGACTATTAATTTGCAAGTGGGGTCGCGGTGGCAAATGGAAAGGAAAAGCGACAGGAAATATGATGATAAATACAGAAAGAAAAACAGCAGGTAAGTTCGTATGTGGGAGGGTTTACGGTCAAGGCAGACTATGAATGAAACGAACAGGGGGATAACTCAGGAGATATTAGAGATGTGAATCATGTCAGTAAGACAGCATGTTACCCAAATGTTCGGAGCATTCGTCGCAAGGTTGATGAGTTGGATGCACAAATCATCGCGAACGAACATGAGTTGGTAGCCATTATGGAGACATGGTTACTGAATGGTCACGACTGAGAGTTAAATATCCAGGGATATCAGACTATCCAGAAGGACCGACAGGAAGGTAAGGGAGGTGGTGTAGCTCTCATATGTAGCGATGTCCAGGGAAGTGGTCAGAGACAATGTAGTTTCTATGGAGAATAAGTTTGAATCCAATTTGGTGAAAATTAGAAATTCCAAGAAGAACTATTCACTGACAGGCGTAATCTACACAGATTTATAATATCATCACATTGTGGCGGGTAATAAACAAAGAAACAATTAATTCCAATAAAATCATACGGCCAATGTCATGGGGGATGATAACCTACATAGAGATTGGGTCGAACCATTTCGGTCGGGTAGCCTTGAGAAGGAGTTTGTCGAATGTATCGAAAACAGTTTTCTGTAATCGAACTGACGAGGGACCAACCTGTCCCAGATCTGGTCCTGTGTATTGAAACAGGAATAATTAATTACCTCATAGTTAGGGATCCTCTTGGAAATTATGAGCACAGTGATGTTCAATTAATAATACAGATGGAGAGTGCAAATTTAAAATTTAATATCGGGGCCTGTCCATGAACAAGGAAACTACTATGAAATTAGGGAGGAGCTGGATAAAGTAGACTGGAACCGAATATTTTATGGTGGGTCAGTTGTCGAGCAGTAGAGGACATTCAACGCAATTTCTGAAAACTGCTCAAAAAATATTTTCGTGAGAAAGACGTGTTGTGACGATGTAGGTGCACTGTCCCTCTAAGAATGTTGAAAGCTATCAGAACTTCCTGACCCAGCACCAAGAATTCTGAAAAAGTTATAACGCATCATTTTGTCGAACAACCTGTTTAGCTGGTTTCCTGGAAACGACTAAACAGCTTCGAATTCGGCTAATCAGTTTAAATTACAACCCTAAAAATGCCAAACTCCAACCAAGACTGAATTCAGTTCACAATTGAGTATGATTGAATTGACAATCATAAAAGCCAATGATACATTCCGATGCTTTCCGGACATAAGCTCAGGGAATACTGAACATTTGGAGGAGAACTCCAAAGCCATTGACATCTGACACTGTCTAGAGAATAGCTCTCTTCCAATTATCCTTATCGATCAGTAATCTGTGAAGGAGCAATCGCTGAGATGAAGAAAAGAAGATTCAACGTCCGGGTAGATTTTGAAGAGTTAAATTTTGGTAAATCTTAATTGAGGTTTTTAAGCGGACTAATATTGTAGTAGGGGATGTAAAATGATCCGTCGAGGTAAGAGTACTTAACAGTTTTTAGCAAATTATTTTCTGTTATACTTTAAGAAATAACGCTGTTAGAATTATGTTAACTAACTCTTTGCCTCTCGAATTTTCACAGGTTATTGCATGGGCTAAATCGTGTGTCTGTTGGTGGTTTAAATTTTCAGAATGACTGTTACAATCGTAACACAACGACTGCAAGAACACGGGTAATCTGCGATGGGTGTGAAAGGAAATAAAGTAGGATATCCCATTGAAGTGGAAGGCAACCATTTGGCCAAAATCGGAATGAAACTGGAAGCCTGGGAAGTGTTACATATCAACAGAAAGTCACAAATGGTGGTATAAAGAAAAGTAAGATTAATGGGTGGAACGGTGGCTCAGTGGGTAGCACTGCTGCTGGAGAACCACGTTCGATTTCAGTATCTGGCGACTGCATGGTTGTGTTTGCACATTGTTCCCGTGTCTGCGCGGGTCACATCCGGGTGCTCCGGTTTTCCCCCAAGTTCAGACATGCACAGGTTAGGTGAAGTGGCCATGCTAAATTGTCCATCCGCGTTCAGGGATGTGGAGGTTAAGTGCATTAAGCAGGCGTAAATATAGGGAACCGGAAAGGGGACTATATGGGTTTCCTTTCAGAGGTCGGTGTGGACTTGTATGGTTAAAGGGAACATTTCTACACTGGCGGGATTCTATAAAAAAGAGCATCAGGTAAAAAACTTGCACAGAATATAAAGACAGCTAGCAACAGTTTCTATAAAGGAATTAAATGAAAAAGAGTGGCTAAAGTAAACTTTGGGCGTTTGGAGGATGAGAAGTGGCATTTAAGTGTGGGATGTAATGAAATGGCCGAGGTACTGAAGAGATATTTTGAATTCGTATTTACACTGGACTTCGCTAATAATATGCCATTAAATTACAAAGAGATCAAGGTAGGTGAGGACCGAGAAAAAATCATTATTACTGAAGAGATCGTGTGGGGCAAGCTCTTGGAGAAATGAATTGATAAGTCTCCTGGCCCTGATGAAATGCATCCCCGTGTACTAAAATAAATGGTGGGAGAAATAGCGGTGCTCTGGTAGCAATTTTCCAAATGTCATTGGAGTCTTGGCCAGTCGCAGCAGATTTGAAAACAGAAAATGTGACACCATTGTTTAAAAAGGGTCGTTGACAAAGATTGGGAATTATAGATCAGTTAGCTTAACCACTGTAGTGGGGAAGATGCTTGAGTCGATTATCAAGGAAGAAATAGTAGGGTATCTCGAAATAAAGTGTCCCAATTGGCAGACGCAACATTTGTTGACTAAGGGTGGGTCATGTTTCAAAAAATCTTTTAGAATTCTACGAAGACAAGTCGATAAATGTGGACAACGGGACCCAGTGGATGTGGTCTACCTACATTTGCAAAAGGCATTCGACAACGTGCGGCACAAAAGGCTAGTGCATAAGAGAAGGATGCATGGCATGAAGGATAAAATATTAGCATGGATACATGATTGCTTAACTGACAGGAAGCAAAGAGTGTGGATAAATGAGTGTTATTCTGCCGGGCAACAGTGACTGGTAGAAGGGACTAGATTTTCCTTATAGCGTAAATAATGACATTCAGTCGTGATCATGTATCCCATGTAATCGTGGTTGGAGCACAGGAATTGGCAAGGCAGATGAATGATTTTGCTATATATCTCTATGCACCCTCGTCACAAAGTCTGCAACAGATGTCTCCAGAGTTGTTTTTTTCTACCCTGTAGTCTTATCAGTCAAGGACTTATTCTTCTCTGTCTGTGTGGTGTCTCTCGAGTTGTTTTTCTATCCTATAGTCTTATCAGTCAAGGAATTGTTTTTTACTCTGCTCACAAAATGTCAGCATTTGCACAATTTAAATTATCCCACTTTTGAGTATACAAAATGTTCTTACAAAAGAAGCATGTCTTGTCTTTTATTATAGAGAAGCCTGTTGGGTCAGGCACATCTTAATTGTTTGAACCGAAATCGCCTCTCACAATTCCACCCTTTCTCTTTTTAAGATGTGCCTGACTAAGATAAGCCTCCCCTCCTCAAGGGCCCGGGAAATCCTTGGTCTTTCGCAGCAACAGCACCTTATGTTCCTGCGTTCCATGTTGGGGAACCGCCACTGCCTGGAGTTGGGAAATATTTTTCTGAATTAAAAACTGAATACAGGGGGTTAGGCAGGGTAATATGAGTAGAAGCATTACGCACCCCCCAACCACCAGTAACGCCGTGCGCAACCAACTACCACCTAGGAGACCATCCCACCATCCAATGCCACCAAGAGGACGCCAGGATTGCACCGGCGCATGGGCCAATTTCCGAATTTCATCGGAAATTTTCAAAACCGCTTTACCATTATCGTCAATTTCCAGACAGCAGTTCGTCAGGTTAAACTTCCCACACACGCCCCCTTCCGAGGCCAACAGATAATCCAAGGCAAGCCGGTTTTGAGATATAGCAGCCCTCATCTGATTCTGCTGCTTAACCAGCAACTCCAGGGCCAGAGCGGTCTGGTTAGTAATTACCTCTACTACTGCTTGGAGCCTGATAATTCCATTTAACATATAGATAGGAGTACGGTATCCCCATGAGCCATCCTGTGCCCACGTAGCCGGCCCGTAGTGTTCAAAAATCCGGGCCGGTGGCCACTCATCCCCCCAATCACCGACTTCGATATCCCTTGGCGACCTACGCAGGGAGTCAAGGAGTTTAACCCCAAAATCATCGCCTTCCTCCCGGGGTAATAGGAAGAATTCAGGTCGTATTAGACCCAGGAAGCATACTCCAGCACATCCCATGGGCAGTTTGGAGTATGCTTGATTACCGCATATCCAAAATAGGCCATCTGGAGCAGGCCCTCCCTGCCTCACAACGTCATCCCACAGCTCCTTTTCCCCAGGGACGCCCTCATAAGGACCAGGACCACTGCAATTCTAGTAGTCGGATTCCTGGCCCCGTGCCAGAGTCTGGACAGGATTATCCCAGCATCGATTCCCCTGACAACCACCACTCCAGACTCTCATCATGCCATCGAAAGTGTCAGCACCTAGCTCGTCAGAGGAGGAATCAGTACGTAATGGAACGCAATTTTGATGATCTCTGTTTGCAATGTACCAAGTAATATCCTCAGGCCACCATACGTGTGTGGTCGCATTCAATACACTCTGACAGGGACTAATTCCTACCTCCACGGTCCCCTTGCCTTCAACACATAACTGGCTCTCAGGGCTATTTGTCAGTCTCCACCCCTGGCTTCTCCTTTCGTTGACATGTGTCCAAGTGGTTTGAAGCAATTCCCATATGTCTAAGCTTTGACCAGTCCACGGCCATTGTTCTGACATATGCGGCACCCCACAAACCCAGCAATTGCTAACATTTAAAACAGTGGCTATCCTAGAGGGGAGATCAATAAACAGGTTTTGTGTTACATCAGGGAGCTCAATCTTCTCTTCTACCTCTTTGTATACAGATGGCACTTTAGAGACAACGACCGTTGTCTGACGGTCCTGCTCTTTCTCCAACTCCCGATCAGTGTTCTGTACTCTGGTCTCCTTGACTCTGCCAATCTG
Organism: Chiloscyllium punctatum; assembly: GCF_047496795.1. Lineage (NCBI taxonomy): Eukaryota > Metazoa > Chordata > Chondrichthyes > Orectolobiformes > Hemiscylliidae > Chiloscyllium > Chiloscyllium punctatum. The sequence goes on from NC_092773.1 coordinate 57,656,935, forward strand.
CTCTCTGAGCAACAAAGAGGATAGGCCCCACTTCCCAGCTTTGCTAACACACACCCAGCGGTCATTTATAGGGCATCCACGGACTTTGCCACCGTACCCTTTATTATACACTTGATAATAGGGTCTTCCACCCTCCCAACATTCTTGTCGTGCACTCACATCGTAACACCGATCGTTCACATGGGAGTGAGACACAAATATTCCCGAGTAGATCCGACTCCCAAGCCTCAGCGTAGTCCGAAATTTGTCACATCTCCCCTCGCCCTCCCCCACATACAGGAGTAAACTGATCAATATTCCCACCAATACAGTCCAAGTAGAGTTCATTATCGCTGTCTTTTCAGCTTTATCACCAACGGCTTGTCCCCTGGCCCGCATGTCCAAGTGCTCTCTCCTTCTGGCGGAACAGGTCCCTTTATCCTCGATGCGTGGGCCCACCCTTTTTCTTTCGTCCGAACAGCGGCTTCAGTTGTTAACAGGACCAGGAACGGTCCTTCCCACTGCGGCTGGAGCTTTTCAGCCTTCCAGGTCTTTGCAAGTACCCAATCCCCGGGCTCCACCTTATGCAAGAGGAAGCCGAGCGGCGGAGTCTGAGTCAGGAGACCCTTCCTCCGGAGTTCTGCAAAAGAATGGGATAAGGCCAGTAAATAGTTTCTGACAAATACATCTCCCCCTTGTAGAGTGGGATACCCATCAACCTTACTCCAATATGGTAATCCGAACAGCATCTCATAGGGGGAGACCCCGACATCCCGGCGAGGTGCTGTACGTACCCTCAATAGGGCAATGGGAAGGCACTTTGGCCATGGTAACTTAGTTTCTAACATCAGCTTGGTCACTTGGGTCTTGAGCATGCCATTCATTCTCTCAACTCGACCCGAGCTCTCAGGATGCCAGGGTGCGTGGAGTTTCCATTGGATACCCAGGGCAGTACAGATCAAATGGTGTAGCTTAGAAGCAAAATGTGTCCCGCAGTCTGAGTCGATAGATTCCATTATGCCATATCTCGGGATTATGTTCTCTAACAATAGTCGGGCCACGGTTGGTGTATCGGCTTTGGCAGTTGGGAAAGCCTCTACCCAGTGAGTGAACTGGTCGACTATTACTAGCAGATATTTCCATCTCTGTACTGGGGGTAATTCTGTAAAGTCGACTTGGATCCTCTGGAATGGCCTAATTGCGAGGGGCTGACCACCAGCTGGCACAGAACGCATGGCTTTCTTGTTAATACGCTGGCAAGTGGGGCATCCGACTACCTCTTGTTGGGCTAATGTGTATATCCCCCTGCATACATAGTCCCTCAGGATCGTGTCACACATGGCTTGCACCCCCCAGTGGGACTGCTGGTGTAATCGGTGCAGAAGACCCCGGGCGATCTGTTTGTTCAGTACTTGTCTCCCATCAGGAACCGTCCACTTCCTGTTAGTATCTAGCCGGGCACCCAATTGATCCATTTTATCAATCTCCCCCTGGGTGAAGACGGGTTGCTTCGCGAGCCCTTCCCTCAACGGTATTAATGTTAATAATTGGACGGATTTTTCGACCGCTGCCCGCTTGGCTTCCTCATCTGCCAGCCGGTTTCCCACCGCTTCCGGTGTCGACCCCTTCTGGTGACCGGGTCCATGGACTACTGCGAGTTCCGTAGGTAACGCCAGGGCTTCCAACGTTAGGCTGATCATTTGTTCGTGAGCTAATTCTTTTCCCCGGGAAGTTATCAATCCTCGCTCCTTCCAGATTTTCCCGAAAGTATGAACGATTCCGTATGCATACTTTGAGTCAGTATATATGGTCCCCACTTTCCCTTCCAACAACTTCAGGGCCCTCTGGAGGGCGTACAACTCACAGGATTGGGCTGACCACTTCCCGGGCAGTCGTCCGGATCGATCGTCCGTTTCGTTGCACCATCTACGACAGCATAGCCACTGTACCATACCCCACTGATGCACCGGGAGGATCCGTCGATGTACAGTTCCTGTCCTTCACCCAGCGGGGCCTCTTGCAGGTCCTCTCGGCTTTTGGTCTGCAAGTCTACAAATTCCACACAATCATGCTCCTGTTCCCCATCTGCAGGACGTCCGTATAGAAACTGGGCAGGGTGGCAACTTAGATCTTTTGCAAAATTGAGATCGTCCCCGGTCATCAAAATCGTCTCATACTTCAGGATGCGAGAGTCTGTTAACCAGCGGTGAGCCTTTTGAGCCAGTATGGTACTAACTGAATGTGGGGAGTATACTGTGACCCTTCTTCCAAAGGTAAGTTTCCGGGCCTCTTCTACTAATATTGCCGTAGCTGCCACTGCCTGTATACAGGTCGGCCATCCACATGACACAGGGTCTAACATTTTTGACAAAAATGCAACCGGCTGACGTTTCCCTGCACGCAGCTGGGTAAGCACACCCTGGGCAATTCCGCCGGCGCTGTTGACATATAATTGGAACGATTCCTTCAGGGTGGGTAAAGCCAATACCGGAGCTCAGATCAGTTTATTTTTAATAATATTAAATCGCTGCTCCTCCTCATCTGACCAGTCCACCTTTTGTCCTTCTTGTCCCAGTTTGTCGTACAAAAATTTTACGAGAGTGGTGTAACTTTCAATCCATATCTGGCAATCCCCTACTAGCCCCAGGAATTGTCTGATTTCCTTCTTCGTCCTGGGTATTGGCATACCCGTAATCCCTGATATTCGTTCCGGCGTGATACGGCGATGCCCCTTACTGACTTGATGGCCCAGATATCTTACTTCTTGCTCCACAAACTGGAGTTCTGTCCTGGAGACGCGTAGGCCCTGTTTCCCCAGGAAGTTCAGCAGGGCAACGGTGTCTGCTCGTACCTCCCCTTCTCCTGGTCCTGAGAGTAAGAGATCATCGACATATTAGAGCAATTGATTCTCCGCGTTACACTGAAATCCTCCTAAGATCTGCTCCAGTATTTGTCCAAACAATTTGGGTGACTCCGTGAATCCCTGTGGCAAGACTGTCCATCTTAACTGTCGCTTTCGTCCTGTGAAGGGATTCTCCCATTCAAATGCAAAAAGGTTCCGACTTTCTTCGTCAAGGGGGCAACTCCAGAAGGCATGCTTCAGATCTATTACGGTAAACCATTCATGTTCGGGGGGAATTTTACTCATTAACGTGTAGGGATTAGGTACAACCGGGTATCGAGCCTGGACTACTTCATTCAACCCCCGCAAGTCTTGCACCAGCCTATACGTCCCATCTGGCTTCCTCACAGGGAGTATTGGAGTAATGAAAGGGGACATACATTCCTCCAGTAGTCCATCTGTGATTAATCTCTCTATCACAGGTTGTAACCCTTCCCGTCCTTCCATAGCAATCGGGTACGGTTTCCTTCTTACCGGGCCTCTTCCTGGTAACATGGTGATTTGGAGAGGTTTGATGTTTAGACCCCCTCTGTTCCCCTCTCGGTACCATACTTCTGGGTCTATTTGTCGATCATCTTCTTCGGTGAGGGAGAACAACCTTACCACCATTTCCCCGTTACTTGGTACCGTTCCGATCCCTAGTTTGACCTGCAAGTCTCTTCCTAACAAATTAAACCCCGCCGATGGCAGTAGAAGGAGGTCTCGTTTAGTAGTTCTGTTTTTTCATACCCAATTTCCACGTCCTCCACCACTGGAACTTGCAATGTCTTTCCTCCAATGCCAGATACCCCCATAACTGTTCTTCCTGTTCGGGCGCCGGGGGGCATTTGGATTATATTTGATCTCTCGGCTCCCGAGTCTACCATAAATGTGATCTCCGACCCTTGGGGCCCTACTTTCAAGTTTACCAGGGGTTCCTGTCGATAGTCCTTTTGCCCCAAGGGTAGGAACCCCCGACCCCCCTAATCTTCCTCCATCAGTGCGTACGACCGCACCTCCCGCTTGTAGCGGGGGCACTCCCGTTTAAAATGTCCCTCTTCATTACAGTAGTAACATCTGAGTATCCTCTTCGTTTCCCTGTCGCGGTCTCGCGTTCCTCCACTCTTCCTTTGTTCCGGCCATGGTTCTCTTTTCCTCTGCTCTTGCCACGACTCTCCCCTTTCCTGTTCCTGCCACGGCTCTCCCTTTTCCCTTTTTCCAGCTGTCACTTGTTGCACCATCTGCATCATTATCTTTGTCGCCTTCTTTTGCTTCTCATCGTCCCTTCTCACAAACACCTTTTGCGCCTCCCGTAGTAGTTCACTTAGAGGTTTACTATCCCAATCATCCATTTTCTCTAACTTCTTTCGTATGTCCGGCCAGGCTTTTGATACAAACTCTACCCGTATGAGTTGTTGTCCCACTTCCGTCTCAGGGTCCACCCCAGCGAACTGCTGCAAGTTCTTCCTAATTCTGTCTAGGAAGTCCGTAGGGGTTTCCTCCGGGTTTTGATGATTCCCAAAGGCCTTGGTAAAATTGTGCCCCTTCGGGGCTGCCTGCCTTATTCCTTTTATCCAATATTCCCGCATGTCCCTCATGTTGCGCCTTCCTTCTTCCGTTTGCTTATCCCACTCGGGGTCGGTGAGGGGAAACTTCTGCTCCCCTCCTGCTCTTCCCTTTCTCTCCCAGACCAAGAGCGCAGCTTGTCGTATCATCTGTCGCTCCTGGCGAGAGAACAATGCTCCCATGATGGAACACATCTCATCCCACGTGAAAGTATTCGGCCCCAGGAACTGATCTAATTGTTCAGCCAGGCCCATGGGGTCCGCTAGTAGGCCCTTCATCTCCCTCTTATAATTCCGCACTTCAGTACTCGTCAAGGGGACGTTCACATATCCCGTCCCTCCTTCCTCGCCCCCGATGGGCACTTCTCGGAGTGGATTCATTCTTGCAATCGAGACAGGGTTTTGTCTGTGACTCCTTTCAGCTTGAGATCTAGTCTGTACCCCTGAGGCTGCTGGTGATTCCTCCCCGTTTTCTTCCCCTTCCCCTGAAGCGTCGCCACCCGAAGGATCATTTTGTGGGGCAGATGGGGTCACGTAGGGTGGAAGTAAGTGATCTAAAGGTTCCCATTCTTTCTGCTCTTCCGAGTCTTCAGTAGTGGCCTTCATTTTGCAAGATATTGTGACCGGTAGCCAACAAAGGGCGTAATCACTTTCTTCCTGAATAACATTAGGTTTTGAATTGACATATAAAATTAGAGCTTACCGGACCCAGTCTTCGTCAGTGCCGAATCTAGGCCACCACACTGAGTCTCCCTGAATAGGTTTCTGGGACCACGTCTGACAGTATTTCACCATCTTTTTTCTAGATTTTCCTTTTCTCCTCCCCTGATTCCAATTATGTAACATTCTTCCTAACGGACTATTATCAGGTACCCCGGGGTATTTGTCATTGTCTCCGTTCAAGCCTACCTTACCCTTATTCGCCTTGGATCCCTTATTTCCCATTGCCGAGGACTTTGTAAAATCGGAGAACCTTGTATTATCCCTTGATAATCTATCACTATGTAGCCAATTCCCGGACCTTCAGTCCCGTGATCGCCCAGGTCCCTTTGCAGGCACCCCCGGTCTTTGGATTCCTGTGTCCTACGTCTCTGTGAAACAGATCACAGTCACCCCGTAGGTCCACGTTCCTCCGCAAACACGGTCTCTGCAAAATCCCTCACAGACGAGCCCCGGTCTCTAGATTCCTGAGTCCCACGCCTCTGTAGAAAAATCTACAGGCACTCCGCAGGTCCCCAGTCCTCAGGAAACACGGTCCCCGCAAGTTTTATCTTACCTGGGTTCGGTGCACCGAAATTACTCGATCGTTAACCGTCCCCACTGCCTCGGCCACACCCCTCCTTTGTGTTCCTGAGCCTTCCGGATATCACTCGCTCAAGCCGCGCGGGGCGACAAGCAAGGAATCAGGGACTGCCGAACTCGGCAGGGTGCACCTTCTCCGATGTCCTTCCTCAGCTCCCCTCGCGGCCGGAGTGTTGATCGGACGAGCCCCCAAGTTTGTTAGAAACGTAAATCGCTTCTTAATAATTGCTCTAGACAAATTCAGGAAAACAAAGTTTTATTAGCAAGTCTGCAGAGTTGGGCACCCTTCTGAGAAAAAGGCGCGCCGAGGCTTACAAAGTTTCTCATTGTATACAGCACAAGTCCCTCCCCTCTTTGGCTCTAAAGAGCCACGAGGTTCACATTCTAAACCATCAGTATTTTTCCATTCTGCACCCTCGTCACAAAGTCTGCAACAGATGTCTCCAGAGTTGTTTTTTTCTATCCTGTAGTCTTATCAGTCAAGGACTTATTCTTCTCTGTCTGTGTGGTGTCTCTCGAGTTGTTTTTCTATCCTATAGTCTTATCAGTCAAGGAATTGTTTTTTACTCTGCTCACAAAATGTCAGCATTTGCACAATTTAAATTATCCCACTTTTGAGTATACAAAATGTTCTTACAAAAGAAGCATGTCTTGTCTTTTATTATAGAGAAGCCTGTTGGGTCAGGCACATCTGTATTGTTTGAACCGAAATCGCCTCTCACAATCTTGCAATCTTCTTTAATATTGCTAACAACCCGACTGTCTAATTTCATCTCCCCGCCATGACTTTTTATGTTATCCTTGGTTGGTTTTTAAAATCTTCTCAATCCTCTGCATTCCCAATGATCTTTGCCAAACTGTATGCGTTCTCTTTGCTTTCATGCTGCCCATGACTTTCATTATCCACCTTGTCTTCCCCAGAGTATTTTTCTTATTAATTGAAATGAGTATCAGCTGTGCCTCCGAATTATCCTCAGAAACTCCGACCTTTGCTGTTTCAAAACCTTCTGTCCTGGGCTGCCCTTCCCATCAACTCTGGCATATTTCTCTCTCAAGTCTTTGTCGTTACATCATTGAATCATAATCGTTTCACATCCAAACGTGAGCAACAGACCTAGGTTTAAGGGGTGGTTGGGGCGGGGGGAGGGGGGCGTTGACTGTTGGAATTCGGAGAACGATTGCAAGATTGATGAACAAGGTATAAAGAAAGAGAGAGAGTTAGAAGACAGACGACAAGATGTCAAAATAGAGAAAACAAGATTATTGACATAAGTAGATCTACTTCTCTATTTTTTTTGGCAATCTCTATGTGCTGTATGTACGACAGAATAATATCTTCAAATGCTAGTTTTCATGCTTGGTCTGATGCCAGAAACTCACTCTCCAATAATATGGCAGACATTACTGTTGGCAGAATCCAGAAGGCCAACATAATGATGTCGAGGGAGAAAGTTGATTAACTGAAATAAGATGGGAGACCAATGGCAGAAATGGATGACACACATAGTAATAAGTTCGACACACTCGATCAGGGACTCCCAGAGAGGGGGAATCCTTGACATCAGATTATCATAACATCTATGATGAATATCACATTATGTTTTGTAAAGACTATGCGTCATATGCATCATATTTTGATAGCTGTTTCCACGTAGTGCATTCTGAATGTCTTGTGCACATCCTGGCAAACGCACCTGTCTGCACACACACACTAAACAATAGAGATACAAACAGCTGTAGTCAATTCTATTTCAAGTAATCCTATCACGTTTTCACTGTCACTCGCCATGACTTCTTCCGAATGTTTCTTTTATTTCTCTAGGGGATGTCACTTTATTCTCCTCCAGTCTCGGCAGCCATTGTCCACTATTCATTCATTTTCCTTAACAATGTCTTATCGATCCTGTTTCTGATCTTTCAATACAAACAATCAAAACAATCGTCAATGTGACATTTGTTTTTGGTTAAGGCCAAAAAAGTCTGAAAACGGAAAGGTGTATAAACTGTGCAATAAGATGTTTGCAGTTTCAGAAACAAATTATTGAACTGTGTCGCTTTAAAGACAGAATGTTGCATTGCTAGAACAGCGAGAGAAAAGTTTGAAAAAATCCGCATTTAATGTATGTGTTGTGGGAAATTGTGCTAAGAGAAAGTTTTTGTTAGTTTGGCAGTCCTTATGGATAAAGTGAAGTAACAACCTCTCCATTGGCTCTTTGGACGTTTGGTGCATCCCATTTTGTGGGTGCATAAAACAAGAAGATTAATGACCCTGTGAAGTAAAAGCACCACCTTTCTCCATTATTTCTAACATTTTTAGAGCATTTCGAGATGGGGAAGAAGATCAATCGCAGGCGAATTTAAAATTGTTGATGTGAAAGGCGTTTACTGCAAATGTTTTCTCAGTGGAAACGATTGATGTCAGTCTCGGTGGAAACTTATCATATCACTGGAGAGTTTCCTTGTCCTATTCATAAGTGGCTTCTTTCAGTGTGTTATCACACTGTATCAGTGGCAGCATCATTGATAAGGATAAGCAGTTCAAGAAAGAAGTTGTGATCGGAATCTTAGAACCATAGACTGGGATCTTACATTAATGGATGAAAATCTGAGAAACCTTAATGGAAATGAGAGAACAATGAATCAGAATCTGAGAACATCAGACTTGAATGTTCCAACAATGGGCAGGAGTTTATTCTCGGCTATTGATTATCTTTCTGTCGATGGGAAATGGTTAGAAAAACGGATAGAATGTGTCCTGATGATTATTCAGGCGGGTTATTATCCAATCCTCGCTGTTGTTGGTGTTCCGGGTAAGCATATCTGTGCCCATTTATTTAGTCTGCAAACCATTTTGATTGTTGTCACTGTTGTTGTTGCCCATATTTGGCAAAGATACAAATTATTACATTCGCTTCCTGTCTCAAACTCCATCCCTGTTCCACGACTTTCCTAACCTTCACTTACAAACATCTGAGGAGGAACAAAAGTGCACATAAACATGATTGGCTCAATTTTCTCCGAATTAATTTGTACATCAATATTTCTTCTGCCACCAAACCTGTCGATTGCCACCTCCATAATATCCTCAGTCTTCATTTCTATCTGAGTGCTATTTCTAAACAAATCATCATATCCACCTTTCCAGTTGCAGTTACCTTCGGACCACTCTTCCATTTACAAATATATTGATCAAAAACTTATTCTTGTCTCCAACTGGACTGTTGCCACGTGCAAATTGTGAAGCTAGTTTGATTCTAAGATGAAGTGATCATAGTTTGTGTCATCTCTTTCCGGATAGCCTGCAAACACACACGAGGCAGAGGATTGTGTGTTTCGTGACCAGGAAGTGACAGATTAATTGAATTGTTTTGATTCGATAACATTCCGAACGGGAGTGGGTGCCTCGTCCAACATATTCCAAGTTCAGTCCTCCGATGTACTCACTCAATGACAGGCCATCTCTGAAAACTGCTGACGGGAGTACTTTAGTTCTGCCTCCATGGAGGAAGATCCAGAAAATCTTCCAGAAATCCTGCAGGGCAGAATGAAATGACGACTGCAAATGAGAAACTATGGCTGATAAGAAATCGTAATGAAAAATAAATTAGTGACTAACTGATTGAATGTAGGTAATTTGCTGCATCTGATGAAATCCAACCCAAACTATTCGTGTCGGTGGCAATGGAGCTAGTGAAAGATTTATTGAGTGAAACAGCATGAAAATAGTCCCTTTGGTCCAATACGTCTTTGCCAACAATAATCCCAAACTAACCTCGTTAGACCTATCAGTGTTTGACACATCTTACTCGAAACGTTTCCAATTTATTTACATATATAATGATATTTTCTATGTTGTAACTATAAGAAAGAATTAACGAAAATCCTTCAAAAGTCTTAGGATTATGAAAACTGGCAATCAGCTAATGTAACCCTGCATATTTAAAAGAGTATTGGGAGGGAAAGCAAAAAATGTGACAACATTATGTCAGTACTGAGGGAAAAAAAGAAACCTTTTATAAGAAATGTGATAACAAGACATTTAGAGAATTGTGATATGACATAGCAGAGTCAGCCTTGCTCCAGGACGAAGACATCTTCTTTGAGAAGACTATGGAGTCTGTGTTTGTTGAGGAATTCATAAATAGGAATAAGTGGGAGTGCTGTATTTGAATATGCAGATTAATTTTAACATTTTTGTTGACAGGTATGCAACCGTCCACGTGTAAGGGGTAATATAATACTTGGATTGAGAAGTATTACTTGGTCGCAACGCAGATAGCGTAAATAATGACATTCAGTCGTGATCATGTATCACATGTAATCGTGGTTGGAGCACAGGAATTGGCAAGGCAGATGAATGATTTTGCTAAAAGGAAAATCTAGCATGATCGCTTTTTGGGCTGATTAAATGTAGTAAGGTTTGTAAATCTTGTTGTTCAAACGCACCACCATGTCCTTGATCATGAGTCACCAACAATAGTACATCCAGGGGAATCAATAATGGGGATACTAAACCGTATAATTTCCTTCATTGTAAGCTGATTCAACTATGTAAGAAAGGACACGAGCATGCAATTGTAGAGCCTTGCTGAGAGAGTATTTGAATAACTGTAATTTTTTCTGCTTTGTAAGGAATACCACAAAAACAGATGGTGGTACCATAAAGAGAGAATGAAGAAACTGAGTGTTTAATTCGTAGCGCTGTGAGAGAAGAAGAGGTGATTGTGCTGAAGCTCAACAGTTGGTGGTGATCAGTTATTTGCAAAAGGGACATTGACAACATGAGAAATTCTGTACATAACTAGGACTGGTTTATTTGATTTATTGTCTTGTGTAACGACATACAATGGAAATATTTGTTTGCGAGCAGCATAGGCAGACCAACGATATGGAGATCATAGTGTGAAAAAAAACTTGGACCGAGTGAGTCATCCAAATTTCACCGCACAGGAAGTGCACCAGGCAAGATAATTATTTTGAAGATAAGCGTTATTTCAAGCTACAGAATCTATTCAGCAGTCTAATCAAGCATTCCTCATTCTCTGTATGCCTCTGCGGCATCACAGGTCGATTGGGCGAGAGACACACCTCTGAATGAATACTTAAAGTTAATGTGCAATCGCTGTGCGACTCTGCTCTGAACGTTACGTTGTTAACGATCCCTGAAAGCGATCACAATATTTCCCTTCTGAAACAGTCAGCCTTTCTTTAATTACCCACAGTGTTACGAGGGTTAGTCAGGGTTAAATATAAGGTCGGGGAATGGGTTTGCGTGGGTGACTTTTTCGGATCGGCCGAGTTGGACTTGTTGGGCTGAAGAGCCTGTTTCCACATGGTAGAGAATCTCATCTCACCGTGATCTGACCTCCATAGAGAAGACCAGCCTATCTTCTCGGAGTTGGAAGCTGCATAATTCAGACTTTGCACAAGACGTTTGGCTTCCTTCCTGACTGTTCGAAAACAAATACTGCTAAAGTAGTAAATGGGTACAATGCGCAATGGAGGCACCATGGACAACGTGGAGCAGTCTAATTTGCATTATGTGCTTAATTTCTTTGTCATGTTGAAATATTCCGTCCCTGTGCAAGTAAGTCGAGGGCCTGAATGGCTTCTTCCTGGTTCGATTGAATGGGGCCAAGGGACTGATTGGGCTAATCCTCGTGCGTAATTAACAACTTGATGCCTTAAATAGTGTGTGGATGCTGTCATTTTAGAAGGTTGGATTACTCTTGTTTCTTTTATGAAAGGGATTGAATGTGAGCTAACAAATTGGCTAATTAAGGCCACTTGAATAAACAAATTGAGAGGCCTTGAGATTGTTTTAATGCACCTGGAATATTGTGGCCTGCTCTCATAGATTAGTCTTTCTGACATTTGGTTTCTCATTAGCATCAGAGGCGATTGGGTTTTCAACAGAGTTGTAAGCTTCAGTGAATGTCTCCTGGATGCTACTATCTCCGAATTTTCTCTGGAGATTCTTTTCGTCCTGGATTGGAGAACTGCTTGTGAGAATTTGTGTCTGGATTTTGCTATTTGCCAAGATGTTTCTTTATAGGATGTAACTATATTGGAAGAAATAATTACTAATAGTATCTGAATAAATTATTTGTTAAGTTTTCTAATACAATTAGGTTATCCTCGATTCCCCTGTCATTGATTTTAATTTATCGCATGTATTAAAGTAAGTACGTTTTACTACATATCAAGCAGTTTGACCATTCGCATTTCATCTGGCTCAGACATTTTACATCTGTCGTTCAAATAAGAAAACGTTAGGGTTAAGTGTACGTTGGAAAACAAATTTGAGGGGTTCTCGGCTTGTCCACAATACTACACCCCTTTTGTTCATGTTTAGTAGCCTGGAGTGACAGACTTGGCTATTCCTCTTCTTGTCCAAAAGTTTCAATGGACTGAATGAATCTTTCATCTTCCTGTGAAACCCAGATCAGTTGCAGAATGAAATCTTTTTTCAATTTTGAACATGTGCAGTGTCTTTTATTACGTTTGCACGGATGTTACGTACACTTGAACAGCACAAGCGTGAATATTGTCCAGGTTTGCTGCACGTGGACGTAGAGTTCTTCAGGAGCTGTAGGAGAACCATTTGTTCTGAGAATTTTGTGTGTGATCTTCAATGAATGCGCATACTTGTGATGTTATGATGGGGGAAAGGCATTGATGAAGTAGGCGAAGATGTTTCTGCCGAGGAAGCTAACTTGAGGATAACCCGCTGAGATGTCCTGGGACTGAGAGGATTTATGTCTCCTAAACACAAACTCCTTCTTTTGTTCTTCAATCACTTCAACCAGTGGGACATTTACACTGATTCCCATTAATTGTTCGGGATCCTTCAAACGATCCTCAGATAAATACTGCGTTGGTATCGTGGCAATTCATTCCTTACCCTTATTTTTAGCTGTTTTGTTCACGGCAACAGGTGCTGGTGTGGGAGCAGGAAATGTTTTCTTCACCCTCAGGGTATTAAATGTCAGGAATTCTCGCTTCCAAGGAGTGACAAGAGCAAGATTACTAAAAGTATTACACAAGAGCTACGTGGCTTTTGACCTATCAGATAGTTGAGGGCGATGAATAATTGGGCATTAAAGAGGATTTCAGACCTAGTCCGATATGCCATGATGTTATTGAAGAGGACAGCAAGCTTGTGGGGCCTGAATGAACTGCTCCTCTTTCTGATGTTCTCACATTCTGCTATTGGAGGGTTAGTGGATACTATTTACATGCAAGTTCAGTTTTTGAATGCTGCAATCGGGAAGGCAGAGGATTATGTGAGTCACCATTTCCTGAGGCATGGGGGCTTTATTCACAGTTAATCTGGGTGAATAGTAAACCATCAAGTAAACTACAATTCGTAAAGAGAGATGAGGGACTTCTTTTTTTAGCAGCGTGGTTCTCTAATTGCCTTTTCTAATCTATCCAAAACGTATCCAACAGTGTTCAGGAAGTGACTGGTCTCCTCTGTTTCTGTGCATAGCGTCACATATATAAGTAGCATCCAAATGCTCGTGTCTAGCAGTTTTAATGGGCTGAATGGAACATAGGACTGAGAAGCAGGGATGACCCATTAGATAGTTTGAGTGTTCTGCACCAGGCAGCAAGATCATAACTGATCTGGTAGAGAACTCAGAATCACTTTTCCTTCGGAATCCCATTATCCTTAATTCGTTTCGATGTCAAATGTTCAACTAACTGAGTTGTGAAAGAATGTAAACAGAGACGCATCACACACTTCCTTTGACAAGAATTCCGACTCGAAATTACATTTTAGCATCTCTCCTCATCCTTCTTATCAAATTGGAGAGTCAAATCGGATGTAAATAAACCATTTTTGTCCAACTTGTCCACGCTGACCAGATTCCCTAAACGAATTTTACCCCATATGCCTGCATTTGTCCCATATGACACAATCCTTCCCATTAAAGTACACATTCAGAAGACTTTTAAATGTCTAATTGTACCAAACACCACCACTTCCATGGCAGCTAATTCAGTAGCGGCAACATCCTCTGCATAAGAAATTTGCCCATAAGATCCCTTTAAAATCTTTCTACTTTCAGCTTCAACCGATGCGCTCGAGTTTTGGACTCGCGTTCCCTGGGAAAAAGGCCATGGCTATTCACCCTATCCATGTGCGTCATGACTGTATACACCTCACTGATGACACTCCTCCACCTCCAATATTCCAGGAAAAACAGCCACAGCTTGTTCAGGATCCACATTTAGCTCAAATCCTCCAAACATAGCAACACCCTTTTAAATATTTTTCTTGTCCCATCTCAAGTTTAACAACATTGTTCCTTTAGCAGATCATCCCAAATTGTAAACAGTAGTCTGAACGCGGCCTCACATATGACCTGCACGGCCGCATCATGACCTCCTAATTACTATGTTGAATGCTCTGACGGCAACAAGACCAAACATGTTCTTCAACAACCTCTGTATCTGCGACTCCACTTTCATGGAACAATGCAATTGCACGCGTAGGGTGCTGTTTTCAGAAGCAATTCCAAGGGTAGCACAACTATTTGTGTGAGCCCTGCCCTAATTCATCTTCTCAAAGGTCCAAAACTCACACTTATCGAAATTAATCTCTGTCTGTCACTCCTCGGCTCATTGGCCCAACTGATGAAGATCCCGTTTTACGCTGAGGCCACCTTCATCTCGATCCGCTACACCATCTATTTTGATATCAGCAGCAAACCTATTAATCATGCCGCTGATACGTTGTTCGTTTCAGGGCTTGATTACTTCACACAATGCATCCGCTTTAGTCTCAGCCATGTTATGCGCAGAGGCAGAAAAACAGCCTTAGTATCATCGAAGATATACTTTGCATGAAGCGGAATAACTCCATTCCCTTTCCAAATCACTTCATGCATCTTCAGACTAACTGGATGTCATTTATGTACCATTCAATAGTGGAATCTTTCTCCAGGTGTATAATTTACTTTTGTTTTTGCCTTTCTGAAAGCACAGCCTACACACAACACACATTGCTATTATTCTTTTACAGGAAGTTTGCTCATGATCCTGCTCTGTCTAAATCCCATTGCAAATATTCTGATCCAGTTGACGTCTAATTGCATGATTACCTTGTTGTCCTAGCAACCCGAGCACCAAGCCATTCAGCGCCTTTGTCCAAGTCGTTAATCTATATTATAAATTGTTGAAGATCTCAGACTGATCATTCTGAGTTCCATTAGTAACAATTTCAATCTGAATTTAAGCAAGTACCTCTTCACTGTATTTATCACTTCACTGTTAGCCAACCAGGTATACACTATTCCTGCGTAGTAGAGTAGAAATTTTAAATGGCCTCGTTAAGTGCTTTGTTGCTGCTTGTCGATGTGTGCTGCTGTGCAAGGGACCTGTATGTCTTTGTGCCCGAGTCACAGAATTTTAGTCTGTTGGTGCAGCATGTATCTAAAAAGACAAATGGACTTTTGTACTTCATTGCTAAAGGGTTTGACTGCATGTTTCAGCTGTATCGGTAGCTGGCCAGATCACATTGGAGTACTGTGTTTAGCTTTTATCTCTTCACTTTGTGAAAGAATATATGTGCAGATGCGATTAACTGAGTTGATTTCGGAATTGAGAGGTTCAGCTGATGAGGGGAGACTGAGTCGTCAATGATTATATTCATCGGAATTCAGCAGAAGGAGGCGGATCACATAGAAATATAAACAAAATTACGTTAATGAACGAATGGCTAAGACAGAAGCAGGGTGGATATTTCCACTGGCGGATGAAACTAGAACAAGAGTGTATAGCCTAACGTTTAAGAGGACCAGGTTGATCACCAAATGGAGGAGGAAGGTATTCACTCAAAGTGTTGTGAACCTGAGATATTCACTGCCAAATGAAATAGTTGAGGCGTCCTCACTGAATGCTTTTCAAGCTAACACAGCTAAGTTTATAATGAATCAAGGAATTAAGAAATATTGTGACAGGGTAGAAAAGTGGAGTTGAGGACACGAAAAGATTACCCATGATCTCATTACATTGAGGATCAGGCTTGGAGGGCCAGACTTCCGCCCGCTCTTTCTTGTTCTGGTGTTCTTATGTTCTTATATTCTGAGTTTAGCAATACTCCAGTAGGGTCAGTTGTTGTCAGATCATTTGCTAGAGGCAGTGCTGTCAATGATCCATAGTCTTGAGACTTTAAAGGAAAATAACAGAATATGGACTAACACATTAGTAGAACGCTGTCCTGTCAAAATGCTATCTTTCAGATTAAGCTATAAATCTAGTCGACGGGGACAGGCGCTGGATGAAGTTCTGAGAGCGATGGGACATGTGGCTTGTTCGGGTCAGGTGATAAGACAGATTTACAGTGAATGTGATAGAGCAGACGCTATACGGTGGCATTTATCCTGGCTGAGTCGGGAAGGTGAGTCACTCTTATCCTGTATTGTTGGAGATTTCGACAGACCACAGTTGCTACATTGATCTGGGTAGTGAGCACAGACCACGCTCAGGGTGTCTGCTAGCGTGGACGTGTCTGGGAAGACAATGGTCCTCCTCTGTACTTGCCCATCCACCACAACCACCGTGCACCTGCTATCGTGGTGTAATTGCCACTTATCTACCATTGACCCCAGTTACAAATCTGCAGAAAAATCTCCATCATCCGAATGCACATTAATATCCCATTCACCTGCCATTCCTTGAAACACTGGCCCATGTTGCAAGATGCAATCCAAATGTCTTAATTTCAGCATCCTGAAACCTGGGAACACGTCCTACCATGACACTTTATCTCAGTCTCCACTTCCCTGTTAATTTCTCAAGCCCCGACTATTTGTTGATATTTAAACTCTTTCCACCATCATCGCTCTCTCTGACGGTGATCTTCACACCTCAGCAACACCTGTCATGACACAATGGATTTATGGAACTGCAAATGGATGTTAACTGCACATCCTGTCACTTCCATCATGGACCTAACACAGTGTCACCGAGCAATGCACTGGAGTTTTCTGCACAACGATTTATGTTCGATTAATAACTGTTCCAGGTTTACAGATCACTTCAATAATGTTCCTTGTACAGCTCCACGCGCTGAACAGCTATCTACTCCGAGTTTATGAATCAATTCAACAGTGAATCCTGCGTAGTGTTCCATTCTGTAGAGATTGTTGTTGTACTGATCGGTACATGAAACTGGGCAGTACAGAGTTTCTCATCTGGATTTACGGTGTCTAGATTGGTTTTGTGAGATGGATTGAGAATATCATAAAACGAACTACGTTAGCTGACGCTGCATTACCTTTATAGCATGTTCTCAATCGTGTGTATGAGACCTTCAAACTTTCACTACTCCAACTAATCACATTCCTTCTAAATCTTCAACATTTCTGCAGCTTGTTCTCCTTTGCTTAATTATCCACTTTTAAGACAAACATCAGCCCTACTGAATCTTATAATAGCCTTTGCTGTTGGTTTCGCTCGATTTTCAGGTTCCATCCTTATGAAGATCAAAAACAATTTCGAAAAAATCTGTGGTCGACGTTCTTGTTCACTTCCACCTTTTTCCCATGTCATGTTCCATTTATATGGGTATTCTGTCTCTTTCACTCACGTGTTTGAACTTTCGTCTATGCTTAACAACTGAACACATGTGCTTGTTCCTCTCAGCTGGATGTGTGGTCACCAACACGAGGTGGTCCCATGAGAATTGCTCAAAAGACCAGACATCTAACATGTATCTGAGCGGCTTCTGACTGACTTGTTCTTAAAAGGTAGTGGAGGCGCTGTTGATGGTTTGCTGGAGGTTGCACTGTGATTTGCCTCAGACATTCAGGGAGACAAGGGGATTCGATGACCAAGTCTGAACGGAATACGGAGCATCTGTGTCTGAAACATGAACAACGAGGAGACAAGGCTTCAGAAAGGGGTAACTCTGAAAACAGCGTGAGCATCTGTGGTGGGGTGTGTGGATTGTGTGGGAGAGAGAAATCTGCCGTATCTAGTCAATAGGAAACTGTCAAAGTTTCAGTAAATCTGACACGGGAACATGCAGTGCAGGATTTATTGGACAATCTTGAATAAAGGATTCCCCTTTGGTAAAAGGCTCAACATACCCGCCCCTCCTCCTCACCCAACCAACAACAACAAAACATCCCTAGTGTTCTGCGAGAAATGGAGCGACTTGGAACATCAGTTAGCAGGACATAAGAGAGATTATCATAGAATCCCGACAGTGTGGAAGCAGACCGTTCGCCCATCGAGTCCACACAAATCCTCGAAACCGCTTTCCACCCAGAATCCCCGATTTTACCATCGTAGTACAACATTTTCTCATGGCTAACGCATCCAGCCTTCACACCCGTTCATCGCGATGGGCGATTTGGCATGAGTCGATCAAGTGTGGAACTGGAAGACAAAAACACAGCAGGTAAATTAGCAGTGGATAGGATGTTTCAGGTGAGAAACTATCATCAACAATGGTGAACGGGAAGGGGCTGCAAAATAAATAGACAGCGGAGTGGCACCCAGGGAAAGATAGATGAATGATGTCAGGTGGATGCAGGTGGGAAGTAATTGGTCGATGGGAAGACTGGAGTGGATAGGTGGGAAGCAAGATGATCCATTCGGTCAGGCCAAGGGGACAGATAAAAACCTGGGATGAGCTTGGGTTTAGTATGGCCAACCGAACCTGCGCATATTTGCGTTGTGGCAGGACATTGGAACACATGGAGGAAGCCATCACAGGCACAGGGATAATGTGCAAACTCCGCACTGCCAGTTGCTTGGTGTTGGAATTGAACCTGGTTCCCTGGCGCTGTGAGCCTAAGTACCTAAATAAGCCAATGATGGAGATGGAAGAACAGTTCTGATGTCTCAACGAGTCAGAGCAAACCCTCCAGTTCACACTGTGTCATTAAGTCCAGCCATCTCTTACCATTTCAAAAACTTACGACATTCCATTCGTCCTGAAAACAAAACATAACATCTTATGTATCACGTTATATCCCATCTGCCAAACAATTATTCAATCACTACATCTGTTTATAACCATTTGCAATCTCTCCCCCTCCTCCTGTTAATTAAATTTGCTGTTTATCTTTTTGTCATCACCAACCTGAATTAGAGTACCTTTGTTCCACTCCTCCAAATCATTGGTCTCGATTGTAAATAGTTGAAGACTCAGCACTGATCACTGCATGATAGCACTGGTTTCATGCTGTCAAACTGATCAAGGTTGTTTTATTATGAGTGTCTGCTTTCTGTTTGGTCATCAATCCTTCCCCGTTCCTCACCAGGGTATTTGAAGGTTTAATACGAACAAGGGATATTTTGAAATGCAGTCCCTAGAGCCTGCTCTGGCAGTTAATACGATTATGATTGATGTCATCTCGACCTTAGATCCACTTTTCAGCCTGCTCTCCATAATCCTTCGTTTTCTCAATGTTCCAGCATCCACTGCACTCTGCGGCAGTGAACTGCATAGATTCACAACCATTTGAATGAAGTAATTTGGCATCACCGCTGTTCTAAATCTGCTCCACGTTATGCTAAAACTACGGCCTCTTGTTCGAGGTTGCTCCAAATGAGGAAATATCCACTTGACGTCTCCATTTTCAATTACCTTTAGCATTGTACAGACCTCAATGAAGTCTCATCTCATTCTGCCAATCTCCAGAGACTACAGGCCTGATCAGCTGAATCACTGTTCACAAGAAACACTCCTCATCTCTGGAATCAGCCTAGGCAACCTCGTCTGAACTGCCTCCAATGGAACTGCAAAGCTTCTCCAGTCAGGGCGCCAAATCTGGGCACAGTCCTACATTTGAAATCTCACTAATGACTTGCATAGTAGAAGCAACATTTCTTAACTTTTATACTCTATTCTTTTGGAATCAATGCTGCAATTCCACCTCCATTCGTCATTACCTGCTGTACTTGAGTGCAAGTTATCTGTGATATGCACAGAGATCACACACGTCAAATAAGGTCACACAGATTCCTCTGTACCTCAGCACGCTAACGTTTCTCACCATTTCAATCATATGTTGTCTGTCTATTTCTCTCATCAAAGTAGACACAACTGATAATTATTCATGATCAAATTCTTCTGTCAAATTATGGTTCAATTCGCCTAAGCTACCCATATTCATTTGTAAACTTCATCCACCTTCATTGAAACTTACATGACAAACTGTGTTATTGTCATCTGAAAATTTGCCTCCATTATTTTACAATCCTGTAACTAGGTAACAGTGTAGTTTGCAAATTGTTGGTGCCTGCATAGCGAGCTGTATGACTGCCTAATTTTGGCAACTCGGAAACGACCGATCTATTCTTTTTTTCATTTTGTTTTGGACCAAATCTCCATCCAAGCTATTAAGTTACTTTGCATACCAGGTGCTCTTATTTGACAGATTAGTCTTTTCTCATTCTGAAATTTCTTCTGGATATCCACATATATTAAATCCCCAGGATTCCCATTGTCACACTTGTTTCTTACTTCTTTCACGAGATGTAACAAATAATTCAAATACGATTTGTTCTTCATAAACCCATGCATACTCTGATTAATTTTGATTTGACCGGGCAAATCTCCTGTTATTAGTTCCTTGAAAATGCATCCTAATAGTTTGCTGACTATTTTTATTTGCCAGTGCAGATGATCATTCCAAGTCCTTCTCCTTCTATAATCACTACGGTCACTTTCAATTCATGTGTAACAAGCACAAGGCTTTAAAATATCTGCTCCGATTCCCATGTAAGGGGTATGAGCCACTGAATGGTAATATTCTGCACATAGATTACACACTCGAAGGGCTGACTGCCCTCATAGCGTTCCTCTATTAGAGTCTAAATGGCTTGATCATCCAGCTGTTGTTCTGCTGCTATTCGTAAGAGGCTAAAGGTCTGCTTGTCCCCCTCTTATTACTGTGTAAGGCGTTTGAGGGATCATGGAATCGTCCTGTTATTGTAAAACAGTTTGAGGGGCGAAAACACCTCCTCCTTTTCTTTGGTCTACTCCTGCCTCGCGGAAATGGGATTGAAAAAGTGCTTTGACTTCACCCGTTCCACGACAACAGACAAGTGAACTGAGTTAACGCCTGCTTTCCTACAAGAATATCTCAATGTATTTTTATCCTTCTTCAATTTCTGTGCAACAGCTTCGATGGGTTGTCAAACCTTCTTTTATTCCAGTATACCGATCTCCAGTCATTTTCCTGCCCTCTTCCAGTTCCTGTGCTGCAGACATGAGGAGCCTGAATATGCTGACCTTGTTGCTGTGCAACTGAATACCAATGCGACATAGCCAACTCTAGGTCCTGAAATCACGGCTTCATGGGCTGATTGGCCTCCTCTTGTTTCTGTATATCAAGCTCCAGGGACTGAATTGTCTCATCCTTTTCAGGTGCAACAGGGTGAAAGGTCTGTGTAACAGGCTGGAGAAGCAGAGTGGATTCCTCCATATGCAGTGTTAAAGACTTCTGTTGCTGACCCTCCGTTCTCTCTGCTATGTCAATGAAAGATCATCTTCCATTCCTGTAAAGGATAATGGATATTGCATCAACCTGACAACGCGTTGCTTATAAACTGACATCTTTATTGCAGTCATCCTTCACGGACACATCACTGAGCTGCTTCCAAATTGACAGTGTACTTTCTACAGTAAGGAGACCATATTCGTACACACTGCGTCAGATGTGATCTCACTGAGTCCTGAACAGTGGCAGACATACTTTGCCAACCTGCCATAAGGGTCCCATCCGGGTTAGATAAGTCTCTGCTGTCTGGAGGAATACACAACATTGTTGAAAGCTCACTGCCTTTTTCGACTCCACGAGCATGACGAGGGATCGAGTCAAAATGTCAAAATGGCGAGAGGAATGAATGATCTCAATGTTGAAATAAGTCTCGTGAAAGATCTCGTCTGAATCTGCCATTAATATATCCAGGGCCCTCATTGCTCTGAATATACTGTATCTGATAAAGTTCAGGTTGTAAATGGCAAGGAAAATCAACTTCGTTGGGAATTATACATCAAATGAAAACTGCAATGCAATCGTTGGGCGTGTAAAAAACAGGAAATCTCATATCCAAGTTTGTATGAACTGCAGAAAAAAAATGGACAAACTCAAGTTGCATCAGAACAGTGCTAAACAAGTAACCGTTGTGAAAAGTGCATTTCATGAGCATGTATGAGATATTTTCGCAGCAAGTTGAGCACCGAGCTAAATATCAGGCTGTTTTGAATTGGTGTTGTGTGATCAGAAGAGCTAACTGAAAATCTTGTTGTGAAGGAGTTTTTTTTTATAGGCGTGATAGTGATTATTAATGCTTATATGATGTCTGAAAACAAAAGGGTTTGTTATGAATTTATGGCTATACATCTGAGTCAGGCAAGCCATTACGTTATTTGGGACAAGTCATCTTCAGTGAGCTGGAAACATGTGTGAAAAAAAGATTTAAAGGAAGTTAGACAATGTTTAACAGTTGTAGAAACACTGTAAGGTGAAAAATATCCATCTACTCTGACAAGTTGAAAAGACCACAACAAAAGTGACATTACGATGGTGAACTGAAGTGGGTGATGATCGCATTTGATCTCTGGGCCCGGCTCAGAAAAATGCCAAATATTTTGTTAAAGCGGTTAATCAGGGAAACATAGTACCCAGCAATTTACAACCACGAAACTGTTATGAAAATCAAAATGAGAACAGGAACGCAAACTAACAAGCAGCACAAAGGCTGCAAAGCAAACTTTCTATCGATATCTTAAAGGAAAATGAAAACGAGGTCAAATGTGAAACAGTAAATGTGCAGAAAAGATAATGAATAGTAGAGAATAGATAAATTACAAGGAAGCTAAACAGCTATTTTGTGACTGTCTTTAAGGATTAAGATCAATAAATTTTCCCGGAAAGACTAAGTGACCATGGGCCATGTGGAATTAAAGATTGAAATCATTCATAAGAGTAACGAGGCAGTATTTGTAACACAGCTGGATTGAGCGGTGGTAAGTCTGACAGACCGAAAGTACTTTTTAATGGAATTTCAGAGTAAGTAGCAATCCACATATTGATTACTTTGGGTATCGATATGTTACGTTCCAACGCAGTTTGCAAAGGCAGGACATCTGAAAGATTACAAATGAAAACCGATGGTTGAAAGTGAGAAAGAGGGGGAGTAGACAACCACAGACCAGGTAAAATCTCATTAATTGTACGGAACCTGTTGGATTGCATTATAAAGGACATGATATCAGATATTTAAAGGGTATTAGGAAAATTCGAGAGAATAGTAACGCATTTATGAAAGGAAAATCATAATTTACAATTTTTTTTTACAATGCTTTGAAGATGTGTCTTGTAGCCACAGGTAATGGAGCAACACAGGATATGGTCTCACTGGAGAATCAGGAGGATGTTTTTCCGAACTCACGCAGTGAGTCAATAAGCAAAATTAAAGCAAAGGATATTGCGAGGTGTATATGCAAAGGAATGGAAGAAATTAGTTTGACCTTCATTGAAATGAAATCTGTAGATATTACGAAATGTATCGTGTGCAAGAAACACAGAATGTTGGTGAGACAGTTATGTGGGAATTGAGTACAATCTCGGCGTCCCAATGCAAAATGCATTCTCCAGATTAATTCCTCAGGTGGCAAGATTGGCTGATGAATAAATTCAGTCTGGGTGATCATGAAATTCAAGGAATGAGCAATGATCGCAGTGAGACTTCTGAACTCCCAAGCCAGTCAATAACTTCTCAACGTCTGTCGTAAAAACACTATTTCCTCTGAGTGGCTGTGCATATGGGTCCACGTGTTTTATGGTTTTGTGTGTGTGTGTGTGTGTGTGTGTGTGTGTGTGTGTGTGTGTGTGTCTGTCTGTCTGTGTGTGTGTGTCTGTTTTCCTGTGATTTTGCCTCTATGCGTCTGTACCTGTCTTTGTGTCCCTCTATGCTGATTGATTGATCGATCGATCGATTGATTTTCATGCGTACCTCAGCAAAGTTAACAGCTGTGTTTATGTGCAGTACAGACGAATCATAGGAAGCAAGAATGTAGCGAAAGAGAAAGGGAGGACTGCAGATGCTGCAGATCAGAGTCGAGAGTGTGGTGATGGAAGGGCACAGCAGGGCAGGAACCATCCGAGGAGCAAGAGCATTAACTTTTCAGACATAAGCTCTTCATCAGGAATTGGTTTGTGAGCTGGGGGCTGCGAGTGAAAAGTGAGGAGGTGAGGCTGTGGGAAAAGTAGCTGTAGTAATGCTCGCTAGATGAATGTGGGTGGAAGGTGTTTGTTGGAGGTAGGGAGAGTGGATAGATGGGAAAGAGGATGGACCGATCAAGAGGGCTGTGCCAAGCTGAGGCTTGGGATTGGGAACATATGGTGGCGAGTGGAATGAAAGAAAATGGTGAAATCCAAGTTGTTCCTCTGTGGTTGCAGAGTTACATTTCGGAATATGATGCGTTCCTTCTCCAGGTGTTGGATGTTAAGGGTTTTGCACTGGATGAGTCCCAGGACCTGTTTGGGTGGGTGGAGTGGGAGAGGGATTAGAATTGTTCAGCCACGGGACGGTGGGGTTTGTTGGTGCAGTTGTCGCAGAGATGTTCTCAGAAATGATCCGCAAGTTGGTGCCTTGCCTCCCTAATTTGGAGGGGATAACATTGGGTAAGACAGATAGTGTGTGTAACATTGGTGGAGGTACAGGTATAATTCTGTTCAATGGGGAAGGATATTCGGACCCTTGGACGGAAGTTAGTGGAGAGGTGTGGGCGCAGGTTTTTCGCTTCCAGCGGTCGTAGGTGAAGTTATCGGGAGTGGGGTATAGGTTGGAGGTGGGTATGGATCTTATGAGGGAGTCACGGAGAAAGTGGTCTCTTCGGACCACTGTGACGATTGAGGTGCTCCGGTTATACATGGTGTAAGTATTGGAGGATGACGAAATGTATGCAGAGGTTGCTGAGGGTGGATGGTGAGGACCAGATGATATGCCCTGGTTGGTTTGGGATTAGTGTGCTTCAAGGGCAGAAGTAAAGGATATGCTTTAGAGGGCATCGGCGATGACGTAGGAAGGAAAATTCATATCTTGCAAGAGGGAAAACTAGGATTTTCTATGTTGCTATTGGTCATCCTGGGCAGAGTGCGGCAAAGGCAGAGCAATTGGGATTGAGGGATGGCAGTTTAACAGACATCGGATGAAGGGAGGAGTAGCTCTGGGAGTGGGAGGGTCTGTTGAAGATGTCTGCGAATAGTCGGTCGTCGGATATCGAAATGGAGAAATCCCGGAAGGGTGGGGAAGTGACCAACATGTTCCAGGTGAATTTGAGGTCTACATGAAAGCTGTTCGTGAAGTTGATGAATTGTTCAGCCTCCTCGTCGGAGCACGAGCTAGTTCCGCTACCTTCATCAATCAAGTGGAATAACAGGTGGGGGCGGTGCCAGTGTAGCTGTGACAGATCAAGCGAAGGACACAGCTGAATCCCATGCAGCTGTCCTTGGAAACTCAACTGGTTTGGAGGAAATCAGTGGATTGGAAGGTGAAGTTGTTAAGAGTGAGGACGAGTTCAGCCAGGCAGATGAGTATGTCAGTGAAAGGACATTGTTTGAGGTACGGTGACTGGAAGAAAATGAGTGTGAGGAGGCATACCTCCTGGCAGACAGATGTTTACAGGGAGTGGATATCGATGGTGAAGCTCAGGAGTCAGGGACCAGGGAAATCAATTTCTTAGAGGAGGTGAAGAATGTGGCCGGTGTCCTAAAAGTAGGCAGTGAACACCTGGATTAAGGGGGATTGGAAAGTGTCAGGGAATACAGAGATGAGTTCAGTGGGACAGGAAGTCTAAACCAATGGGTCGATCAGGGAAGTCAGTTTTGTTAATCTCCAGTAGGTGGTAGAATCTGGCAGAGAGGGGTGCATGGACGATCAGGTTGGACGCTTTTGCTGCGGGATTTCCGCAGATGATGAGATGGTGAATGGTCTCGGAAATGATGGTTTGGTGATGTCAGGTGAGGTGGTACTCAACGGGACAGTGGGAGGATGTCTTGGCGCCTCGCTTCAGTGGTGTAGACGTCACATAGCTAAACTACCACTCTGCCCACCTGTGGCTTGGATGGTGAGGTTGGGGTTTGAGAGGAGGGAGTGGATGTCTGCGCTTTTTGAGGGCAGGGGCTTGGTAGGGGTGGACAGGTAGAGACAGTTAATGACGCAGTAGCAGTTACAAATGATGAGGTCAAGGTGCATAACAGGCCTCTAACAGGGGAGGTGAAAGTGAGGACTGCAGATGCTGGAGATCAGAGCTGAAAATGTATTGCTGGAAAAGTTCATCAGGTCAGGTAGCAGGAGAATCGACGTTTTGGGCATGAGCCCTTCTTCAAGAATGAGGAAAGTGTGTCTAGCAGGCGAAGATAAAAGGTAGGGAGGAGGGACTTGGGGGAGGGGCGTTGGAAATGTGATAGGTGGAAGAAGGTCAAGGTGAGGGTGATAGGCCAGAGTGGGTGGGGGCGGGAGCTGAGAGGAAGAAGATTGCAGGTTAGGAAGGTGGTGCTGAGTTCGAGGGATTTGACTGAGACAAGATGGGGGAGGGGAAATGAGGAACTGGAGACATCTGAATTCAACCCTTGTGGTTGGAGGGTTCCTAGGCGGAAGATGAGGCGCTCTTCCTCCAACCGTCGTGTTGCTATGGTCTGGCGATGGAGGAGTCCAAGGTCCTGCATGTCCTTGGTGGAGGGGGAGGGGGAAGTGAAGTGTTGAGCTACGGGGTGGTTGGGTTGGTTGGTCCTGGTGTCCCAGAGGTGTTCTCTGAAACGTTCTGTAGGTAGGCAGCCTGTCTCCCCAATATAGAGGAAGCCACATCGGGTGCAGTGGACGCAAAAAATAATGTGTTTAGAGGTGCACGCGAATTTGTGTTGGATATGGAAGTATCCCTTGGGGCCTTGGAGAGAAGTAAGGGGGGAGGTGTGGGTGCAAGTTTTGCATATTGTGCGGTTGCAGGGAAGGTGCTGGAAGTGGAGGTTGGATTGGTGGGGGGTATGGCCCTGACGAGGGAGTCACGGAGGGAGTGGTCTTTTCGGAGAGCTGAGAGGGAAGGGGAGGGAAATATATACTTGGTGGTGGGTTCCGTTTGGAGCCGGCGGAAATGACGACGTATAATACGATGGGAGCCCAGTTTTATGGTTTGTGTTGGACATGAGACAAGGGATCCTCATCGAGTGAGCAGGAGACTTGATTTAAAAAGTGGGCTCAGGGTCGAGGCAGCGGAAGAAATACTCGAAGTTTGTGAGGCATTTCAAACTCATTAATTCGGGAGTGTAGAGGGATGGAGGTGAGACATTTCCTGACGACTAAACCCCATTGAGGGAGAAGTCGGGGGAAAAGGGAATACATAGCAAGGCTAGGAGGAATAACCTTGGGAAGGGCTCGAGCTGTGTGTTGGCAGAGACTACCCTTTGAATGACTGCAATTATCTGATCAAAAATGGCGTCACCAGCAGACGTGACAACCACAATGGAGTGGAAGGCTGGGTAAACAGTTGTGCCTGTGATGGCAGAAGTGACGTCAAGCGCAGTGGCCGTGAAATTGCAGACTGGTTTCGCCTGTGACGCCCCTGGCTGAGGAGAGGATGCAGTTGATGGAATCAGCCATGTCCAGGTGACTGATGTCTTGGGAGATAAGTGGCTGGGGCAGTGGCTAATGTGGAAGCAGAGATGACGTACAGAGCACTTTCCTGTATGTGCTGGAGGCACTGAATCCATGCAGTCGTTTTCCTGGCTGAGGTGGTTTTCTGGACAGCAATCGCAGAAATGATGCGTTCGGCAGTGGCTGAGGTCGGTGGGGTGGCGAGGACGGAAGTAACCTGAAAATTCGCTGCGGGAGTGCAGCAATGAGTGACCACGTGGCTAATGCCATCTGAGCATCTTCAGAGGCCAGGGGCCAGGATTCAGAGACCAGGGGCTAAGACCCCCTATCATTGAGGTAACCGAATGCAAGTTTGTTTAATTTACATTCTTTTATGTCCACCATAATGGATAAAGATCATTTTGTTCTGTGACAGACTTCTTCAAAGGATATATAACAGCAGAAGTCCCATGCAGGTCTGGTAGTGTTTGGCCCTGAGGCATACCAAGGCTCTCTGCATGTACAATAGGATATACCGAGCAAAGGATTTCGACGTAGGCACACAGATTACAATGCACAGGCTGTACAAGTTAGACCAACGCTGGCAAGGTCAGTATTATTTCAGGCTGGAGAATCCGTTCGGCAGTTAGATAGCCGTTGAGAAAAAAGCTGTTCCCGAATCTGATGTTGTCTGTATTATGGCTGTTGTAGCTCTTCCCGACATAAGATGTTGTTGGACGTAAGTAGTAGAGTGTGATTGGTCTTTAATGATGTTGACAGCCTTCCCGTGGCAGTGAGCTGTGCGAATCGAGTCCATGGATGGAACGTTGGCGCTCGTGGTGGCTCGTGTGAATTCATCTGTCTTTCTGTTACTCAACAACATATCTATCTCAGTCTTAAATTAATTCAATGTTCTAGCCGCCAAACACTTCTATGGCAATGAATTCCATAGATTCACCATTCTCTGGCTGAAGAGGTTTATCCTTACCTATGTTCCTGATATCCTCCCGTTACTCTAGAATGGCCTGTCCCGTCTATTTATTAATTTGTAAGTTTCCATTAGAAGCCCGCTCATCCTACTCAACTACATCCAATATAGACCCAAGGTCTTGAAACGATACCTGAACGATTCCATTAACGCCTCCACTATGTTTTCAGCTATAACCCTTCGAACGCTGGCGTGCAGTTCATCCATTACAGACGATGTATTCACCTTAAGGCCATACAGCTTTTGTAGCACTTTTTCCTTCGTATTGCCAACATACTCAACTGTGCCCCCTCACTCTCTTGAATTTTGGGATATTTCACATAACATCCATCGTGAAGACTGATATGCACTGATTACTCAGTTCCTCAGCCACTTTCTTGTTCCAAACTATTATCAATCCAGAGGCATGTTACAGCGGTCTGATCTCCACTTTTGCCTGTTTTCCCCTTTAAGAAGAAAGTGAGGACTGCAGACCTTTTTTCCCCTTTATACAATCTTCCGTCTCATTAGAAGGCTTATTTTATATTACGGGCTAGCTTAGCCATATATTTAATCTTCTTTCTCCTTATTTCTTTTATTTTTTGCAGCCCTCTCTTGGTCTTAGCAAGCTTCCCGATTCGCTGGTTTCCCACTGCCCTTCGCCATATTGCAGTCTTTCTCCTTTTCTTAAATGGTCATCCTTATTTCCATACTCAGCCATGTTTGCTACATCCTCCCTGCAGAACAGTTATTTATTTTCTCGGGATGAATTTCTGCTGTGTCTCCTGAATTTCTCCAAGAAACCCCTACCATTGCTTAACCACTAATTTTCCTGCTCGTCCCCTCACTCAGTCAAGTATATACATCTCCTCCCTCATGTCTCTGAAGTAGCTTTTATTCAGTTGTCATACGGTAACACCTGATTATATCTTGACCCTCGCAAATCGCAGGCTCATTCAGTTATGGTATGATCACTGCCTCCCAAGGCTTCCTTCGCTGTGTGGTTCCTCATCAATTCTACCTTATAAAACAGCACTAAGTCCAGTATTGTTTGTTCCCTCGTGGGCACCACCAAAAGCTGCTTCAAAAAACCATCTCATAGACATTTTAAGAATTCATTTTCTTGCAATCCATTCTCAACCTGATTTTCCCAGTTTATGTGCATATTGAAATGCCCAAACAATCACTACAACTTTGTCTTTCCTACACATATTCTCTCTTTCTTAGTCTATTGTGCGCCTCAACTCCAGACTACAATTTGATGTCCTTTCCAGAACTCCACCATTGCAATTCCTCAATTTTACCCACGCACGTTCTACACCACCTGACCATACTTTGTTTCTTATTATCGGCTTAATTTCATTTCTAATCATCAGGCATACGTACCTCTCTGCCCACCTGCCGACCATTTAGACCGGATGTATATCCTTGGATACTCAGCTCCCGATCGTGATCCCATTGCAGCCACGCATCTATGATGCCTGACACGTCACACCTGCCAATTTTAATTTTTTTACACAAGCTTATTAACTTTATGCCTTATACTTCGTGCAATCAGATATAACACCTTCAGTGCTGTGTTCACCGTCCGACTTCTCAGTGGCAGCCGTTTATCCAGTGAGATTGAAGCTTGATTGTGAACTCGTTCCAAACATTCTTTTCTATTTGTGTCTGTGCTGTAAACGTTACTAAACTCTTCTGAGGTCTGCAGTCTTCCCTCCTCATTTAATTTGGATTTTCTAATTTCCCCCCTAAGTTAACGCTTCCCCCTCCAACGTTTCCTTTATAGCCCTGTCTACGGCCCGAGGTATTCAAATAATTAGGACTCTGCTCCCAGCATTGCTCAGATATAGACCGTTCCACTTGAACATATCCCTTCTTCCGCAGTGTTGATGCCAAAGTTCCATGAATTCAAACTCATTTATCCCACCAAGAATTTATCTGCTTAATCGCCTTGACCCTGTGTCAAGAAGCTCGTGGCACAGGTAGTTATCCAAAGAACCTTTTTGATTCTGATTTTTAACTTATCTCAGAGCTGTTCATGCTCTATTAGCAGAAGTACTGCCAGCGTTTTAGCTCTGTCGTTGGTACCTATGTGTACTACGGCCACTGGATCGTTTCACTCCCACTCCAAGTTCCTCTGCAGCCCAGATGAGATATCTCAAATTAAGGTACCAGGCACGGAACAGACCTTTTGGGTCTCTCTATCGTAGGTACAGAGAACAGTGTCTCGGCCTCTAACGATAATGTCTCCAATTATAACAACATTCCATTCCTCTTCCCCCACTTCCCTGCACAATGGTGCTGCAAACATTGGATTCGTCATTCCTGCAATAGCCTTTCCTTTCGACACAGGGTGCAATGTACTTGAACCTGTTGGACAAGTAACTCTACCTCCTGGACCTCTCTACCTGCCACACTCACAGACACACCTTCCTGACTCTGACTATTGTCCAGGTAACTCTCCCCCACCCTCACGTGTCGCAATGTTTGAAGTTCAGACTCCAACTCATCGACTCTAAGCTGGAGTACTGCCAGCAACCTATATTTGTTACACATATGGACATTCCTAAACAGAATAGCCGGCAGCAGCTCTCACATCATGCAGAAACAACACATCACCTGATCCTCCATCCTTTTAAGATCTGTTTTGAACCTATTCTTATTTTAACTTACAATTCTTTTGTTTCTCTACTTGTTTTCTCAGTCTGAATGCACGTTTTAAACAATAAATTAACAAAATGCAATTCAGCGCCGGTTCAAATTTAGCGGACTCCATATTAGCCAATTAAATCACAGTACTCCTGTGACATCCCTTTAAAGTTTCGTCTCAGTCGAAACCTGTTTCAAGCAGAATCTCTTCCATTCCCATATTACTCTCCACTCTCTTTTCCTCTGTTTCAGTTCTGAAGTGAAATTCTGTACCTCTCTTATTCTCTGATGGCAGCTCACATCATTGCCTGTGCAGAAGAGGTCGGAGACATAGGCGATGGCATCGGCGCATGTGCAGAATGGTGTAGATATTTTGCCATTCACATCGGTGCATTTGCAGAGATCAGTGCAGATTTTAGACCATTGACATCGGAACTTTCACAGAACTGTGCGGAGGCTTTGCCTTTGAAATTGACACATTTGCAGAGAATAGTACAGACGACTTCGCTGTTGACATTGGTGCATTTAGAGAAAAGTGCGGATATGTCACTGTTAGCATCGATGGTTGCATATATTGCTACGTGCACAGAATTGTGCTGAGAGTTTGGCGCATGCACCAAAAGAAGTGCGCCAAACATTTGCTACTGGATTCACGCTATTGCACACGTAGAGAAATGTCTTCAAAAATACTCTTCGCTAATTTTTCATCGATTGTAAAGCCAAATCGCACTGATGAAATATATTTTATATGAGAATTACTTGTGTGCTCTGTATATGTGTCAACTTCAGTGCTTCCTTCATGTGTTTTCAACATTGAGGAGAAATGACTTATCATGGAGGTATGGTGTGAAGGCCAGTAGATGTCCTCATTAGGCAATTTCCGTGACCATCTTTGACCTTTTACCAGGTGACTTCTTGTTTTCTGGAAGCAGTATTGGGAATTCCAAGGTCAATCCTGTCCTGACTGAGTACAACGGTGCCACCAACATTTGTGGTTCTGTTTCAGAGTCACAGAGATGCCCAGCACGGAAATAGCCTCTTTTATCCAACTTGGCCATGCTTACCAGATATCCGAACTTAATATAGCCCCATTTTCCAGCACTTGGCCCATATCCCTCTCAACACTTTTTATTCATGTTGTAATTGTGCTCCAACCGCCACTTCCTCTGGCAGCTCGTTCAATACATGCACCAATCTCTGCATGGAAATGTAATCCTTAAAGTCCCTTTTAAATCTTTTCCCTTCCTTTAACCAATGTCCTCTTGTTCTGGACTAACCTAGCCCAGGTAAAATCACTGATCATTTCGGGGACAAGGTGGGACAAGATTAACACAGGGATGGTGACCGTTCTTCATGAAACATTACAAATCAGGTCCGATTCTGTGAATACGATGATGTCAAGACTGTTTCCTGACCAGTCACATTTCGGAACAAAAGTAAAAATGGAGCAGGAATAACGGTTTTAAAAAACTGAATAAAAGGCACTCTATGTCAATGCGTATTGTTTTCTCAATAAAGCTTCAGGAATTCACTTTGTACATTGTCAGAAATGAATATGATGTAACAGCATTACAGAGACATGACGACAGGATGATCTATATTAGGAATTAGATTTTCCGGATATTTCATATTCATGAGTGTTATCTAACAATGAAAAGGAATTGGGGGAGATATCTGAGTAAGAGATAGCATCTGTGTAACCGTAAAAGAGGACCTGACATCAAATGATCAAGAGATTGTCTTAATCTTGTGGATTTTATTATGAAAAGTGACAAGTGAGTCGAGTTTGTGGAGAAATTTCCACCGTGAGCCAGAGTGAATCTCCACAAACTTACTGGACAGAGGACTTTTTTGATGCGGGTTTTATGTATCTACTGCCTTCTGTACTTAATATTTTCCAGAACATTCTAAAACTATCACCCGCGGAGCATTCTGAAACCGACATTATTTGTGAACGGCGGATATTAGTTAATTTGAATAAGAAAAGCTCGTGAGGGAAGAAATCCTGTTCCAGACAGATGGAGATTTTGTTTTGAAGTACCTTTCTTTGAGGGTAGTTAAATTGGTGAACATGTTTTCCCTGCATTTACCTTTCATGATGACAGATGATCCACTGAAATTCTGAAAAAAAAGACAGAAATGGCCAATTATTTGTTGCTTTCAAGAACTGGGGAACAATTCTTCAGGTCAGCAATGCTTTCCCTCTTCGTATTCGGAAGTGGAAAGAAGCGACTCCATCTGTACTCGAATGAACGAGTCTGTGGGAATGTTCTCGAAATCATCTGTTGTTATGAATATGTGCCTGCATATTTGGGAAGTGATCATTTATTTTGTTGCATGTCACATTTTTGTGAGTAATTCACGAATTGTCATTTGTTCTTTCTGCTTCTAATACTTCAATAACGTGACACATTTGAGTATCGCACTGGGTCTTCGATTAAACTGGTAACTTCGCCTCGAGGCTGATAAATAATTTGCTTGTTTTCCTTCCTCACAGTTAACTGAGTGACGATCTTTGTCCTGCTTTATAAAGATTGCGGATTGTTCTGTCTGGTTCACCGTCACTTTCACCTTCGATCGATTTGTCGCCATTTGCTGCCAGAATTTGAAAAGTAAATATTGCAATGAGAAAACTGCGGCTGTGGTTCTGGGAACGATGACTGTGCTGAGCTGTTTAAAGAACATTTTCTGGTATTTTATGCTCTCCGCTTGGTATTCGCTGTTGAACCACCCCTGGTTTTGTAATGTCGCAACAGATGTTTATTATTCTCGTGTTTGGGTCACAATTGAGTTCCTCCACCACATTCTTAACCCAACACTCCCATTTTTCCTGATTCTGCTGCTCAATGCTTTCACGGTGAGACATATTTTAATGACCAGCAGAGCCCGCAGGCGACTCCAGGCTCACACCATTGGGGACGTTCAGTGTGACGCAGAAATGAGAAATCGAAAAAAATCCATAATTTTACTGTTTGTGATCTCGGCCAATTTCATCATATTATGGTCCACGTTAATGATTTACTTTATATGGTACCGGATGTGGTTTATTGGATTCCAGTCAGTCTATATACATTACTTTGTGCGCGAATTGGGCTTCATGCTACAGCTCCTCAGTTGCTGCACCAACACCGCAATTTATGCCATCACTCAGACTAAGTTCAGACAGCAGCTGAAGAATATGCTGAAATATCCCTTTACCCAAATTCACCAGTCAATCAAATTCACTCATTTATTAATCCATCCGGGATTTTCTCATTTCAGTTCAATGTTTGAGCGATGAAGCAACCTTTTGTGATGGGAGCATTCTGAGGGGATTCCTGGTTGATCCAATCTTTATCCCGCTGGTGGTTACAAGGACACATTGCAATGTTTCTCACAACTCTGGGTACAGTGAGAATAGGCACCATTGTAATGATTGTGTTTGTAACGTCAACTTCTAAAAAAAAATAAAAATATTCATCGAGAAGTGCCGAGCAGCAGAGTGAACTCTATTATTGTTTGACTTTGTGTTGAAGAAGCTGGATGGAAACAGAGAGAGTCGGCCCCAAGTCATAGTCCACAGGGAAGGGAGGAGACACGGCCATGAGTTCAGGAGTTGGGGTTAAATAACTCTGTCCTTGCACTCACCTCCGGGTCACACCCTCCGACGAAGCCACAGAAGAATTCATCTCTCTTCCTTGCTCTCTTTTGCTTCATATCTCTTTCGCACTCTCACAATGTTCTTCTCTCTCCCCACGCACCTATTTTCTCTTTTTTCCAACGTCTCTCCCTCCCCACTTTACATCAGTCCCTCTGTTCCCCCTCTTGCACTCTTCACCCACTCATCACATTCTCCATACCTCTCTTTCTCTGGTCCTCGCTCGCATTCCATTTTTAAGGCAACACGATGGTGTGAAGTGTCAGGATGATGCTTGGGGCCATAGTGTCAGCGAGAACATTGGTGGTGTAGTGGACAGCGAACGGGGTAACCTCAGATTACAACAGTACCTGTACCAGATGGGCTAATGGGCTGAGAAGTGGCAGATGGAGTTTAATTCAGATAAATGTGAGGTGCTGCGTTTTGGGAAAGCAAATCTCAGCAGGACTTAAGGCTCAGGTCCGAGGGAGCGTTGCAGAACAAAGACACCTTGGAGTGCCGGTTCACAGCTTCTTGAAAGTGAGTCGCAGTTAGATAGGATAGTGAAGAAGGCGTTTGGTATACTTTCCTTTTTTGGTCAGAGCACTGAGTACAGGAGTTGGGAGGTCATGATACGGCTGTACCGGACATCAGTTCGGCGACTGTTGGAATATTGGGTGCAATTCTGGTCTCCTTCCTATCGGAAAGATGTTGAGAACCTTGAAAGGGTTCAGAAAATATTTACAAGAATGTTGCCAGGTTTGGAGGATCTGAGCTACAGGGACAGGCTGAACAGGCTGGGGCTGTTTTCCCTGGAGCGTCGGAGGCTGAGGGGTCATCTTATGGATGTTTACAAAATTATGAGAGGCATGGATATGATACATAGACAATGTATTTTCCTGGGGTCGGGGAGTCCATAACTAGAAGGCATAGGTTCAGTTTGAGAGGGGAAAGATGTAAAAGAAACCTTAGGGGCAACTTTTCATGCAGTGGATGGTACATGTATGGAATGAGCTTCCAGTTGTGGAGGCTGGTACAATTGCAAAATTTAAGAGACATTGGATGGATATATGAATAGGAAGGGTTTTCAGGGATATGGTCCGGGTGCTGGCAGGTGGGTCAAGGTTGGGTTGGGATATCTGGTCGTCATGGACAGGTTGGACCGAAGGCTCTGTTTTCATGCTGTACATCTCTATGACTCTACTCAAATACTTAGGCGTCAGTAAAACAGACATGTGCAGTGTTCATGAAAAAAGATTTAAATTACAATTGAGGAAAAGTTTGTTAGATGATAAAGAAAGACAGATTAAAGGGAGAGGAAAAGACAAAAGAAAGGTAGAGAGAAAGACAGACAGAATAAAGGGTGAGAGAAAGTTTTCACTGAGCAATAAGAGTGAGAATTCGAAGTTGCGAATTTAGAACTTCGTCATCAGAGTCAAGTTAACTGGATGGAGATTAGATGAAATGTTAGTATTATTACAAATATTTCAAATTTCAGCGACATTATCATGAGAGAAACATCGAAAACCTTCTTCAACTTATTTGAAACATTGGTGAGCCTGTTGGAGTGGTCCCTGTATTTATGGACAATGCTAGTTTAGACTAAACTGGTAGGTTGGACTAGTGAGGTATTTGCCGCTATGTCAGATGAGAGGGCATGAGATTACAAAGAGGTCAAGCAGGTATTTTAAGCGCTTATGAATTGATACCAGAAGCACGTAAACAGCCTTCAGAAGCATAAAAATGGAATTAGGTTTGACTTATTTTTGCGTTTGAAGGAAGTAAACACCATAATTTCTAATAATGGATGCCGGCCTTAAAAATAGATAAGATCTATGAGGTTGAACGTGAGATTAGTCTGCTGGTGGAGTTGAAAATTCATGTGGAGTGTTCCTGTGGTGTATCAGAAATCCCAAAATTTTCCAAAAGCATTATGTTAAACACGGTATAAAAGAAGGAGAATACACCTGAGGGTAACTTTCAGAAAGGTGAAAGCTTGAGACGGAAATGGAGACCAAGTCAGCATAGTGCAGAACCGAAATCGGCGAAATGCAGTAGATTGTGTAGTCTGTGTATTACACTGTGGAATTTTTAGAAGTAGAATATGAACTCGATAGATTAGACTAGATTCCCTACATTGTGGAAACAGGCCCTTCGGCCCAACCATTCCATACTGACCCTACGAAGAATAACCCACCCAAACCTGTTTCCACCTGACTAATGCACCGAACACTACGAGCAATTTAGCACGGCCAATTCACCTGGCCTGCATATCTTTGGACTGTGGAAGGAAACCGGAGCTACTGGAGTAAACCCACGCTGATACTGGGAGAATGTGCAATCTCCACACAGACTGTCACCCTAGGTTGGAATCGAACCTGGGACTCTGGTGCTGTGTGGCGTCAGTGCTAACCACTGAGCCACCGTGCCGCCCATGGATGTGTTCACTGTGGTTTTTGAAAGACTCAGGCTTCAGTAAAAAAAATCATTTTTATTGTCCTGGACTGCAGGAGGATGTTGCTAACCTTCACCAGACGTCTCATACATGCCAAATGGTCGGTACGTTACAGGCGGCAAAAAAGCCAGGACCTTTGTTAAATATTTCTGCACGTGAAGAACGTTTCACACGGGTTATGAAAGATATTTTCGGACATACGCCGAGAAATAAAAACAGGAAACAGATTTCGTTAACCATAATGGCTTTGTCTACCAGATTTCAAGAGTAAATTGAATTATGAGAATTAAGGCAAAATGAGTGATGGAGGAGTTCGTCGCTTTGTTCGCGTGTTATGGGCTACCCATAGAGATTCATTTGAATCAAGGTTCTAATTTTTTTGCAAGCCTAGTTATGGATTTGGATTTTATTCAAGTACGTATCATACTTAATCCAAGAGAGCTTTAGAAAGCTGGCATGAGGCCTTGAAGACCATGTTGAGAGCATACTGTCAGGATTACTCGAATAATGAGGATGAAGATGTCCAATTCGTATTGTTTCCCATTACAGATGCACCAAATGAATATACTCAGCTTACTCCCTTCGAGTTAATATTCTGTCATGAAGGTGAGGACCCATGAAATTATTTAAAGTAAACTTGACAAGACCAAAGCACAAGACCGAACAATTTGGTTTTGCATCTGGTGAGAGGAAGAGGTTATGTCGAGCAGGTGATTTTGCTAAAACGTACCAAAAGGGGCCACAGCATAAAATGAAGCAGTTTACATATACAAGCACAGACTCAGAAGTTGTCTTTAAGTCATGACCTGTTAGTACTGTTGCCAGTGATCGGACACAATTTAAAGTCAGGTTTAGTAGCCCCTGATAAATTTAGAAAAAGGTTGAGTTAGGTGAACTATCTCATAAAGTTGTTGACTTGTTGAAACTGAATTGCACTGGACAGAAACAACTGAAGAAACAAATGTAAGTTACTTCCCAGGAGAGTGCGGAATCAAATCCAGATATTGTGGATTTTGATCTGACTCAAAATATCTTTCAAACTAAGAAGGCCTTGTTTACTGGGAACAGGTTAATACACTATCCTCCTCAGAACCAATGAACACAGTTGAAAGTTTGCTACTGTTGTATGCGGACATATGTATGAGTCTGATGCATGGGAAGAATACAATTGTAAATGTAGTGGATATAGGAAATGCTGTTCAGATAAAGCAACACTCTAATCAGCGTCACACTTCCAAAGCCAGCGAGGTCAAGACCGGTGTGGTAGCCAAAATCAACGAGGATGGCATTGAACTGAGCCAGAATGCATAAAGTTCAATGATGTTCTTAGATACCAAAGCCCAAATGCAAATAACGTTTCATACGGATTATGAATGATTGTGATGGTGCCCTGCCTGGAAGTAAAAAAAAAGTTTTCATTATCCACAATGGTTGTACCTACCAGATTTCAAGAGACAATTTGATCACAAGAATTCAAGCAATCAGATTGGACTCAAGGCCAGACTGGATTCAACGATTTTGCTTGAATTATTGGAAGTCCATACCGTTACAAAATCGGACTCATACCCAATATCGAGATTGGAAGTCTGCATGGAGGGAATTTGACAAGCAGTTATATCAGCAAGTTGGACAAACTGTGTGTTTATGACAAGTACATTTCCCAGTGACAGTGAAAGACATTTCTGCGCTTGCAAACACAAATGAACTGCAACAAGTCAAATTGATGCCCTTTGGAATGAATAACACACCCGCCAAATTTCAAAGACTCACAAACAAAGTTGTCGATTGGTTTACAAACTGTGAAGTCTGTTTGAACAATGTATTGGTGTTTTGTAAGCACGGGTAGGATCATACTGTGTCGTTTGAATGAACACGAGAGGCGAAATTGGCAATAATATTAAACAAAACAGAAGACACAAAAGGTGTCTTCTTGAGTGATGTTCTTGGGACATAGCAGTGGTCCTGGAATGTTGATCACACGGAACGCAAAGACGAAGGCCATAGAGGAATTCTATCTAATAAAGTATAGGTAAGGTAGGTATCTATTCAATTATGAAATATATTTGTCTGGCAAGAAGTTAATGTGAAATTAGATTAATGTCATTCACATGGCATGGTGATGGTGTTAAGGCAAATAAGAAATTGAGCCATTGTTTTCATTATATTGGTTAATTTGCTTTCTTCAGGGGAAGGGGTCATGACGGTCTATACGCGTACTGTATTTTTAAAGGAGAGAGGAAACTAATCCGGAAATAGAAAAGCAGACCTGAAAATATGTAACATTTGGTGTCCAAAAACACTGCACGGTGTTGCCATACACCTAACAAATTCAAACTCGGCCAATTAATTTCAGTCGTACCACAGATAACAAATACCAATCGAATTTCAATTTTTCAATTTGGGATGACATCAAACCAATTAAATGATCCAATGTTTTGGGGAATAAAACCAGACATTTTGAAGAGATTGGTAGAGAATAGCAACGACTACCAACAAACAAACTGCTGGCTATATAGCTGTCTGAAAGTTCCCTTATGAAAACAAATATATGCAGCAGAACACTAATGTCAAACCAAAGAAATCCACAAAGAATGGTGTGGATCTGGAGATGATAACGGGTTTTCAAATTGATGTTGACGTAAATTTAAGAGGGAATGTATAGGACCAGTATTGTTGCGTGATAGTTAAAAGATAGAATTAAGAGGATGTTGTAAATAGTTTTTGGTTTTAGTATTCTCTTTCAGACGTTTAGAATAAAATTGATATTTTTTACTTTAAATGGTGACCTTTGGGAGTATTATTTTCCTCTCGATGATTATCGCATTGCAGAAAGCGGTGCGGGTCTCTGTGTGTCAGTTTTAGAATGATCAGAGTGTTTTAACCCGTGTCATAACCAAGTCTTTATATCTTTCTCCACGATAAACACAGGGAGGAAATATTCATTGAGAAGCTCGCCCATTTGCCGTAGTTAGACAAAAATATAAACTCACACACTTACTCTTGAGAGGCCATAACCTTTCTGTAATAATTATTTTCTCTCAGCCAAAGCTATCTCAAAGCCTTCATAAATAAACTCTATTGACCACTGCATACCTCTAGGGAATCCCTTGATCATAGCTGCCTTTACGTTGAAAATAAAGCCTTTATTCCTTTATTGCTGATGTTCTGTTCAAGAAAGTAAACTGTGATATTTCATCAAACTAAAGGAAAGTCAGCATCGCACTGTCATTTGGAAAGCTGTTGGAGAGTATTCTAATGGACAAGACTTTAGATGTTTCAAACCGCCTGGCCTAATTAGACACAGTTAAAATACCTTTGCGCAGGCAAGGGCAAGTCTTATTAACATGATTGAATGTTTCGAGGAGGTGATGAAACTTGTCGTTTATGGTCGTGCTGTGGATATTATCGACATGGATTTCACTGAGACTTTCAGCAAAGCCCCTCATGATAGAGTCGTCAAGAGATTTAAATGCATGGCATCCACGGTGAATTGGTCGCTTGAATCCTTTTGGTTTTGCACATACTAGGCAGAGGAACGTGGTCGAATAGCGGAGTTTTGTTTTCTGAAAAACAGTCCGTGACAAGTGGTGGTCCATAGTTATCGCGACTGGCAGCTCTGCTGTTTCTGGTTTTCATTATTGACATGAATGAAATTGCAGATTGTGAGTTTGTAAGTTTACAGATGAAATAAGGTTCAGTGGTTTCTGGGAAAGTATTGAAGGTTGTCAAATAATAGAACAGGGAGTAGATCTGTTCCAGGTATGCACGAAGATTTGGCAGATGGAATTGAGTCCAGTGCTGCACTTGGAGATCATGCCTTAAGGAAAAGTATATAGTTAATCGTAGGAACCTGAAGAGCTTTTATTTGAAGAGGAATTTTGCTTGCAAATCCAGTGCTCCCTGAAAGTGGCAACACAAATCGACACGGTATTAGAACAGTTTTATGACATGCTTGTCTTTATTGTTCGGAGTATTGTGAGTAACAGTCAGGCTATCATGTTGCAGCTTGATAAAACATTAGTTCGGCTTAAATTAGAGTTCAATTCTGTTCACCATGTTATAGGAACGTTATGGAGATTTGGAGAAGGTGCAGCAGAGTTTTACCAGGATGCTACCAAGATTTGAGAAAATGAGCGATAAGGAAATGTAATTAAAAAGCTCGGCTTGTTTTCTCTAGTGAGGGGGGAATGAGGTGAGACTTGGCAAAAGGCTACAGAAATATGAAATTAATGGATAGGGTTATTGGCCTGAATCTCTTCCCCACAGTGCAGTGTCTAACTTTACATTGCATGCATTTCAGGTGAGTGAATCAAAGTTCAAAGGGAGATATGGAGCGTACGTTTCTTTAAAGCAGTGAGTGTTCGCAGTCTAGTACGTACTGTCGTGATGTCAGTAGTGACAGAAGGGGGAGCTAAGGAAGCCTTTAGGTATGCACATTATAATGCAAGTCATGTAGGGATATGGTCAAAGGGCAGGCAGAATGAATTAGTTTAATAATGAAGCATGTTAAGCATTACGTCATCCCTCGAAGTGCACGTTCCTGTGCTTTCCAGGTCTATGTTCGTTGTTCCAAGTTCCCGAAATTAGGTACTTGTGCATCTAAGATAACCCGGCATCGATGGAAAAGTAAATATTTCAACACAGGCATTACTTCTATACATTTTCTTCAGAGCGCTGTTTTCCCCCTGTTGTTTCATGGAAAGATTTGGATTTTCCTTCTTTTATGTGCGATACCGGCAGTCATGAATTGATGACCAAAATGAATATTGACTGGGGGGATGAAGAAATAGGCTGTCTGGATTCAAAGAATAAAGCCAGGTAATGTGATTTTCAGATTGTTCTATAGTGAAAGGACATTACTTCCATGTTGCAAATTGACAAATTTCAGACAAGTATTCGAATTTCTGTTACCGTCCTTCTGCAGTGCTTGTTTATCTCCTCTCCAAATACGCATCAAATTCTCCCTTTTATCTGAGGCAAAGCATTCCAAGTTCCAAACTATCAGCGAATGTCTATCATGTATGTTTCATTCACTTACCAAGCTTCAGAGCAGTCTATCCTCTGATGAAACCTCCCATAAATGATAAGAAGTCTTAGCATGTCCACTTAACCCTTGGTACCTCAGTGTGATTAGATTCAATTGCTGATTTTCCGTCCTTTAATTTGAGTCTAAATTCCATCATAGAACATAGAATGTCGAACATTGCAGCAGATGACAGGCCTTTCAGCCCTCGATGTTGCCCCGACCTGTGAAACCAATCTGAATCCAATTCATCCTGAACTATTCCACTTTCATCCTAATGTTTATCCAATGATTGTTTAAACGCCCATTAACTTGGCGTGTCTACGAATGTTACGAGCGGGGCATTCCCCGCCCTGAGTGTCTATGAGTGACGAAATTACCTCTGACATCAGACTTATATCAATGAACCCAAAATTTAAATCTATGCCACGTCGTGCTGGTCATCACCATCCGAGGGAGAAAGCTGTCAGTGTGCAACTTGTCTAAACCTCTGATAATCTTACATGTTTCAATTAAGTCACATGTCAACCTTCTTTTCTCGAACGAAAACAGCCTCGAGTCCCTCAGCCTTTCCTCGTCAGAACTTATTTCCATACTCAGGAACATCCTGGTAAATCTGCTGTGAGTCCTTTCCAAAGTTCCCTCGTCTTTACTGTAATGCAGTTACCAGAACTGCGCGCAATACTCCAAGTATGACCGCACCAGAATTTTGTACAGCTGAAAGTTAACCTCCTGGCTATGACCATCAATCCGTCTACCAAAAATGCCAATACGACATCTGCCTTCTTAACAGCAATATCAACCTGAGTGGTAATGTTCAGAGATCTATGCACATCGACATTCATCCGCACTATCAAGAATCTTTCCTCTAGCCCACCACTCTATATTTCTGTTGCTCTTTCCAAAGTGAATCACTTAATACTTAACCACAGAAAACTCCATTTTGCACCTCTCAGCCCAGCTCTGTAGCTTGTCTATGTGGCATTGTAGCCTGAAAATCGTTCGTCACTATCCACAACTCCACCGACATTAGTGTCATTCACAATTTTCCTGACCCATTCTGCTCCGCCCTCATCCAGGTCCTGTTTAAGGATGACCCACTGCAGTGGCCGAAACAGATCTTTTCATTCCACTCCTGACAACTGAACTCAGGATATACATCTCCCATCAACCACAACCATTTGTCTTCTCTCAGCTTGCCGATTTCTGATCCACACCCCAAATCACGCTCGATCCCATGCCTCTTTTCTTTTGTGCAATATCTTCCGATGCGGATCTAAAACAAAACTTGAATGATCAAAACATTTCAACAAAATGAAATGGTACAGGCTTGACCCTCTCAAAGTATTTTCAGAAGGTGGCCCTGACTGTTTTTTGTATGAAGGTTGATGTGACGTGAGTGTTCCCCAACTGATACAAGTCATCAAAGCACTGGAGTTTCAGAAAAAAAACACAGTAATTTCAGGACAACAGTTGTAGCCCCAACAAATGGAAACGTAATTTTGAATAACTTAACTGTTGAAATACTACACCAATCCGCTCCAAAAGCTATTAGTAATTAAGTGTTCCAATACTTTAACATCCCATGAACATATCCATGGCAAAAACAAATCAAACACAGACTCTTATAGACGGAAGAAAACAACGACAAAAACA
The DNA here is from genome assembly GCF_047496795.1 of Chiloscyllium punctatum. Taxonomy (NCBI): domain Eukaryota; kingdom Metazoa; phylum Chordata; class Chondrichthyes; order Orectolobiformes; family Hemiscylliidae; genus Chiloscyllium; species Chiloscyllium punctatum. Next base: position 57,700,637 of record NC_092773.1, read on the forward strand.
TAACCTTCAACATAAATTCAGAAAAGTCTTTTAAAGAAACTAGCGACTTCCCTGCGCTCCACCAACTTGTGTCTGCTGCAGCTGAAATAAAGTCGAAAAAAAGGGCATGAACTGAGAGCACTGGCCATTCCTTTTCCAGCTTTAAACGGAAAAGTAATGCATGAATATAAAACTGTTGGACTATAACCTGGTGTTTTAGTCCAATAACGATACCTCCAAATCATTATTAAAGGTGACAGTGCGACAGCTATGCCTTTATGACCTCTTCATATAAAAAAGACAGAATATCATTTATAAAGTAACAGCATTGTCACCAGCACAATACGTTTTTTTTTCTGATCCCACATCTCTCGCAAAGGTATTGATTTTTAATTTTACCCGCATATTCTTTATCATTAGTCAGTTGCTTAAATATCATAGAAACTATGCATGTCGTCATTAAGGAATATTGATATTTATTCAGTGTTCTTTCTCTAATCCCAGGCTTTCAGATGAGCTAGAGTAAATTTCCAACTGGTCTGGAATGAGTTACTGGATAAGAGGATTGCATTCTTCACATGTGATGCATGAAAAGATATCCAATGTGGTAAGTCAATCTCTTCGTGTGCATATTTCTCTATTCGCCACTCAGTATGCAATTTCAGAAACTGGACAAATATTCGTATTTGATGACCTACGATATGCGTAAGGATTCAACACTTGACAGCGAGGAAGCGCAGAGTACAATTGATAAACGTATTAATAACAAAAATAGTCAGCAGGCAGTGTTATTTTTCACAAAATTCGTCTGTCTAAATTCTGAAATAAGGTGATGTACATGTCATCTGGCGTCTAATGCATAGAGAGCACAACGAAAGTGAAGTGGAGAATATCAGGGCCAGATCTTATTTTGTTTCATTGTGTTATGCAAAACAAAAACATTTTAAACTAACGGAACTAATGTAAGTGATGATTTGACGTAATCGACTCAGTGGAGGTCTGATGTGTGCATAAATACAGCTTAGCATTTCCATGTGTTGGTCATATGGCAGCCAGAGACCTTCAACAACGACAACAGTCATTCATTTTCGGAAATGTGCAAACCACCGGTTTTGCTGTTGCAAGAGATTTACTATCCACTTCTTGCAGCTGCTGCTCTTCCAGGTAAGCAATTGATCTTGTTTCTTTCCGATTGATTTTACTTTACCCGTGTAAGCTTTGAATACTCTATTTTTTTCCACTGTAAGTTTTCACAGAAGATTATCAAACCAGTGATTGAACACTTTCGGCTCCTCCATTTTAAGTGGGAGCATAACCCGTGTATTAACAATTCCCACCATTGTGCCGACTGCAAGGAGTCATGTCGTTCTTTAGACAGTCTGGTCATACCAAACAAAGTGATGACTACAGCAGCATATTAAACATTTGTGTAAATGAAATGTTTTGTAAATCACTCAGAATGTGTTCACATCCTCTTAATAAATATCTACACCTCTATTTCAATCATGCTTTGCAATATTGCCGACTCTGTCTCTTATATCTGTTTTTATTACAGCGAACACGATGACTATTTTAATTCATTTACGAAGAAACTGTGGTCTTTCCAAATGCATCACTGCTTATATCGTGGCCATGGCAACATCGGATCTATTGGTCGTCATCAATAATGTTGTAGTGTATCGCATTTTCACTTATCACTTTCCATTTTCCTTCTTCTCCCTAACACCTGTTTGCAAGCTCATTACATACATGACTGTCATCAGCCTCGATTTAACTGTTTGGTTCACTGTGTCGTTCACATTTGACAGATTTGTGATGATCGGCTGCCAGAGATTTAAAACATTATATTGTACCGAAAGAACTGCAACCACGGTATTAATAATCATTTCGGTCTTGACATTGTCAAAGAATATTCCAGTTTTGTTTGCATATGGGCCAGAGGAAATCATTGATGGAATCCAATGGGGCTGCCGATCAAGTGTAACATCATCTGAATGGGTAGCGTTGGTCTGGTTTTATAGTGCCTGGCTTGGTTGGCTTCCATTTCTCTTAATTTTCTCGTATAATTCTTTAACCATCCACTGTATTGTGATGGCGAATCGAACCCGGATTAGGCTCCGTGGTCACAGAAATAAGAATGAAAGCAGTGCAGAGACGGAGAACCGGAGGAAGTCCATCGTTTTATTATTTTCGGTATCCATCAGTTTCATGTTGCTTTGGTTGACATATTCTGTTATTTTGGTCATTTCCCGACTGGCAAACACTAATTATTACCGAGGTGATTTTAACGACCCTGAATATATCGCAACTGAAACAGGAAATATCCTTAAGTTGTTGAGTTGTTTCCTGAATCCCTGTATTTATGCCACAACCCAGAAAAAATTCAGAGAAGAACTGAAGAATGCAATGGAATCACTGTTGAAACAACTCTCAGAGTATTTATAAAAAAACGTGGACAAGAGCAATATATTTTAGCGGAATGTCTTTGTAGCTGAGGCTAGATTTCACCCCCGTTTTCCTTAATTCCCTGGGTTGTTAAAAATGCATTGCACAATTATCCCTTAGATTTTCAATCAGTATTTTGACATGTGATAATTTCTTTTTCGTGTGATTTTTGTTTGAAATATAAATATTACGCATCCATTGAAAAGTGACATTTTCCAACACAGATGTCAATGTTCTAAGACCTCTCGTGAGCAGGATATCTTTCAAATAAATACATGAATATAAACTGGACACCGTGATCAAATACGTAAGTCTACAATCGTACTCATATTTACTGCTTTCAGTACAAATTATCAAAGAGAGTATTGGTTCAAATTGGAAACTGGCTATTTTTGTTGAAAGTTTGCAAGGAAGACATTTTATAGTCTGACAAAATTACACATTTGAACGCCATAGTCGACAACCTCAAACAGGCAAGAAGAAACAAAGGAAACATTCTTGCGGACCTGGCTATTGTATGATACGGAACGGAGCGTTAATTCATTCAATAGATGGATCAGATAACCTCTGTCAATCAGCCTACTATGTACACAGGAATAATGCCTATAACGCTCAGTGATCAGGACACGAACGAAAGGCAGATTTAGAGAGATATCGAAAATAAGAACGATCTTCCACCTCAAGACTTTTTTTCGTATTCTCCCGTTGCTCAAGCATCCTCGGAGCCCTCAAAAACACGCATTGCTATTTCTTCAATACATTTAAGAAAACGACCACAACTGGTTTCTCTGACAGAGAACGCCACAATCTCTGTTTGAAAACTCTCTCTTCATCGCAGTCATAAATATTCTGTCTCATCTTCCGAGATACTGAAGCATGGTTCCATCCGACAGTAGCATTGTGATGGATCTTTCTTTTTTGTTCTCAAACATGAAGCAAAATTATCAGATGGAAAACCTAAAACTTCATATTTGAATCAACGTGATGAATTTTCAGTCACTGTCTAAGGCAAAATTAATGTCTAATCCTTTTTTGCCTGCCTGAAGTTACGTTGTACTTTCTTCTTTAACTTCTGAACTTGGTGTGGGACTACCAAATGTGCGAATGCAGGGTCTTGACGTGGAAGAAGGGCATTTCGGGTAATTCCTCTTTATCTTTACATGCAGATACAAATATCAATGAACAGTTGCTCTCTGAAGATTACAACATGAACACATAAATAACGCGTAGTTTCAAAGAGTCACACAGCACAGACGCAGAAACGTTCATCTAGCCAGTTCGTGCCATTCATAATCAAAACTAAATTAGTCTCTGTGCATGGCGAATCGACCTTCAAACAATTCTTGCTATCATACTGACCTTAATGAATTTTAAAAGTCGTAACTCGATGTCCAATTCTAACTGTGCAAGTTCATTCCACAAACGAAACACTCTTTGTGTTAAAAATACAAGCATGGTTTTATAGAAGATTCTCCTCTCACTTGAAAATATGTGACGTTTTCATAAACTCCCCCATACAATGGAAAACGCACCTGCAATTCTCCTCATCTGTTAATCTCATGATTTTATAAACCTGTTTAATGCCATCTCTCAACGGCACATACTTCAGTAAAAATATCCTTGCATATCCAGTCAATATTTCATAGGTAAATCCTTCATTCCTAATAACATCTTACTGAATTTCTTCGGACCACTCTGCAGCTGAGCTACTAATCATATTCGGGGCTTTGACGGGTTGAAACTGAGTACTCACCCTTTCAACCTTACAGTCAAGGTAGACTTGTCAAAGGAAGATTGTGAACAAATCGCTGATCAACTTCATGTCATGTACGTTGGCAGGAACAACCTCGACCCTCCTGAGAAGCAGGTAAGGGATCTATTCTGCTGTACTTTCCAGTTGCTTCTATCCTCCATTAAATTAGCATAGTCAGCATTAACTGATCATCTCTCATTCTAAATTTTAACACATTCTGGACTACATTGTTAACCAATCGCATTACGATTTAGGCGGATGACATTTCACTCCCTCATTCAGTGACGGAACGTTCGATGATGGATTGGGAATCGGTTTCCCATATCCTAACACTTATAGAAAGGGGGTTAGCAGATGTTGATTGGATAGGAATTCTCCTTCCTTTGACGAAAGTGATATCAATGGTGAAAGAGGCTGAGTAATGTTTCCTGATTTATTTCTGGTAAAACTGCAATTCCTCACTTTCAGACCGGACTCCTCATCGAACAATTACCTCTCCCCGCTGGGAGAGGAGATGCTGAAAGATCATCTCCCTTGCAAGAAACTGTTACGAAAACTCCACATAAAACAGGAAGAAGGAATTCGTATTGGACAATAACAGGATTAATAATCAGTGTTTGTCAGGCTCTCAGAACTGGATCAATGAATAGTATGTTGTCGGGGTATGTTATTGGTGTCGTAGGGTCATGCAAATTGTTTTATTGTAGTTTATTTCTGGTATTGTGTTGGTAAAGGCGTTTTCACATTATGTGGAAAGTGAATTATTTTGTCCATGAAACGGCTTTGAATGTCGTGTGACTTATGATTTATTATGTTGGAGTACTTTGCATAATACACTTTTGCAGTGGAAGGAGGAAGATGTGAGCACGCAAAACTCGGGATCTCAAAGAAGATCAAAGCCAATTTTCGAGAGGCAACAAGGCAATCACAAGGTGTTGCCTGCAAAAAAGAAAATCACGCCAAATTCTTGATTCATTCTGCCAATGGATAAGGCATAGGAATGGACGACTTTTTCTCTGTGAAATAACTCAGGAAACATATTCGAATACGGGTAGAATGGCAAGTTGTTTTTTTTTCAAAGAAACGACTGTGAATGCATTTAATTTCGTGCTCCAGAAGAAGATACTCTTGCCTCTTCTTCCAAACCAAACAGGAATAAAATATATTTATGCAACTGTTTTGAAGGCATGAAGTTCATCAGAGAATTTGGAGAGGATTTTATCCTGTATGAGCTCACTGAGAACGTGAGGTTGGGAGACTGCAGAGGGAGTAAATTTGATATGTCTGCTTTAGAATTTTGCCAGTATGTTGGAGGGAATGTAGTTAGAACAAAGGCCTGCTTCATGGAGAATGTAGCATAGCAGAGCACAACTGGATCAGGAGGCTCTGTTTGGAGGCTGAATTAAATTGGTGTTGCTTACTGTGGAGCAATGACTGTCTATGAGAGGCATGGTCATGGTGATAAGGAAATCGCTGTCTCCCTTCGACCACGGGGCACAACAAAGGGGGCACAGTTGTCTTGGAAAACAGGATGTTTAACGGGGAGTTGAGGTCTAATCATTTAAAACGAGAAATACTGCTATTCTCGAACGAATTGCCTCGGAGGGTATTTGAGACGGCTATCATGTTAAGTTTTAACGATACTTGCATGAACACTTCCAGTGTCATGACTTCCATGCCAATTGACCAAATCAGCAAATTGGACACCTGTAGTTATGGCATAGCTAAGGTAGAGTCGAATCGATGGACCAAATTGTCTCTTCCGCACTATGTTATTCCAAAATTCCATAAAAAAGCTTGGGAGTCATGGGATTGTGCATGAGCAAAGACTCACTGATATCAACACCGGTTAGAACAGATTTGAGGAAGTTGTGGTTTCAAACATAAAGTCAATGATGTTTGAAGTGGTAATACAATATAAATTCAAAAGTTTGAATAAGCAAATAAACAAAATATGTTCTATAACACAGAAAATACCTTAAAGTCTTGGGCACACAAACATTAAAAGGTTATCCAAAAAAAGAATTACACATAGTAGGCACGTGCGAATTGCTTTAACATTCAAGCCAATGTTTCATTTGTTACAAGCTAGACTCGGGAAGTGAAAAGAACGCTAATCAGAAAAATACATTTTTAAAGTTGCTGACACCTTACAAGGGCAAAAGAATTTGACAACTCCTTCTGAAAGGCAAGCCTAAATGTTCAGACGATGTATCAGTATTTTTAAGTTTATCCTAACGTCCTCTTTACTCACAATTTTCAGCAAATTGACAACTGGAATTTGTAAGTTTGTTGTACGTCTTCAACATTACTCTCGAACTGAATTGAACACTCATCGAAAAGTAATGAACTAACAATGCAATTTCAGATAGTTTTATGAAATTTTGGTTGTTCACCTATTTTGTTTATTTTGATGAATACATTAATGAAATCTCATGACCAGTTCAGCAACAGACATTGTTTTGAGTACACATCGCTGACAGGTGACGTGCATAAAATGTAGCAAGGCATTTAATACTGTTTCCCATGGTAGGGGCATTCAGAAATTTCGAGGCATTGGAGACAAGGAAACCTGTCTGTCTGGATGCCGATTTGCCTGGCCCACAAAAGATAAAACGCAATGGCAGATGAAAAGTATACTGGTTGGAGCTTGTGGACCAGTGGTGTTCCACAGATATAGGTTTTGGAACCTCTGCTGCTTCTGATTCTATTAGTGACTTGGATGAGGAACTATAAGGAAGGATTATTCGTTTGCCCATGACAGGAAGATTCGTGGAATTGTGGGTAGTGTGAAGGGCTGTTGTAGGTTGCAGGAGAACATTAACAGATTGCAGAACTGGGCTGATCAGTGGCAGCTAGTGTGCAACGTAGAAAAGTGTGAATTCTTTCACTTTGAAAGGTCGAATTTGAATGGCGAATACATGTTTGAACGTAACATTCTTGACAGTGTGGAGGAACAGAAGGATCTAAGTTCCATATTCATGCATCCCTAAAAGTTGTCACCCAAGTTGATTGAATTTTCAGGACGACATATGGTGTGGTGGCTTTAATTCGCAAGGTGGGGGGGGTAGATTTAGAGTTGCAAGTTTATGCGGCAGATCTGTAGAGTTTGGTTAGACCACACTTGGAATGCTGTGTTCAATTGTGGTCATCTCATTATTCGAAAGACGTGGAAGCTTTTGGCAGTGTGCAGAGGAGATTTAATAAGATGCTGCGTGGACTGGATGGCATGTCTTATGACGAAAGGTTGAGGGAACGAGGACTAATCGCATTGGAGCGAAGAAGGATGAGAAATGTTTTGATAGAGGTGTACAAGACGTTGAAAGTCATAGATGGAAAAGATAAAGTATAGACTGTTTCCCAGGCCAAACATGTCGATCAGGAGAAGGGATAATTTTCTGGAATTTCAATACAATTAAGTATTTCAGCCAGGTGATGACCATGGGACCATTGTTGATTTTCGGGTAAAAAACAAACCAAATAAATCCCTTTCACTGTTGTCTTTGAGGAAGTCATTAGTTGCTCTTGCCTGAAGGTGATACCAGATCATTAACAATTTACTTAATTCTGAACATTGCTATTGGCAAAAAGGGTCTGTTAATAGACAGCCACACATATGTCCGAGCAATAAGTAACAAGAAAATGTAAATCATGGAATGAAAATTAACAGAAGAGACAAGGCAGCACACGGCAGGTTGGTAGCATCGATGTGACATGAAGTTTTCATTCGTACCATGGGCTGTAATGTTATCGCACTTCAAGACATCATACTACATTTTCACATGATGTCAGGTTTGCAAGTCAGTGGTCCTGTTGGCAATACATTCCACACACCCATGATACTCTGGGTGAAAAGGACTTTTCTTCAAAGCCATTTGAAATCTCCAGCCATATAAAATTCTGGCCCCTTGCTATTCTCTCTTCAAATAAGATGAACAACTGCTTCTCATCCACTCTGCCGTTGCATCTCATAATATTATACATGTGCTGTTTCACAGAAGGTTATGTCGTGCCATCTCTGTTAATAGATGGCCTGTGCAACCCAAGGCTGAATTTGGTGGACACCAACTCCAGTGCAAACACATCCTTTCCATATGTGGTTAACAGAAATGCATGAAGTACTGCGGCTGTTGCCTGTACAAAGTCCTATACAACTCAAACATAATCTCACTGCTGAAAGTCAATGTCACATTTGAGTATGCAGAAAGGTTTACTCTGTGTTAACAAGTTTGGAGGAATTGAGTTATCAGAAGAAGTAGGATAGGTGGGGATATAATTCCCTTGGGGAGTAGAGGCTGAGGGACAGTTTTACAGATTCGGAGAGATCATTAGATATTTAAATTGCAAGGTATTTTAACTAATGTATGGCATTCAAAAACTAGAAGTCATCGATTCTAGCGGGGAGAACGCAAAATTCAGAGACCCAAGGGACCAAGACGGTGGTCTGTATGCGAAACGAACTGAAAAAAGGAAGTTAAAAATGCAAGTACAATAACAATAATTAATGAAAACAACTTCCGAATACATGGAAAGGAAAGGCTTTGTTGGATATTGGACGAATGCAGACAAATAAGAATTTTTCTGTTGAGGTAACCTGGACAATTTGGTTTGAATAGTCTGTTTCCATGTCGTTTGAATCTGTGACTGTACTATTCTGAATATATTTACAAGTTATAACTGACAGCAAGTTTGTCATGGGACCAAGTAAGATGACACTCGTAAGCACAATTGTTGTACATTTTCTGATTCAATACACGTATAGTGGCTCTCAAAGTACTGCATTGCCCGTTAGAGTCACAGAGATGTATAGTGTGGAAATGTATTGATGCTGTTGCCCGCAGTTACAGGGCGTGCCTGACAATTGTGATTGACATCGTTAGAGTAACATAAGGACACAAGAACTGGGAGAAGAAGTAGGTCATCAGTCACCTGCCGGATTCTACGATTTACACATGAAAGAACTGCAACCAACATGGTCATTTTAAAAGATCAGAGACTTAACAAATAATTCAGGATTTTGGAGATATGTTATTTCATCTGCATAGCACTATGTAGTTTTCTTATACATTCTTTGCCTTAAGATCTCACATCGCACAACCATCTGATGAAGGAGCAGCGTTCTTTCTTGGAATGCACCTGCCTCCAAATAAATCTGTGGCAGTGTAACCTTGCGTTGTGTGAAGTTTAGCGAAGTAAATCCAAGTCTAACACCTACAACTCCAAATCATGTCTTCGCGGACACTTTGCGTTGTTAGTTGTCCTGATGTCCGGCCGAATGTCCAGGACCATTGTCGTATTCCCCACCTGTGAGGGAACCCCTTTGCCTGGTGATTGTTGTGCAGTGTTCATTCATGAGTTGTCTGCTCCGTTTCACCAATATACACTCCTCCACTTTGCGACTGTAAACAATTGCCAAGTCTTAAAGAGATCATTATTCACAGCAAAATGCCCTGCTTTCAGGAAAACATCGCCCACAATACCTTACAATACTGTCAGGGCAGACGCTGCAAGACGTCTCAGGGTGTAGACTCAGAAACCACCATTACACGTGTCGACCTTCGCTCCACCATCTTCCAAGGCAGACTTTTGGAAAAGAAACAACTGCGGAAAGTAACCGAGCAGAGGCTGATAGCGCAGTTTGGTATCCTGAGAATGATCTCAATCGGCAGGGTGGGTTCCTGTCACGCGGCAGATGCCCCCACTGCACGACACACCCTCTATCTCTCTCTCTCTTTCTCTGTCACACACACAAGCACAAGCTCACACACGTATTTACTCACAAACTATTAGCATTTGCAAACACTCACATGCACACACTAGATCTGTGTCTCATGCACGCGCACACCTCTTTTTTGGGGAATCCACATTTTATTTTGCTCAATATGCATAACATACAGTCAATCCTTGAAAAATTCTGTAATTTCGAGTTTCGAAATAGAAATAGTCCGACTCTTGATTTGGATACAGACTATACCTTCAAACCTTTCATTCATTGCCTGAGCTGAGATGACACCATATGTCAGGAAATCTGAAGTTATCTTGATAATATAACTTAAAAGGAGATTTAGGATTTGCATAATAATGAACCAAAACTAGAAAATCCATTTCATATGTGTTCAACACGTTTGAGCTGCACGACACTTTGATCTTTTTCTTGCAAATCTGTGTCTTAAGGTGCAGCTCCACAAATACCTGATGATGAGGAAGCGCTACGAAAGCTAATACTTACAAATACACCTGTTGAACTACAATCGGATGGTGTGTGATTTCTTCCTTTATGTGGTGACCAAAACTCTACGCAGCAGTCCAGATGCAAACAAACCAATGCCTTGCATAGTTCAAGAAAAAATCTTTGGGTTTTGTTTACTTTCTTCAGCAACATGTTCCAAATTTTAATTTGGCTGCCTTTTCACCTATTGGACGATAACAGTTTAATGAACGCTGAGAAATTCAGTTTTACACTTCTGCAGACCTTGCCTGGTTAATGGAATTCGTTCTCAAACAGAAGATGACCGTTCTAACATTGTTCTACAGGCAGGCAATCGATGAAACGTCGGAAAAAATGCGACAACATCAAAAGGCAAAGAGAACATTGAGTCACGAGCATATGTCTACCTTTGTCAGTCATGTCGGAGTAAGTGAGTGCTGCAGATGCTGGAAAATGGGGCTCGATTAGTTTGGGATATCTGTTCGGTATGGAGAAATTGGACAGATGTGTCTATTTCTGTGTTGTGCATCTCTATGACTCTATGTATAATTGGTGCACTCACTATTCTCTCTCCTTGCCAATTCAAATTTGTCGGCGATGACTCATTCAATATATTATGGTCAGACTCAACGAAAGGCAGAACTTAGACAACATGTTAGATGGAATTCCTCTTGCAATTTTGAATCGAAACAATTTGACAGTGACAGAGAGACCGACTTTACGATAATCGTTTGTTAAGTAACAACGTGTTTCATGGTTATAAGATGAAGGATACATGGATAACAATAACGAAAATGGGTTGACTAAAACACAATGTAAAGATTACTGAATTCATCGTGACTACTTCTCAGACAGGCAGATAACGATACGCTGCCACGTTAAAATAGGTTATTCCGTCCTTTTTTTAAAATGACGGTGTGAAGGCAGTGGTAAAACAGTGGCTACTGGTGACTACTTACGTTAATAGTTTATGAGGCCTTCAGGTATTCTTAAAAACAGTTATTAGAATGAAAGGGGAGCGATCAATTCGCACACCTAAGGCTTTCTAGCTTTTTATCTGCATAAGATGGAAGTCGTTTTGGTCCGAGCAGAGTTGGAGCTTCAGTATATGATTGAGATCAGTGACATGTTATGAAATCTCTCTTGATATTATTTTTCCCGAATGGATTTGAGGACTGCATGTAGGAATCTGTACGAAACGGCATTTACGTTGTAGTTAATGAGTACATTTGTGGGATATTACTATAATGGAATAGTTAATTAGTAATAGTTATTACATTTATTATTCAGTAACGGTTTCCAGTATTTAGATTATTCTAAGGTCATCTTTCATTTGCATTTTAACTATGTGTTTAAATGAATTCCATTTTACTTAATATCGAGTGTTTTGACAAGCTGCATCACTTGTCAAAGCGCACACTTCACATCTTCATTTAATGTAAGAAAATCGAAAGGAAAGTGTCTGACTCCTTAAAGTGTTTTGAAAGCGTCTGGTCTCATCCATAACAAATCCGAAGCTATTATCGGGAACGAAATCTATGCTTTCAAGTTGGGTTCAAGATTGTTGTACTGAAATGCAGCAAGTGGTGGGTTTAAGTGTATTTTGTTTCGCTGATTGAATTTGGTTGGTTTAATCAGCGCTTGCCTGTTGGACTAAAGTCTGTGTCATTCACTCAGGGTTTTATAAGGGGTGGAGAAGTGACTTTGGCTGTTTCATAAAATGCGAGCAAAGCAAAGGTGTTGGAATTGGCAGAAAAGATGGGGTTGGTGTTGTCTAGGTCTGCTGGGCAAGGTGAGGTAATTACAGCAATAGTAAGACATTCACGATGGCTTGGAAATGCCACTGGAGTCTCTGGAAAAGGTTTAATCTCACGTGCAAATAAATTGGCATGTATTAGAGGTAAAAAAAAGGAAAGAATAACACTGGCAGTACAAAATGAAGGAGAACAGGAAATGAAGCTGTTCGTAATACGAAGAATAGCAAAGGGAAAATGCGAGCAAAATGTTTGGAAGTAGAGGGCGGAGGAGGGCAGAGAGAGATGGTGAAGTAAAGCAGAAAGGGAGAAAGAGTTTGAAATTCTGAATTTTTCAATTCGCGAGGAAAGTTGTGAAAATCCAGAGGTAAGGGTAGAAGATAGGTTTAGTGCAGAGGACAGTGAAAATGAGCGAACGCTTCATAACCATGGTTTGTTAAATATATCCAGTCGTTACCTCAATTTATGAAGGATTTGGAAGCATTTTTCATTCAAATTCAGAAATCGGACAAACAGAAGAAGTGTCTATGTGAGTATTGTTGTTCCAAGCAGAGTTGGTAGGGTGCGCTGTTATAGAATGTGCATCTCTACCAGAGGAGGTATCTGGGCACTATTAGGAGGTGAAGAAGGCTATCTTAATTGCACTTGAGCTCGTGCTAGAAGCCTACAGAGAACGGATTTGGAATTAAAGGAAGAACCCTGGTCAAACTTGCATTGAGTCTGAAAGGAACAAACAAAGTCAGTTTGATAAGTGGGTCAGGACATTGAAAACTGGACTAACGCATAGCCCTCTTCAATTGATAGTGGCTTTGGAGGATTTCAAAAACACGCTTCTTGATGTAGTACGCACTGATATGGAGGACCAAAGAGATAAAGCGAGATAAAACAGCTGAAATGGCTGAAGATTACGAACTGTTTCATAATACAAAGTTTGGTTAAAGCATCAATTGCAATCTTTGAGAGATAGAATTTGGGAAAAGTGAAATCCTCAGGTGGTTAAGGAAACGTAGTTGATGAAGGTAGTTTCCCACATGGCAAAAAGGGAACACATGAAGCAGAAGGAGAAAGAAAACGCCCGTGTTTTCCCTATAATACCTTATGCCAGACGAATTTAAATTGTCAGTGGTCCAGACAAAGCACTGGGAATAACGAAGTTGGAAATCCGAAAAAGCTAGTGAATGATGATGACGTTGAAAAAACAGCGTGGGAACTAAAAATGACTCCACCAAAACGTAGAATTTGGTGGGAGGTTGTTTGAGAAGAATTTGCAAAGCCACCTTAAATCATATTTTTCCGAGTTCAGGATTACTTGTGTATACCAGGATCATTTTTCTTTTGTGTGTTGGTGGTTTACGTTTGCGGGGGTGGAGAATGGCTTACCCTGTGTAATAACAGCTATCACAGAAAGCAATTTAAAAAGTCAAGCAGTTGTATCAAAACACATATACAGAAAATGAATGTGAATGTATCATAGAATGTTTCTATCTTAAAAAAAGACATCTTGATGCCGAAATGGCTAGAAGTTCATCAGTTTGTATTTCCAGGGCATCGCTGAAAAAAAGATGATGCCGCTAAAACTTGGAATAGCAGAAGGAGATCATTTGGGAGTAATGACAACTCAAGCAAAAGTACAAAAACAAACTTTTTACTGACCTGGACTTAAAAAGGATATGCATGAATTTTCAAGACATGTACGTTTCTCGTCTTTGGACAAGCTCGGGCTGTGATAAACCCAAACCTTTAATACCCATTACTGAATTTTAGAAACTTTTTCCAAGGGTTTTAATTGATTGCGAAGGACCACGACCTAATACAAAAGCTAGGAAGCAGCATTTGTTGACAATAATGGGTGTATGTCGACTAGATTTCCAGAGGCTGATCTGTTATGCGATATCACAGCAAAAAGGAATGCAGAAAGGTTACTCGATTTCCCGCTAGTTACTGTCTGCGCACTGAGGTGTAGACATATCTTGAGTCAAATTCTAAGTTAAATTGTCCTGTGATGTTATGGATAGCTTAAGATTAAAGCTTTTCAAGTCGAATCCGTTCCATACATTCTAACAGGGAATCAAACATTGAACACCGTTTTGACAGCGTTTGGCAAGACTATCAGTTGGATTTAGATAAAGGAATTCGCTTTTTTATTTACAATTTGCGTGTGTCAAATGATTCAAAGAGATTTAGTGCATTCAAAATAGTTTTTGAGCATAATGTTAGAAGACAAAACAGTTAGTTTAACCAAATTTGTGAATCAGAGTTCACAGGCGACATGTATGGACGATGTGTAAAATTTAAAGGATGGGTAAAATAAACCCTGCGAGTTAGCTGGAGAGCTTTTAAAAGTATCATAGCGGATGTTGAAACAGGAAGAACAAGAATTCAAAGCTCACAATGTTTCAGATGGGGATAAGTGTCAGTGCAACTTCACGTGATAAATGAACAAGTAAAAGGAAGGTTTAGTGGGCCTTATCAAATCCAATACCAATCGACTCAGGCGAATTATTTCATAAGAACGATCAATGTAAAGAAAAATCATTTGATGTGTCGAGTCAAAATACTGGAATGGTGTTTTGTTTGTGATGGAAATCAAAAGGTGAATAGCTCACTTGTTACAATCCAGAGAGAAGAACCAAGTTCAGAGGATTCTGAATTGGACATTCAACCAATTAAATTGTATAATGAGGTAGTGCTCAATAATTGGGATTGGTTGTTGAGTTATCCTCCAGATGAAAATGAGAATGATCTGGAAAATTTATTACGTTACACACACAGAGATATTTGGAATAAGCTTGGTGGTATTAATTAAATTACTCTTTATGTGTATGGAAATAGTGCTGCTCCAAGCAAGCAAGACTCTTGAAGACGTCATGTCCAAAGGTTGGCACAGTTTTAAAACGAGATTGTCTGCATGCACACAGACAACATAAACAAAGTAGGTTGGAGGGACTGAAGCTCACGCAAGGTAATGGAGCCAAATGCAGATGTACTTAACAATTATGCTTGGATTATTGCAAATTTAATGCAGGTGCAAAGTCTTTTCCATATCTTATTACACATTTGGAAGACTGTGCAGTGAATGTGGGACAAACAACTTATGTTTTTCGATTGGACATCCAGAGGTTACTTGTACGCACCTCTGTCCAAAAAAAAACAAATGCAATTTACGTTTTCATGACATCGAATGGACCGCACCCATTTAAATTAATGCCATTTGGTCTGAAAAATGCACCGTCTGCATTTCCACATTTTACAATGAGACCATTACTGGATTAACAAATTGTGGGGTAAGCAACAACAATCTGGGGATTATTTAATCTCACGTGGAAGGAGCATTTGCGGCATTTATTCGAATTGTTTGATCGAATTCGGGGTTGAGGCCTGGTGACAAACCCGATTGAGCGTGGATTTGCCAAAGCCCATGTCACTTTCCTGGATCATGTCATCGGACGTAATCAGGTGGCCCTCCAGAGTGTGAAAACGATAGTTCTTGGGGAGTTTCCCATAACATCAACTGAATGAGCAATACGTTGATTGCTGTGAGTGGGTTTATAAGAAATTGTAAAAGATACTTGGCAGTGTGTTTGTCCACCGAGTTACTTACTGGTGATGTGCCGGAAATGCCAGTGAACAGAGGTGTGTAAGAGGGCATGTGATAGTCTGAAAACTGTGTTAACCTTTATCCCAGTGTGAAGTACAACGAACCTTGCCCAGACTATCAAAGTGACTATTGATGACAGTTGCTGTGTTGTATTCTTAAAAGAAGATGAGAAAATAAAAATACCTATTTGTTTTTTTTTCCAGAAAATTGAATGCTCATCAATACAAATACTCCATATTTGTGAATGAAACCGTCAGCTTGGTGTTGGTGTTGCAATATTTCTAAACGTATTTTGTCAGTAATGTGTCCTTGGCAATTGTGTACACAGATCATAAAGCATTCACGTCTTCGTTGTAACTTAATGACCGAAATTCCAAACTGACTCAATGGACCTTATTATTGCAGAAATCTAATTTGAAAATTGCACGTGTGTCAGGATGCGAATGCAAATGCAATTGCTGAAGCATTCTTGCGATTTTGATGAAAAATGTGGAGAATAGTGAAAGTAAGCAGATTGAAATAGACTTTTAGAAGTGAATGTTTGCATGCGAAGAGATAATATAATGAATTTTACTATACCAATATATTGTGACGAATTGTTTTAAGATTGGGAGATCATTTTATATTGATTATTCAGCCCTTTTTTGATGTATGGAGGAATGACAATGCAGTCATTTTGAACAGGTTTAATTTTCCTCGATATTTGTGAAGATCGCTTGTAAAGCTAAATCATCAATCTCGCTAGTGAAGACCGCTTAAATAAACAACTTCAAAGACCTTTAGGTTTTGTTAAGAAGTTGAACAATAGAAGTAGCTTTAATGGGAGTGGCAAGCTGTCTCAGACAATTTTCTTTTCTAGTTTTTATGTAGCTTTAGTAGTCAGAACGAAGGTTGGAATCTCTGACTAACTTGAACATCTAGTGCGTCATTTCTAGGTGCTACTTTCAGTGAATCTCTCTTCACGTTTCATTACTCCGAGACTGGAAAATGTCAGGTAACAATCTGTGATTGAATATGACCTTTGGCCAAGGGTGTGTTATGGAATGTTACCGCTGCTTAAACAGTTAATTAGTAATCGCTACATTATCAATTGCCCAGTTAAGTTTTCCAACAGCTAAGTTAGACTAAATTCTTCTTAGTTCTGTTTGTATTTTAATAAATTTTTAACTCACTTGTGTACTGTTTCATATCGAGTAGTTTGAACAGTCAGATCGCATCTGGAACATAACTACCTTCTAAGTTAGAAAATAACAAGTGTCTAATTAACCTTCGTAATCAATTTTGAAATAACCTCATCTGACGCACAACACGTTTGGCGCAATTTTATGTTTTCAATTTAAAAAAGCAGTTTCAGGCAATGAAGGAGAGCAATGATTCACTAACATTGACGAAAGAAAGCGTAGACAGGTGGAACACTTCGCAGAATACAGACGTACTGTCCACAAAACAGACCCCGATCTTCCAATTTCCAGCCACCTTAGCAGATTATGCTGTTCCCTGGCCAATTTCCTTTTTGGCCTTGCTGCAGATGGCGGCATATCTCAGCACAGGCTGGAAAACAAATACACCTTACTTTTCGCTTGGTGAAACTGTAGCCTTACAGACTTAATATCGAGTTCGAAAAATTTAGGATTTGACTTCTCTCATGTCCTTAACCCTACCTGCCTTCTTGTTACATTATCAAAAATGGGTCACCTGAAAAACACAGCAGGTCAAGCCGTACCCGAGCAGCAGGCGAGTCGATTTTTCGGCCTTCAGCTCCTAATCAGGAGTGACGTAAGAAACATCGACTCTCCGATTCGTCGGGAATGCCTGAACTGCTGTGATTTTCCAGCACCACACCTTTCGACTTATACTCTCCAGCATCTACCGTTAACTCTTCTTTCTTGTTAACACACAGTTGTTACACACCAACCATTATTATTCACTAATGGTCCTCATTAATAACTCTTCACCGTCTTAGCCAAATCGTTTACCATTCCTTTGCCCAATTGTCTTGAACTATTTTGCGCCCTATCCCCACCTTATATTTACATCTGACAGCCTTCCCTCACCCTAATCCTGCAGAATAAATGACATTTTCCAAGCTACCACCAGTTTTCAGGAAGGGTCACACTACCTGGAATCTTAGCTTTAAATCACTCCACTCAGATGTTGGCAGACCTGTTGGTATTTTACACCAAATTTTGTTCTGTTGCTGGTTGACTTTGAATGGTTGGAGGATCATGTTCTTTTAATAAGTCCATGAGATCCTCCGTACATCCAGTCATGAGGCAATGAGAGCTGAGCATGAAGTTGTTGTCAACTATCTGGAGGTCAGTGTGTATGTGCCGTGTGTGTCAGGTCTAGGAAGAGCCTTGCTCATTGTAACACCCGCGAGAAGGTTTTGTGGCGGTGTCTAATGCCAAGGTGAGAGGCAACGAGAAGGCCTGAAAAAAAGTAAATCCAGGTTAGACATCAGATCCGAACAAAGAGATACATATCGTGTGTTTGGGCCATACACATGGCCATTCTGTGGCTTCCACATTCATGGACACTTGCTTAACTACTGCCTCCTGTCTGTGGCATGATACATGTACAACCGCCACTTTCATCCTGGCATGGTTTTATTCACTTGCACAGTGACTTTGAGCAGACCAGAATATTGAAATTATGTCTGCTGGAATGGGAATGAGAGGTGATTTTATTAAGACACAGGATCCTAGTAAATGTGTTAGAGTGGTTGCTAAACTAATGTTTTTCATTGTCGGAATGAACAGTCTAAGAGATACAGTTTTAAAAGTGAGGTATACCTGAATTAAGATGCAGATCACAGAATTGCTGTTGTGCATTTGGCAAATCACGCATGCAGTGACTCTATTTTCTGCCTTCTCCCAAATATCCCTGCGCACTTTTTACATCAAATTATTCATCGAATGATCTCTTGAATGCCTCATTTGAATGTGCATCCATCACGTTTCCCGTTCGTGTTCTCCATACACGAACCAATCCGGGAATGAAAAGGTTTCATTCTCACATCATTCTTGCTTCGATTGCGCATCACTTTAAATAAGTGGAATCTCATTGCTTATTCTTTCACGAGAGTCAGCAACTCCCTTAAATCCTACCCATTTTTGAAAGCTGCTTTAAATCTTCTCTCACTCTTCTTTGCTTCATGGAGAGCAGTCCCAAATTTTTCCATCATCAACTTGCTCTTTGCCGATATTAATAATGGAGAGAACACAATTTTCATCTTACACTTCCAATCAGGCATGTTGTTCCAAATTCAATAATTTGGGCACGTACATACCCAGGTCTCCCTGCCGCTTAAGCATTGTGTATTGTACATTATTTTCCAATGGTTTCCAATAAAATGACATCATCTCACCTTTCTTTGCATTAAATATCATCTGTCAAATTTGAAACACTCCAAATTTTCAATGTTCGATTGGAGTATCATTCTTTATTATTCACCATTTACAGTGCTTCCATATTTCGTGTTATCTACAAACTTAGAGATTAATTACGATACGTCAGGTCAAGCAAAAGCCCCATCGCAAGCCCGACTCCAAACCTTCCACCAGTTTCACAAATATCCATTAATCATTGCTACATCTTCTGAGATCAGATTATTTTGCTTTCCACTAGGATGAACCCAGGAACTCAGTTCCCCAGAGAAGAGTAATGTTCGTTAATAAATATTCAGTGATAAGTTAGTTGAACGTTTGATCGACAAGTTAGTCAAATAATATTGGGAACAGACCAGAAGCGGAGACCACAAGCATGTCATCCATGATCTTATTTTAAGGCAAATCAGGTTCGAGATCCAAACGATCTATTCTTGCTCTTATACTGCATTTCTTCGTGCATCCATGTTTGTCAGGATTTTAATGATAGTAGGCCAGTGAAGTGGGAACCGATTCTCACAGATAAGACCGAGTCGGAGACCATTGTGGGAGTTTGGAGACAAACTCGAAATAAATCAATTTAGAAAATGCCTGGACTATGCTATCAGAATCTGCATACTCCCAGTAAAATGATTGAATTTTGTTGTCTATTTCTGAATGGTTAAAAGATGCCACTCTTTTGAAGAATATAATCTTTATCATGACAACACAAGTTTCAGTAGAATCACTGCAGAATTAGTGAGAGCATCTATGGATTGAAATCAGTTTTAATATGACTCTGCACAAATGCTGTCAGACCTGCTGAGTTTCCCTAAACCGATATGTTTTAAATTCAGACTTTGTTTTACTTAATTGGAATCTCCATATTGTTCTTGATTATCTCTAATGTTTGTTATAACTGTGACATACAGAAGGCTACCTTTTGTAAAAATGATACAAATTCATTATAAGGAGTAATATATAACAGTCTATTATGGCCAACATCTGGCCAGACCGTCTGTGCAGTTCCTGTTACAGCATTGAAGCTGCAGTTTGGTCCTCATCTTCAGTCCTTATTGTGTATTTGACTCACTGTCAGTCCATAAACCGCTTTCTCAGGTATGGGACCTTAACTTGTTACTGGGTCCTGATGCTTTTATTTTCACACTGTTCGAATTTTCTTTTTTTTGTTGGTCAATTCTATCCAGACCCAGTATCTGTCCTCTGGGCGTGACTTCGTACTGATTGTGTGTGAGAAGAAGCTAGTAGTATTTTTGCTTTATCACCACATTCAATTTGGTTCATACAAGGGTAGACTGGGGAATATAGAAATTAGCACCTCTAGCAACTTAAGTTCAGATGAGTTGGAAGATTTCTATATGCCCATTTCTCCACATGTAATAGTCGACTTGAGGTTGAATAGTTATCTACCAGATGAACTGTTAATCTGATGTTGAATAATTCATGCTCAACGAAATTGAGCTTCTACATTTGGAAGACTGCCTTTTGAACTATGCTGTGAATATAATTTCCCTTAAATTCTCAAAGTCACTGGTGCCATTTCGTCTGCCCAACTCGGATCTCAGATTAGAAACTGTAGGTTTGACTTCATTGTTTTAAACTTAGGAACGAAGGATAGAAGGATGGGCTTGTAAATTTGCGGATGGCAATGAGGTAGGTAGAGTTGTGGATAGTGCAGAAGGGTGTTGTGAGGTACAGTAGAATAGAGGTAAGATGCAGGGCTGGGCTGAGAAGTGGCAAATGGGGATCAATATGAAAAGCTTTGAGGTCGTTCACTTTGGACAAAAAAACAGGAATGCAAAGTACTGGGCAGATGGTAAAATTCTTGACAGTCTTGTTGAATAGAGATATCTCATTTTCCTGGTGCATAAATTCCTGAAATTTTCCACCTAGGGTCACAGGCTAGTGAAGAAGACATATAGCGTTTTGCCGATTATTGGTAGGGGGATTGAGTTTAGGAGCCGCAACTCTTGCTTCAGCTGTACAACACCGGAAAGACAGCATCTGGAGTACGGTTTGCAGTTCTGGTCACCACGTTGTCGGAAGGATGTGGAAGCTTTGGAAAAGGAATCGCTGGGGGAATTGAGGCTACTTGAGTTGGAGTGAAGAAGATTTAGTGATGCCTTTATCGAGATGTATAAGAAAATCACAGTGTGAGATGGGGACAGTGAGAGACGTTTGCCTCCGATGGTGAAGGCTAACACGAGGGACACAGCTTTCATTTGAGGGATTATAGATTTAGGACAGATATTCGCGATAGTTTCTTCACTCAGAGTAGTAGCGGGGTATAAAGGCCTGCATGCAACAGTAGACTAGCCGACTTTAAGGGCATTTAAAAAGAGATTGTATAATACTGGAACGGTGAAGGTTAGATGAGCATCAGCTTACATTCACAGGTCAGTGCAACATCGAGGGACAAAGGGTTCGTATTGCATTGTAACACTCTATCTTCTATGAAATGTAGATTTCTGAATAAATTCATTCCCTCAATAGAATCACAATGATCCTTCTGATTACTGCCTGATTATTCCTTCTCTGTTGTTTCGTCTTTGACCTTTTTCTGGCAAGCACATGTTCTTCACTTTGTGTATCTTTTTGGAGATTATTAGCTTTTTAAATCTATCTCCTTTTGCAAATATCGTCTTTTCTCTCTTTATTATATCCTATTTATATTGTCTTCACATTCCATTAATCTTCACTTGTTATCTCCTCAATTTTAACTCCTATATTTATTTATCTTTCTCCAAGTTCTATCTTTCTTTCACTTATAATTACACATAGCCAATTCCAACAACAATGTCCTGTTTCTATGTTTCCTTCCTACCAGTACAAATGTAAATCCATTACATGAAATATCTTGCTGTCACAAGATTTTGTTCTTTCTTCTTCCGATCATTTGTGTGCAAACTCTCTTTAGTTCAGCTTTATGCATATATTTCAAATAATTCACTGATGTTCTGCCTCCAGAAACTCTTAGCAAGATTCAAATCCATTGTAAACTTTTCTGCATAGAAACTCCTCATCACACAGCTGCTTCATGTCCTGGAACCATTTTGTAGCTGTTGCTTCAACAAAGACTGCACAGATCTCTTTTAAAGTAATGAATTGAAAACTCCCGTCAAGAGTCCTCAGTGTTTTTCGATCTGTGTTGACACCAGCTGATGTTATTCTTGGACTAACCAGAAAGATACCTGACAGTTCGAGTTGTTAGTTTTACCAATGTGGTCACTCACTGAAGCATAAGTATAAATTGCTGCAATTTTTATTTTAACAATATAATAAAAGGCTATTATCAAAAGAAATTAATGTAAAATAGAATTAACAAAACCATTTACTTATAATACATATTCAGACATCCCAAAAACGATTTATAAATTGAAAAGAAACAACGCAACACTTGTATTATATACATCGCACTACACATTGACACGAAAAATCTGGGAGCAGGAACAGGCGCTTGTCATTCAGTATGACCATGATTAATCCTCATTTCAGTGTAACATTCATGTTTTCTCACTGCATCGTTTAAAATAGAAAGTCAAATTGATTTATGATTATGTTCAGTGACTTAACTTCATGGTGCTCTGTGGGAGAGAATGTCATAGATTCGTTAGCCTTTCAGTGAAGAAATGTTTCCTCATTTCAGTCCTGAATGGTATGTCCGTTTTGCTAAGATGTGTGGAGCGCTCACACCAGATGCATGCGAATACAACTTGGAAGTTTTAACAAATTTATGGATTTCACTTGAACTGGAATTGCAGGGCTTCTTCCTGTAGCTATTACAGACCTGGCCTTATGTATACTAAGCTTAAAATACACAGCTTCAGGTTTTTATCACAACCCTTCTTGGACTGGGCAAGCACTAAGTTTAACTAAGTATATTAGCTTCACTAGTTCAACGACTTTTCTGCCTAGCCATGCTATTCCACCAACCACAAAGGCGTGCGCAAATCGCAAATTAAAACTGGAACCTATAGTCACCCACTCTGAGCAGTGGGCATTTTCCTTAACGTTTTGAAAATAAAGTTCTAAAAGTCTCTTCCAAATCTTAAGTCACCATTATTTTCCTTCCTGGATCGTAAACACTTTAACGTGAACAAAGAATTCCATTTGTTGTGCAAACAAACATGTTCACTTTCCTGCTTGGCCCTAATACCCGTTTGAAAACAAATCACCATGGCTGCAGTAACACAAGATACACAGAAAACACACAATTTTTAACTTAAGAACCAAACCAGAATTGTAATAAATGGAAGTTGAAAATATCTGTCTAATCCATGTCCCTAATAAGTAGGTTATGGTTCTCCGCTTCTTGAACTGCTGCAGAATATGTCGTGAAATTGCAACCACAATCTCTCTGATAAGGATTTATGTGATTTTCACTCAATCCAAATCCAGGAACAGCAACTGTTGCCAAAATCAGAATGTGACTGGAAGGCCAATCGGAGAGGAGTTTCCATGCACTTGCTGCATGTGAATTTCCAGGTTGTGCGGGTGACAGGTTCTATCAAATAACATTCTGAGATGCAAGTATAGAAATACTTATTTGCTAACCTCCAAACCTCTTTTGTTAAAGCACGTGTCTGGTTGTCGGATACATTACCTGATGGATACTGCCATACAGTTGCATTTTTACTGCAACATGGCAGCTTTTATCGTCCCTTTTTCATTTATTGACCACGTTAAATACCAGCTTCATTCAGCTCATTTACAACACCGGTCTTTTTTCTTTTTCTTTTTTTTTCTTTTTTACATTTTTTCAAGTCATTTCACTGGATATTAAAACGAGAGAACGTGCAAATGGAAAAACGAAATATGACATCATGATCTGACAATGATGGTCGATTCTCGGCGCATGAATATCAATGGCCTTTGATCATGGAAACAGAAAGCATCATTCACAGTGGGAAGGAAGGATATATATTTTCTGTGTGTGGACAAAGCTACCGTCGATAATCTGGCATATGAAAACATAATTGGAGACAAACTGGGGAAAAACTGCATAAATGTTCTGATTGCAGGAAAGGATCCAATTATCCCAATGATCTGAAAGTCCATCGGCACAATAATCCGGGGAGAGGCCATTCTGCCGTACTGAATGTTGTAAAGTATTTTTCATTCACCCATCCTTTTTAGTTGTGAAGCTGAGACACGAGCTAGTCCACAATCATGAGAGACAGCATCGTTGCTCTGACTGTCATAAGAACTTTAAATGCCCATAAGGACTGCAGGAGTACCATGACATTTCAATCTTCTCACCGTTGCCTGCCATGTAATGTCTTTGAGTTCTTATATTCAGCAAAACACCTCTCAGGAATGATGCAAAATAATATTCGTTTAATTGACACAAATTATCCGATAACAAAAACGAATACTATAAACGCTAAAAGCTGTCTTTCCTTTACCTTAACGTTGCATGATTTTATACCACCACACCAGACGTTGGCCAGGCTCCAGGTGATGTCATCTGGTCTTCTCCTGAGTGTCTCAGGAGTGTATACTCTTTTTGTGGTTATTCTCAAAATACGGCGCTGAGTGGTGTTTTGTGGTGATTCCTATATTTCAAAGTCTTCGTACCCTTTTCAGAGGGTCTTAATATTTGCTCAGGTTCGATTTTCCTCACAAATCAGATCAAAACGGGTGTTGGCACATTGATCGCAGGATCCCTCTTAGGTGCCCATTATGGTCGTGGCTGTGTTCACGTAGCCTCCTTCAAATAATCGTACAAGGTGCGTCCATGTCTCGCAACTGATTAGATGTTCCTGATTGTCCTGAGGCCGACATTTCATTGTCCCCTTCCATTTCAACATTCAAGTGTGTCTGCAGATGTGAGTTTGCTTGAAAACTACCTTTGGCCAGATGCCACCTCTCTGAGTCAGAGATGATGCTTAAGAACATAATGTTAATCAAACTGGCTTTCCTTTCCCAGCAGGCTCTAGTTAATGGCCAATTTACCGAAGTTCATCATAAACCTTTCAGCGGCTTGAACGACCACAGAGGAAGCAACAGAGACATACGTATGTCAGGGCGGCCCTCAACTCCGCCCTCCTAGTTCCATGGCCTCTGATACCAGTATAATCCCTCAATATGTCTGCAACCCGCTCAAGACCCTACACCCCTCCACTCGCACTTCTATGATCTCGAACACCAGCCACACCTTTTCATATCTCTGTAACCCTCGACAGTTCCTCTTGCCCTCCCTCTCACCTCGATGAAATCTGACACCTCCACATCTCTTCAAACATCTCCATCCCCTCCACCCCACCATTTCAGACTCTATGATCTCTAACACAAGATATACCTCTCCATATCTCTGAAACCTTCTCCAGCTCCTACACCCCTACCCCTCACTTCTGTGACGTCTTATCCCGTCTACACTCCCCATATCGCTGAAACACTGTCCAGCCACTACACCTAACTCCACCAACCTCTATGACATCTCACAGAAGCTGCACATCTTTTTATATCTGTATCGCCCTCTGCTGCTTTCTCCCCTACCCTCCTAACTCCATGACCTCTGACCCCACCTACACCACTCCATATCTCTGTAACCTTCGCCAGCCCCTACACCCCCTCCGCTCCCACCACTATGACTTCGGACAAGAACTACACGCCTCCATATCTCTGCAGCCTTCTCCAACAGCTCCATCTCTTCCCTCCCACCTCCATGATGTCTCACACCAGCTGTACCTCTCCATATCTGTGTAACCTTCTCCACCTCCTACAACCCTACCCCCACCTCCTTCACCTCTGACACCAGCTACACCTCTTCATATCACTGGAACCCTCTCATGCCTCATACCCCTACTCTCCTAACCGTGCAATCTCTGACACCAGCTACATCCTTCCAAATCTCCTTAACCGTCTCCAGACGTTTAACCCCTCCCTTTCCACAAACACGAATTCGGACACCATCTGCACCCCACCCATATCCCTGTAATGTTCTCCATCCCCAACACCACTCCCCTCCCACTTACTCACCTTTGATACCAGCTTCACCTCTGCATTTATTTGTAACCTTTTCTAGCCCCTACATCCCTCCTAACCTTTCCCCATGACCTGTTAAACCTGCTCCAGCGCTCCAAATCCCATTAAATCTCTCCAGACCCCAAACCCCTCAGCTCCCACAAATATGACATGGAACACCAGCTGCAGTTCTCCATGGCTCTGTAACCTTCTCCAACCCTACACGCCTTCCCTCCACCCTCCATGAACTCTGACACCAGCTACAGCCCTCCATACCTCTGCATCCCTCTCCAGACCTACGCCCCGTCCCTCCCACGTCTATGACCTCCAACACCAACTACACCTCTCCATTTCTCTGTAACCTTCTCCAGACCCTACACCCCTCCGATCCTATCTCCGTGCCCTCTGCCACCAGCTACACCCTCCATACCTCTGTACCCCTGTCCAGACCCGATTCGTCTGACATCCCACGTCTATGATCTCCAAACCCAGTTCCATCCCTGCATATGTCTGTAACTTTCTCCAGCCCCTTCACCAGTTCACTACGACCCCATGACCTTTGACACCAACTACAAGCCTCCATATCTCGGTCACCAAATCCAGCCCCTGCACACCTCCCTATCTCTGCAACTCCCAATTACTGCAACTCTCTACGCCTGGACAATCGTCCAGCATCGATATGCTTCCATATATTTGTAACAACTTCCAGCCTAACATTCATCCTTGTCTCTGCCACCTACTTCAGCATTTACTTGCATCCGTTTGCCTGTCACGTTCTCCAATGCCTATAACTTGCCCACTCTCTCTAAACTCCACCAGCCCGTACACGTTTCCCTTTCTTGAGCCTCCTTAACCATGACATACATCCCTATCTCTGTCAAATCTGCACACCTTCATTTATCTGTGACTTCATCTGCATCAAAGGAAAGCAGGATGAGAGGGTTGAGAATGACAAGTTCCTCAGACCGACGATAACCAACATCCTGTCCTGGACGGCTCATATAGATGCAATGGTTAAGAAGGCACAACTACACCACTTCTTCCTCAGGCAGCTTAGGAAGTTCGCCATGTCCATTAGAATCTCAAGATCTTTTACAGATGCAGCTGGAAAGCACAGTATCATGGTGCATAACGGCTTCGGCCGGCAACTGTTCAGGTGAGGACTGTCAGAAACTACAGAAGGTCGTGTGCAGTGCCAAGATCACCACGAAAGCCAAGGTTTCATCCATGGACTCCATTTACGCAGCTCATTACCATTTGACAGACTGCAAACAAAATCATGCTCCCTCCGACATCGGTAATATTCTCCTACAACATCTTTCTTCAACGGGAAGATGCCGAAGCACGATCAGGCACCATCAGTTTCAAGAGCGGCTTCTTCCCTGCCGTAATTAGAATGTTGGATGGACTCCCTAACTTCAATTTGTGCTCATCTTGTTAATATTGAATTTGCTTCAGGCATCGCTTGTGCAATGAAAACGTTGTGCCTCACTTTATCGAAGCAACCTATGATGTGTATGCTCTTGATTATTATGATCAACCAAATGCTGCTCGCAAACAAAGCTTTTCACTGTACCTAGGTACATCTGACTACAGTAAATCAAATTAAATCAGTCAGGCCCATGTCGACACCTCATCTCTGTAACCCTTGCGAACACAAACACCCAGCCGATCTCTTTTACATCCGAGAAAACCGACATTCTTCTCTATTTCCTTCACTTCTTCTAGCATTTACATCTCTCTCTATCTCTGGAAACCACAAAAGCCCTAACCTTTTTCCATATCTCAGTAATGATCTCCAGCAGCCACATTCCTCCATATATAGGGAACCAGCTCCACAACCTATATCATTCTCTATCTCAATGATATACTCTAACCCCACAACGCTTCGTTTTATTATCATCTGCTCAAGTCCATACACACCTTCTCTGACAACCTCTGTCACATCCTCCAACCCAAGAGCCTCCCTTGTTGTGTAATTGCATGCAACAGCAATGTCCATCTATGGAACATCCGGCAACACCGACAAACATCGAAATCTCTGAAAATGCCTCCAGCTGTCACACATCTGCTCTCGCTGTCATCTCCTTCAGATACTCTTGCCCTCTCTTTCTCTGCAATCTCCTCTCATCCTTGCCACTCTGGTCATCGCTACAACTTCCGCCATTCCCTACACCCTTCAATATTACTGTTATCTCCTAAAATCACCATAAATCTACCTCTCACTGTCTCATCTTCCATTCTGTACAACGTTCCTTATCGTTGTAACCTCTTAGAGCAACGACCTTCCTATTAAATGCAGAATCGTTGGCTGACCAATACTCCAGGCCATGGCTAGGTCCATGTACCCGTTTTTGTGGTTGCAAACACGCTTATGGAGAAACAATTTAAACGTTAATGTCCGGATGTATCCCCTCCACTCCACACCCGCCCCCTCTTTGGCTATGTTATTTGTAATGTTGCTTTTTAAAAATTCTGGTTTTGTAAACAACTTGGTACCAGAGAATGCGGCATTGTAGACTGTTTACTTTTCTCACGTATTCTTATTCTTCAGGATGCGTGACAATACAGCCTAATTCTGGTTCTAATTCGAGCATCAAATCTCCAGGGAGCCAATTGTGTTAACTAAATAGTTCCATTATTTGTAATCTCTTAACAAGTATTATTAATTTGTTTTTTATACTTGGCATTGAAAGAAATTGTTGACCATGTCATTACATAACTCAGTAAGACAATGCTTACCATTGGAATGTGATATTTTGAAGTACTGGCAGCGAACCTATCTCCAAAGTACGAGCGAAGGGAACTCTTCTCAGACATATTGACTTGAATCAGCTATTCACCAAGGTTTCGTTCCCTATCTCCTTCATAAATCCGTAGAATTCCTACAGTATAGAAACAGGCCTGTCATTCCCCAAGATGTCCACACCAACCGTCTGAAGGGTAACCCTACCAGACCCATTCTCCAACATTTACCCCTGACTATAGCACCTCACCTGTACATCTTTGGATTGTGGGAGGAAACTGGTGCACCTGAAAGAAACACGGACAGACACGGAAAGGATGTGAAAACTCCACACAGACAATCGCGCGATGGTGAAATCGATACCGAGGCCCTGACATGTGAGGCAGCAGTGCTTACCACTGAGTCATCATATCCTTGCACTAACAGTAATCATTCAATGTCGGTTTGAATGTAATACCCCTCACTGGAAAATGTACTCTTCTCTCCCTATAGTTGTGTCACCCAGCATAGATAACAATACTTTTCTAATCCAAATGCAGCATAAATGCTGATTACCAATATCATCATTTCAATAGCAGTATGCAATTTGACATGGACACTATGTTTTATTACTCTCGAGCACAAACAGTGACCAAACATGGATCACGAGAACGGTATTTTCATCTGAGACACAAGGACTGCGCAAACATCAGATGATTATTTAGGATTATCAGTAGCTATCTCTGTTATTAGAAGCAGGAACATGCTGACGTGTGGCATGTACTAACCACTTTGGGACATTCATGTCTGAAAACCCTTCAGAGTGTCGAAAACCTGCAAAGAAAATTCAGCCAGCAGTGGTATTTACTCAATGTATTTCCTCATAGTCAAAATGACATTGAACTGAGTTCAGCAATTGACATGCCATTTCTCTCACGCACTGTCTCTCTTACGCTCGCACGCATATTCGCTTACTCCGTCTCCACACGGAAAATTCTGCCAAATGTTTACACATCCGACGATTTTACTTGTACATTAATCTGAATTTTCTGGTAGTCATAGACATGGCTATCAGGCATGTTTCATCAATTAAGTCAGCGGGATTGGTATTTAATGGATGGACCAAAATTTACTTCCCTTCAGTGTGTTGTTGTAGCAGCGTTCCTTTGCCACTACAGTCGCGACAGTGTAGGAAAAAATCGTCTAAGGTGTGATGGGGACAGGAGAGACGGAATGCCCAGGATTTTGACAATGGGACAGTGAAGGAATCATCTTAGATACAGAGGGCTGTTCTGTCAGACAGTGAGATAACTGGCAGTGATATTGAACAGAGGATGACCTCACCTCTCTATACCTCACAGCCGCGGTCAAACCAAATGTGCTAACTGAACTCCTGCAGCATCGCTGGCTGGACTGCTGTTTTTGCGATGTAGAGCGGGAGCAAGAGTGTGGGTCACTTTCCACACTGGCTGATATCACCATGAAGTTCCTAAATTCCCACTCTCTCCACTCACCTAGTTCATGGTAACCCTCAGGCTAAACTCACAACCTGTCGCTTCTAACTAACCAGAGAGCAGCTTTATTGTCCATTGGGGTGATGGCAAATGTTTTGAAGAAAGGTAAATTAAAGTCAAGATGGTGAATGTCTTGGTCGGAAACATGTAGCGAGAGGTGTCCCCATGAATCTACTGCATTTGTCTTTGGAAATATGGCAGTCGTCATTTCAAAGATGCTGTCGAAGGAACATCAGCAGATGTGTGATGTCTATCATGCATAATGCTTTCACTGAACATCGGTGGTGGATGGAATGCATGTATGCAGATATTTTACCAAATATGGCACCAATAAAATTGATGTGTGCCTTGCACAGTAGATGGTGGTGAGGCTTTCGGAGTTATGTAATGCATTACCCATGGCAGGGTTAGTTCCCTCTGACCTTCTCTTGGAGCCACAGCATTAAAAATGTGAGGCCAATTCATTTTCTGCTCAATAGTAACTCCAGGCTGTTGATCACAATGGTTCACAATCAGCCAAGCCTCTGAATGTCAAGAGGTGGAACTTTAATAATCTCGTATTGTTTGACATTTGTGTGGTATGCATTTTAATTGGCACTGATCAGCACAGCCTTGGATGTTTCTGAGAATTTGCATCATTGCGGCATGGAGTGCTGCAGTATCCAGGAATACTGCTGAGGATTGTGCAATTATTCGCAAACAGTCTAACTTATGGCACTTTTAATTGACAAGAGGTAAGTTGTACTGTAACAAAAGACAGTGATGTCAAGGACACAATCCTGAGGAACTCATGCTGTGTGGGCCTTGAGCTTATATGATGAACCTCCGAAAACAACATCAATTTCTGTGAGCATGGAGACACATGGAGCCCAATTTGACTGAGAACAGCAGTTTTCTTTCCCTAAAGGATATTTATGAATTCGATGGGTTGTCACTTTAATTCACCACAGCTTTATGTCAATATTAAAAGTCATAAAATGAACGGATTCAAAGCTGGTTTCCTGCCTGAATTTGAGTCCAACTTGAAAGTTTTGTGCCATTACTCAATAAAGATTTAAATTTTATTATTATTTCGCGAATTACTAACTTGCTTCTACTTGATCCCGAGAAAATGTGAATGCCGTCAAAATAAGGCCAGGCAATGACATTACCATTTACTGCGAACAATGAAGAGAAAATCAAGATGGCTCAGTGTATT
Organism: Chiloscyllium punctatum; assembly: GCF_047496795.1. Classification (NCBI taxonomy): domain Eukaryota; kingdom Metazoa; phylum Chordata; class Chondrichthyes; order Orectolobiformes; family Hemiscylliidae; genus Chiloscyllium; species Chiloscyllium punctatum. Next base: position 57,732,163 of record NC_092773.1, read on the forward strand.
TGCTCAGTGAGTAAGAAGAAATTATTGATGGTCAGAGGAGTTGTTTCCCCATGCAAAGGAAAGTGTTAAGTATTAAAAGAAGAATGCAAAAATACATTTGAATTGGAGTGTGTGTGTGTGTGAGTGTGTGTGTGAGAGAGAGAGAGATAGAGAGAGAGACTGAGAAAGAGAGAGTCCGTAAAACACCTAAACTTTTCTTCTGAATTATGAGTGTTTTATACAGTGATTTAGTGGTTAGCACTTCTGCCTCACAGCACCAGGGACCAGGATTATTTCCACCCTCTGCGACTGTTTGTGGGGATTTCGCATATTCCCGCAGTCTCTGTCTGGGTTTTGGGGAATTCAGTTTTCACCCAGAGTCCAGGGAAGTGCAGATTGACTGGAAGAGACGTTCTATTCTGCCCATAGTGTGCAGTGATGTGCAGGATAGTTGGATTAGACAAGGGAAATGAGACGTCACAACGATAGGGTAAAGGGTGGGTCAAGTGTGATGCTGTACAATGAGTCGGTGTGGAATCGTTCATACAAATTGCCTGCTTCCACAGTGTACAATTCTCTTGTTAGGAAATCGGCTTTTACTTAGTCTGAAAGGACTTTGCAATGTGTGTATTCAAAAAAATAAAATTCGGAAATCAAAGTGATTGGAACACATTTTGTCCTCCCTTTGTATGGTTGGAAATCGGAATGGGAAGTGGAAGGGTTAAAAAAACGAAATTCGCTCAATCTCTCACCATTTATATGATGCGAGCAGACATTGTAAATTTTGGAGACATTAAATGAGTAAACGTTTTGATATGCGTAGGATACATAACCAGGAGAAAAAAGGAAAAAAATTACAGGGACTCTGACTGAAACATTCAATTCCTCCTCAGCCACGGTGTGGTGGGGAGGAGGGAGGTGGGGGGTGCCAGAGGACTGGAGGCCAGCTGGTGTGTTTCCATTTTTCAAGAAGGGAGGTGGAGATCGAACAGGAAAAACAGGCTACTGAGTTTCACATCAATGTTCAGGACACAATTGGAGAAAAAAACAAAGGATAGAATTAATCTCCATTTCGTGCGGAATGGTTTCAGCATGGATAGTCAGGATTGTTTCGTCAGAGGGAGTCATGCCTCATAAATTTGGTGAAGTGTTTCGATGAGGTGGCCAGATCTGTAGATAGGGGAAGGGCAGTTGAAGTAATTCATATGGAATTGAGCAAAGCCTTTGACAAGGTCGCACATGGGGAACTGAGAATAAAGTTAAAAGGGACACGGCATCCAGAGCAATTTTGCAGTTTGGCTCCAAAATTGGCTCTGTGAGAGTGGGCAGTGAGTGTTCATAGAGTCATCTTGTGCAATTAGAGACTGGTATCCAATCGCGTCCGACAGGGATCAGTGCTCGTTCCCTCACTGTTTATAATGTTCATAAATGATATCGATGAGCGTGTGTGTGTGTTTTACGGAGTGGGAGTGGCTGGAGAATGGGTAGATGCTGTTGATGAGATTTGGAATGAAAAATACGATTTTTGATGATGCTGTTAGGGTCGTTGTTAGGGAGGTATATATTCTTAGGTGACAAATAGAAATAGATAGATTGGTCAGATGGGCAGATGAGTGGTTGTTGTAATGCAATCCTTCTGAAATGGTTGGTGATGCACTTTAAGAGAAACACAGTCACCAGAAAAGGGAGTACTCAATGAATAGTCCGACATTAGGAAGATCTGAGGATCCGAAAGGACTTGAGCTGCTGTTGACAGATCCCTGCAGGTGGAATGACAGGATACTGGGGTAGTTTAGAATGCTTATAGGACACTCGCCTTTTTCAGTCGTTGCACAGATTATAAGGAGAAAGTGAGGACTGCAGATGCTGGAGATCAGGGTCAAACAGTGTGGCGCTGGGAGAGCACAGCAGAACAGACATTATCCGAGGAACTGGAAAGACGACATTTCGGGCATATTACCTTTATCAGAAATGTGGGAGGATTATAAATGGAAAGGGCATGTTGACGCTGTACAGAACTTTGTTTAATACACAGTTGAAGTATTGTGAGTAGTTCTGGACACTGCACTGGAGGAAGTGCAAAGGAGATTCACCAGAATGGTGCTCAGTGTGCAACAATTTAGCTGTGCAGAGGGAGGGTGGATTAGTTCGGCGTGCTTTATCTAGAGCTGCTGTATAAATTATAAGGGGCATGGACAGTGTGAAACCAAAGCAGTTGTTTCTCTCAGTCCAAGTGTCAGGAATAAGGTTGCATAATTCTAAGCTAAAGGCAAGAGGTTTAGAGTGGACATGAGGGAAATTCTTTTCGTCCAGAGGATGCTATTTACCTGAAATGCACTGTCTGGGAGGATGTTGGAGATGGGAAATCATACCCACTTTTGCAATTACTTGGATGAGCGTTTGAAATGTCATATCATGCAAGTGTATAGGCCAAGTGGTGGAAAGTAGGATTAATGTAGAGTTAGATTCATTTTGGTGGAATGAACACGACGGGTCGAAGGGTCATACTGTCTTTCTGGATTCTGGAGTCAATGGTTTAAATTCTTTCCTGTTTAATTTTTGCTTTTTCTTGCGAACTATATCACTTAGTACACGTTCCAGCACTTGTGGTTTCTATCAGCTTCAGATTCTGATTGAGAGTGCACATTCACAGATAGAATTTCCCAAATGTGTTGTAAAATTGGATTAACAAGGAAAATAGTCCACCGCACGAACTGTTGAATGACTGAAAAGCCTCAGCAAAAATGAATGCCATCACTGAAAAGAATATCGAAAAATATTTTGGTATTGATGGGACGATCTGTATATGATTTTCTACAAGCATTGAAGTTTGAAGAAGATTTACAATTAATATTTGAGATCAGACAGGATCAGATTAATCGAGTCTTTGGGGTATTAAAATTATAGGCTTAAATTTTAATGACATCACAAATTTAAAATAAACCTTCCGTCACAAACTGTTTGTGAAAAGTGTTGGATAAAAATTCAATGTTTCCCAGTGGGGCACCACATGATATAAAATAATTTTTTTTGAACTGTGTCAGCGCCAGGTAATTCTCCAATTCAGACAGACTGTCAGCAGCAGGACGTCAGGGGCTATTTCACAAACAGCAAAATGTATATTCCAAGGATAATGATCGAAAAACTATACTATACCATCTTAGCCATTTTTGGTATTCCTGGTAAGTCTTGAACCAATTCAGTTTCACAAGTCTCTGCATTAAATCACACTTATTTTCACTGTATGATTAATAGTTATTTCATTTCCATTTAGCATGGCAAGTACCGATGGCAGATGACAATGTCCCCACTTACTGATTTTAAAGTGAATAGTTTATTGATTAGGAGTCCCTTCAGTAATCTGCAGCATTGTCTGCTTCTCTATTCGGCGCAGAATGGGTTGGCACTGAGGCCACACTGATGGAGTTTGAATGAGCGCTGGCCCTGGCTGGTCGAGAGAGTGTTGATGAAGAGCGATCTCTCTCCGTGGTTGTTCAAACCCTACTATCTGTCAGATGGTTTTTGTAACGACCTGCATTTTAGTAACCTCTGAGTAAGGTGTTTCGAATTCCTTGATACAAAGGTATTTTGTTGGTAGATCGCTCTCAGGCATCTTGTTCCAAATGCGAGAGCAGATACCAGGTGGGCAATGGTTGGTTTGAGTAGGTCATTACGGAGTGATAAGTGAGTGTCAGCACAGATGGCTTTGAAAATCTTATGTATTTTCGTCAATCAGGGGATGTGTGGGGCTTCGATATATGTGAGGACAGATTGCTGGGAGAGGTGTTGAACACAGGGTTCCAAATGTGATGTGTATTTCTGGATTGCTTGTTTCCACAAAAGACATGGGAGTAGTGTCTTTTGTAAAAAAAAAAGATGCACAGTACTTTAGGGCGGAGTCGAATATGAAAAATAATGAGATCTTGAATTTTGTGGCAACAGCAATCCAACAGTGGTGAAACAGGTTTGTCAAACAAGATATTTCCCAACTTGCCCTTTGTTGTGATATATTTCGATGTTCCCTAAACAATACTGGTCTATATGAATGTTATATAAGGGCATTTGTTTGGGATTGTTACTCCGTATTTGATCTGCATTTACGTTTATATTTATTATAATTTTTATTATCGTCGCTGTTATTTTTCCGGTTCTGACATTTTGGAGGTGAACATCCTGGATATAATTTAGACCAATTCACTGTGAAACCGTCGTGTTATAAGTTGGACTGCAGGTCTCTGTCAATTTTGAGAAATTCCTGTTATTGTACCCCAGCCAGAGGACTCAGAACTTTGGAGATTGTATGGGACAACATATTTTCACTGATGGAAGAGAAGTCGGTTTGGGGTGACAGAAGTACAATTTAAGATATTTCAGATTATTTTAATGCTCCAAGGTTCCAATAAGGCTCAAGAATATCTGGCAAACGGAGTAAAATGTAGCACTGCTGCGTGTGCCGATGTTCAGAATTAAGGGGATTGGTGAGTTAGACAACGTATCAGGGTCACCAATTCATTTCTAATCCATCAGCAGCGCACTGCTACAACAATATGTACCGTTTTGTGGACCCTGCTTTGAATGACACTCTTTGCCACATGGTGTGGGGCATCATTGCGATTTTCAAGCACCGTGTCTGTCAAAGCAGTGATTTTGATTAACACCACACAGACAAATTTATATAGACATATAAATGCCAACAGGTATAATTACTTTGCTATATCGATGCCATATCGATATAGTTCAAGATCTTGTTGGCCGATTTGAGCCAATCTACTTCCTAATAACGTCACATGTTCCTTGTTCTCTGAATGATCAGAAAGCAGAGTGAGTGGGAATGACTTCTCACCTGTGTTTATTATGTGGGAACTTGTTTATGACGAAAACTGTGCTGGGTGTGGATGACCATTCTGGGCATTGACCCCACGCAGGGCAGTTCAGCATGTTCAGCTCCTTCTGCTTCGATGAAATGTTTCATATTTTTCGAATAACTGTTTAAAGTGAGATGATTAATGAAGATCACATTTAGGTGCTGAGCTATCCCAGAATGTTTTGAGGCAATTGATGGGTAGAGATTATCTTGATGGTGAGAGTGAAGTAAGAATAGAGGGACCTGCTATTTTGTGCAATTGTCAGGGTTGCCACATCAACACTGCTTGCTGGGAGAAATTTGGCACAGCGTTTGTGACATCACTGGAGTCGATCAGGCATTTTGATGCAATAATGGCCCGTCTTCTTCCATTCCAAAATGGTTCATTTGAAGGAAAATGTAGACTTCTTAGTCACATAAATTTTATTTCGTACCCAATAAGCCTCTGTAAGTTTCAGAGAACACAGATTACTATCATCATGCCAGAGGTGAGTACAACACAGCACACTGAGAGTTCGGGTGCAAAAGAATTCTTCGATGGGCTCTTGGAGTAGAATCGTGTCTTGAAGTTTGGTCTTTCCTTCGCCAGAGCATCTTACACCCTGATATGGAGTGCTGTCTGAATGCTAATCCATCGACATGCATAATGGTTATATTTATCCCTCCACATAATGGGCACCGGACTGGGGCGGTACGTGTTCTTCATGTGTGATATTAATTTTTGCGGTTAATATTTCCAAACCATCTCTGTCGTGTAACTTCTAAGTTGAAATAAAGAAAACCTTTTGTCTGCAGCTTTCTATATTTTCCCGTGATTGACTGGAGTGTTGTGTCCAATTGATCTCGATCTCCAGGAATGACTCTGTTTGAAGTGCTCACTGATTGTGTAATTGTACTGAACAAGGATCACGAACTTCAGTCCGGATCCCCTGGCTCCAGTGGCCACATGATACTAGGAGGATATTCCATTGTCGAATTGCACTGAGTGTGGGTAACTGCTCAAACAGAAAATTATGACGCAGCATTCTTGCGTTTCTGTGGAGACCTGTAAATGCAGCATTGTCGTAAGTGTGGAGGACTGAGAGGAGACCACTTGTGACTCCAATTGTAGGTTTTGCAAAGAGTATCTTTTACTGTAGATGTATATAGCATGTGAGTCAATAAATTGACACCCAATTCCAGTGACAGAGTGATTCAGTGAGCATCTTCAAATAGAATTTTACCGAAAGTGATTTCCAAACTAAAGAGGAACAAATGACCGGAGTGTGAAAGCGTAACTGGGAGCATCACTCAAAAGAAAATTATGCTGAGTAGGAATTATTAAATGAAACGGAATAATTTACCCCAGCGTTCTTCAGCAGGCAGAAGTATCTCTGACTGCGAATTTAGCTGTTTGTGGGGAAAAGAATGATTTATAATATCTGACAGCAAAGGTAATTATGACTAAAAGAATATGAAATAGAGACTGCTTCGTTTGGATGACCTTCCTCATTTCTGTACTGTCCAGTGAGGAAGTTCTTAATGCAGTTTGTAAATATACAATGGTTTGCTCCGAGGAAAATATTCGCAACCGGTTGATTATGTTTGATGCTAAGTTTACAAAGTGAAATGCCCCATTGAAGCTAAACATATGCAATATTTTCCTAGAGTAAGAACGGTCATTCAACAAAATGCCATTAAGACATATTATGTTGATTCAAGCAATGTTTTTGATGCTGATTAATCTTCCATCAAGGTTAGGACATGTTGTGAAACAATGGCTACACTGATTTCTTATCTGAACATGAATAAGTATGGATATAGAGTTGGAAATGTTGTCACGACTTGCCATCTGTATCTGGTTAGAATAAGATTATCAGTTGTTAAAACTGCAATTCATAATCTGCCTGCAGTTAATTGTTCAGAGATCGCTGCCCTGCACTATGTGATGTGTGGCTTCATTCGGAGGAAGAGCTCTCGATGAGAACTGTGCATCAATCAGTTTTAAGGCATCATATAAAAATAAAAATAGGAATAGCAATATGAAAACAAGGCTGTTTCAACAAATAACTGAATTCAGTAATTACATCACAAAGCGCTGTGTATTCTCGACCCATCTGCCATACTCCATGTTACTTCACAGCTTACAAATCCAATTTCCTGATTTATAAGCATTTCCCATCTTTTATCGTCATAATGGAAAAGATTCCGACTCTCTTGGGCTCAAACTCTGTCACTTGCTTGTTGCATTTTGTACGATGACCTTTGACCTTCCCAATATTCACATGTTAAATCTGTCTTGCGCCACACTTAGGACTGCTTGCCTTGCATTTACAGTAGGATTGGCTTCTGTTTATCAATGAATTGTGCTTATTTTTACAGTTAAATTTTAGTTCCTGTAAAAAGATTCAATTCTTTCACATACAAATCACAAATAGTGATTCACAATAAGGCAGCCCACAAAAAAAAACTAAATGAGATCACATTCTGGTAATCTCATTCTCCCTGGTTTCATCCAGACCACAGGTGAAAATGGTTTCGGCTGATGGAACGCAATTATCTCAACTGTCGAACATCGATGCAGCAACTATTCACGGTCGTGTACTAGGTCGCAAAATCTGTATGTGCCTCAGCAATGACTTTCCTTCCAACATCATTTCCAAATAAAAGATATTTTCTTGTGATTGCACAATGGTTAGCACAATGTATCATGCATTAGGTAAGTAAGAGGTCTGTGCCAATATACAGTAAGATAAAATATTGTTTAATCTGATAAGGGACAAACGTTGGCTTCAAAACAAATGCAGAAATTTTGCAATCCCATACGTCTGTCGGGTTTCTCCCATTCTTTGCTTAACTGATCCAAATGGTCTCTGTGGTGGATGTTGTGGTCATATGGGAAACCCCAACCAGTCTGTTTATTCGATGAAGCATATGAAATCAACCACTGCCGACAGCAAGAAGAAAATATATTATCGTGTTTTCATGAGCAATCGGCTGATCATGTTCTTCCCTATGTCTTTTACAAGTGCAAATGATCCATTTAGAATGCATTTTCTGTTATATGGTTCAGATCCTTTAAACTTTATATTACAGAGTACAACAATAATCTCTGTGTCATTACGTAAAGTGTGCATGAATAATGCTCAAAAAGCAACTTGAAATCTCTTCTTGTCCTTTCTCTGACAGTTAGTCTCGTGGTGATTGTAATTTTAGCTCGGGGCAAATGTGGTCTTTCCACATGCAGCACTATCTACCTGGTGGCCATGGCAACGTCTGATCTACTGTTTATTTTTTTTTTATGTCGTACTTATCCGATTTCAAATATTTTATTATCCACTTTGTTTCCGGAGCATCACTCCGGTTTGCAGTCTTATCAATTTCCTCCACCACCTTACCATTGACTGTTCTGTCTGGTTCACTGTTGCCTTTTCTTTCGATCGATTTGTTGCCATTTGTTTTCATAAGATGAAAACTACGTATTGCACAAAGAAAACTGCAATGAGGGTTCTCGCCATCATCTCTATTTTCTTCTCGTTAAAGAACATTCCTACGTACTTTCGACATAAACCTGGAAAGATTATCAACAACATTCAATGGTACTGTCATGTCTGGTCCAGTTATTATAACGACCGTCGGTGGATAAGTTTCAGATATTTTGAACAATTTTTAACACCAATGTTCCCATTCATTTTTATTCTCTTTCTCAATGTTCTGACTGTCAGACACATCTTCCAGGGTATTAAGGTGCGTGAGGGATTGGGGAATCAGAGAAAAATAGAGAACGATCCAGAGATAGAGAGCAGAAAGAAGTCTGTGATTTTACTCTTTGCCATATCAGCCACCTTCATACTCCTCTGGTTGGGCTGTATTTTATATTATTTTAATGTTTGTTATTTCTTGGATTATGCTGTTTATCGTCTCTTTCAACTAATTGTATTTATGCTGCGGAACTTAAGCTGCTGCACAAATGCATGTATTTATGTGGTGACACAGAAAAAGTTCAGAGACCAGATAAAGTATGCTGCTAAATATCCAGTTATAAAAATAATTCAATTAATGAATAAATCCAAGTAATTGAGAAACAAGATTAGATGCAGCAAATAATGGAAGGAGGAGTCCACGTGAGGAAAGGACTGAAAGGATAAGAAGGAGTAGAAACACGACAATACTCCTTTTCTACTGGGCCCGGAATGACTCCTGCTGTTTTCCTGCATCTGTTCTCTCCATCCAGCTGAGGCTATCCACAGTTTTGCGTTTATTTTTAAACGATAAGCCTGCAAGAAAGTTACCAATCTAAACAAAAAAATAAAATTGCCAATAAGGCATTGAGTAACCACATGGAGCAGATGTGCGTTCAATATTTAGGGAGAATAAACTTGCAGTGCAGCTTGCTCAGCATCACAGCTACAAACTCCCTGTCTACACCACTGGTAGCAGCAGTGCGTACCATAGGCAAGATACACAGCAGAAATTCCATACTGAGCAACTTCTTAACACACAGCACTCTTATCTGGAATGTAAAGCTCATCAGATAAATAGGGAACACCCCAGTTGAAAATTTCACATCAAAGCATTCACCACCCTGGTTTGAACAAACATTTGATTCCAAAAGGTGCCAATGTTTGAAAATCCTGGAAGTCCTTCCTTTACAGCACTTTGTATTTAACGGCACAAAATAGAATCCAGCCGCTTCCTCCAGACCTGCTACGTATGGGGAACAAAAGCCAGCAGACAGCCAGAAATGCCAAAACCCCATGAATAAATTATAAAATAATTTCACTATTTGCTGCCAAGATTGCATGCCATGTGTCCATATCCTCAATTATCAGAAAATTGAGAAACGATTCCATTGAAATATATAAGATCCTGAATGACAGAGGCTTGATCGGGGAGATGCGGAGAAATTATTCCCGCAGGTGTGGTAATCTTAAACACGCGGACGCAATCTCACGATAAGGAAAAGCTTTTTTAGGAGTGAGAGGAGCTAACGCCTTTTTCCTCAAATCATCTCGGAGTCTTTCGTATTTGATATCGCTGAGGATTGAGGATGCTCCCTCACTTAGTTCATTTCAGACTGAAATCGACAACTTCATAGTGTCTCAAAACATCATGGAAAATGGGGAGGACGCTGGATTTGAAGTCTGAAGTCAGCCAAAATCATACTGACTGATGGAACAGATCGAAAAAACGTGTCTTCTCCTGCTCGTTTCCAGGGCTCTTGTTTTCCTTGCTGACCCAGTCAGCAATCCGTTTAGATTTGTTTCCATGAAAACATTTGTCGTTTAAAGTTTGCAGCTTCCACCCTATCACGGACCATTTAATTTCTTCTTCAGCACCACTCCTGGTCCAATTGCTAAAAAAAACTTTTCTAACTTCCGTTACTTCTGCGGAAGTACCCCATAAAACAAACGTTATCCTCTCCCTTCCCCATTTCCATCACGCAATTTCCCGCGCTCTCTGGATGCTGCCTCACCTTGTCAGTTTTCTCACCATGACCTTTTGAGAGGCAATGGGTCCACCTTTCGCTCTTTTTGTGACAGGATGCATTCTCCAGCTCAACTCCGTAATATTCTGTTCCTTTGGAGATCACATTGGTGCAATAACGGAATACGAGAGACGTTGTTATCACGCAATACGTGGGATGGGACATGCCTTCCAAGGGGCGAAGGCCAAAATAACGAGTCAACGTGCTTTAGCGCTCCGTTCATGCCATCGCCTGGAAGAGACTTATTGAATCTGCAGTGTCCAGGCAGACCTGTGAAATGTATGTACAAAAAAGAAGTAGAAAAACGGATGAATGCACCTTCAGCATGCATTGCAATCCACTCCACGGACAACAGGCTATATAATATGAAAGGGCACAAAGAGCTGTGTGGAGGTTATTTGGAAATGGGTGCACCAGTACAATCGTTGTATGTTGGCTTTTCACTTGCCTCACGCACACCACATACTTCTTCCTCTGAAGAAGCCCGAGGGAAATAGAAATGACCAATCCCAACGAGAAACCGGTTCATGGAATAGTACTATTCAACATAGGTGAGAGGTTTTGGCCCACTTCTGATCTTCCTCCACCGCCAAACACGAGCCACGTGACGTCTGGATGAAGAACGGCTCACCTTCCGACTAGGCAACCTCCTACCCCACAGTATCAACGTCGATTTCTCCGGTTTCCTACTCTCCCTCCCCTCACTGAATTCCAGGTCCAACCCTCCAACTCAGCACGACCTTGTAGAACTCTGCCACTAATCCATCTTCCTTCCAACATATCCGCTCCAAACTTTGCTCCGACCTATCGACAGCACCTCCAGCTCCAGCTCCAGCTTCCTATTGCATCATAAGATACTTTACCTTGGCTCCACAACCCCCTCCCATTTACCTTTAAGCTCCGTTCTCCATCCTCACATTCCAACTGAAGGGCTTCTGCCCAAAACGTCGAATGTGTTGCTACTGGGATGCTACTTCACATGCAGTGATTTTCCAGCTCCACAGTTTTTGACAAAGGTGAGATGTCAAAAGATAACGTAAAACATTCAAACGCCAGAATATTTCTCGTTCGATTGAAACAAATGTAACACATGTTAACCAATGCCATGGTGCACAAAGCATTTGATGCCACAGGGGCCACCAAATGTGGGGAATGCCATAATCTCGCTCGACACCAGAAGGAGGACACTGTCACAAGGGTCAATGCTGTGCCGTTCCTCGTCAATTTTTATTGAACATACAGGGTATGAATGAGAACGTGCAGAGGGTTAGACAAATCATGAAAGAATTAACAGTTTAAACTGAGGAAACGCTAAAAAACCAGGCAGGGCCAATTCAGAAGGTTGTGGAGATGCAGTTCGGGGGGCTGTTAGCAAATGCGGCACGTGCTAAAACAATTAATCATTTCATCGATAGGGAATGAGAGTGTACTAAGATATACACGACCCCATCACACACCTCAATTTCTGCTTCAGTCCCCAACATTAGTATTGATCAATCTCGAAAGATGCACATCAAACAACGTGAGCGAAAATTCATGACAATTTCATGAATTATGAAGCGATCATATAAAACATTATTCCAGGTAAAAACAATGACTGCAGATGCTGGAAAACAGATTCTGGATTATTGGTGCTGGAAAAGCACAGCAGATCAGCCAGCATCCGAAGAGCTGTAAAATCAACGTTTCGGGCAAAAGCCCTTCATCAAGAATACAGGCAGATTGCCTGAAGGGTGGAGAGATAAATGAGAGGAGGGTGGCGGTGGGTAGAAAGTAGCATAGACTAAAATAGATGAGTGGCGAGGGAATGAAGGTGATCAGTCGGGGAGGAGGGTGGAGTGGATTGTTTGAAAGTAAGATTGGCAGGGAGGACAAGTCATGGGGACAGTGATGAGCTGGACGTTTGGAACTGGGGTGAGGTGGGGAAGGAGAAATGAGGAAACTGTTGAAGTCCACATTGATGCCCTGGGGATGAAGTGTTCTGGTTCTGCAGGGAGCAATTATGGAACCTCTGCTCTTTGTGAGTTTTATAAATGGCTTGGACGAGGAAGTGGAAGCATAAGTTCGTAAGTTATCAGATGACATGAGTGGTGGTGAAATTGTGGATAGTGTGGAGATTTGTTTTCGGTAGCCACGAAACATTGACAGGATGCAGAACTGAGAAAATAACTGGCAGATGGAGTGAAATCTGGAATAATATGAATTCATTCACATTCGATGATAAAATTTGAACGCAGAATACAGGATTGGAAGAATGATTCTTGGCAGTGAGGAGGAAAACAGGGCTTTTGGGATCCATGTCCACAGATCCCTAAAAGTTGCCACCAAATTTGGTGGGGCTGTTGAGAAGATGTATCGTTTGTTGACATTTATGAGCAGGGGAATTGTGTTTTCGAACCGCGAGGTTATGCTGCAACTCTATAGAGTCCAGGTTAGTTCGCACTTCGAAGTTTGTGTTCAGTTCTGGTCAGCTTATTATCAGAAAGATGTGGAAGCTTCAGGGTGGGCGGAAATGAGATTTGCCATGATGCTGCCTGGACTGGAGGGAGTGTTTTACCAAGAAACGTTGAGAGAGATAGGTTTTTTTTCATTGGAGCGAAGAAAGATGAGAACTGACTTAATCGGGGTGTACAAGATGTTGAGTGGCATAGATAGAGTGGATGACCAGAGGTTTTTTTTCCCATGATGGAAATGTGTATCACGTGGAGGCACAATTTTAAGGTAATTGGAGGAAGGTTTAGTGGAGATGACAGAGGTAGATTCTTGTCTAAGAGTGGTGACTGCGTTGGATGCACTGCCAGCAGTGGTAGTAGAGTCAGATACATCAGGGACAGTTTATCAACTCTTGGATCATCACCTGGAATTAAGTACAATGAATGTTATGTAAGTTAGTCTGATCTTCGAGTAGGATAGAAGGCCAGCACGGCATTGAGGACCGAATACTTATATTTTACAACACGGTTATATGTTGTGTCACTTACTGATCACACTGCAATATCGTTCCTGGGAATTGGAGATCGATTACAGCAGAGAAAGACGTCATATGGTTTGGCCAAGTGAAACAAAATGGATGTGTTGCGAAAGCCAGCATTGAAACTGGTTCGATCCTCAAACTAACAATGTCTAAACGGAACGATTTCAGTCAGGTACATGGGCACTAATCTTATAATTCATTTACCCGACCATCACAAGCTGAGCTTCATTCGGACATCGTCGTCCTTCAAACTAAATCTGTCAAGATTATCAGGCATGTCTATCGTTCAATAACTCCTGCTGCCTCTCCTGGGTTATTGAATCGATTTTGGAATTTAAAAAACCAAAAGAACTGATGATGATGTAAATCAGAAACAAGAACATAATTATTGGGGAAAGATCAGGAGGTCTGTCAACATCATAAATCATCAGGTCGGAAGACCAATTACTGGAGACGAAATGTTCACTCGGCCTTTTTCCTAACAGATGCCGGCAGACCTGTTGAGTTTCACCAAGAATTTCTGTGCAGTCTTTCAGATCTCTGGTATCCGAAATTCCTTATTTAAGTCTACCTGATGTTGAACAATCCAAGTGGATATTGCATTAGGTGATCGTCTATTTCATCCCTTGAGGCACATGTGAAGAGTCATAGGATCTTAAAATCCCAAAAATGTGGAAATGGGTATTTCATTTCATCGAGTCCACACCGACTCACTGAACTATATTCCGTCCAGTCTCAACTCTTTTATCTTGTAACGCTGTATTTTCCATGGGTAATCCTTCAACCCTGCACATCCCTCAACATTATGGGCAAAGTAGCGTGGCCAATCCACACAACCTGCACATCTTTGGACTGAAAGTGGAAACCGGAACACCCGGAGTTAACTCACACAGACACCATAGAAAATGTGCAAACTCCATACAAATAAATCCGTCTTAAATCAGAAACTGGGTACCTGGGTAATTGGAAGGGTTTCGAGATGGAGGACAAAAGTTTAGACCACTGTGTGAATCATACGCTGAACAGCCTAATTTTAGTGCTGTAAAACATGCAAAATATGATGACAGAATACAACAGGAGCTTGACCAGATGGGCCAATGAGCAGAGAAGTGTCAGATGGAGTTTAATTCAGATAAATGTGAGGTACTGCATTTTGGGAAACCAAATCTTAGCAGGACTTATCCACTTGAGGATAAGTTCCAAGAGAGTGTAGAAGAAAAAAGATACCTTGGAGTGCAGGTTCATAGCTCCTTGATAATGTAATCGCTGGTAGATAGGATAGTGAAGAAGGTGTTGGTATACTTTCTTCTATTGGTCAGAGTATTGCGGACAGGAGTTGGGAGGTCATGTTGCAGCTGTGCAGGACATTGGTTAGGCCAAAGTTGGAACATTGCGTGCAATTCTGGTCTCCTTTCTAACGGAATTATGTTGTGAAACTCGAACAGATATCCCAACCCAATCTCATCCAACCTTCCAGCACCTGGCACATATCCCTCCAAAGCTTTCCTATTCATGTACCCAGCAAGTTCCTCTTAAAATTTGCATTTGTACCAGCTTCCACCACTTCCTCGAGCAGCTGATTCCAATGACATACCACCCACTCTCTGTGTGAAAAAGCTGCTCTTCTGTCTCATCTATATCTTTCCCCTCTCACCCTAAACCTCTGCCCTCTCGTCCTGGACTCCCTGACCACAGGGAAAATATTTGCTCTAATTACACTATTCATGCCCCTCTTAATTTTGTAAGCATCTATAAGGACGCCCCTCAGCATCCGACGCTCGAGTGAAAAGAGCCCCATCCTGTTCAGCATCTCCTTAAAGCTCAAATCCTCCAACACTGGCAACATTCTTGGAAATCATTTCTGAACCCTTTCAGGTTTTCCATGCTCTACTTAACTATGACATTATTACTCTATGACTCCGTATATTCATTTTTATTGCAGTTTCACTTTCATTTTGATTCTGTATATGATTAACCTCATTCTGAATGTAATACTGTCACAGGGTCATCGAGATTGGCAGCATGGAAACAAACCATTCGGTCCAACACGTCCATGCCTACCAGATATCCCAACCCAATCTCGTCCCACCTGCCAGCACCCGGCCCTATTCCCTCCAAACACTTCCTATTCACATACCGATCAAAATGCCTCTTAAATGTTGCAATTACGACCATAAGACATAGGAGCAGAAGTAATGCCATTCAGCTCATCGAGTCCATTCCGCCATTCAATCATGGCTGATGGGCATTTCAACTCCACTTTCCTGCATTCTCCCGGTAGCCCTAAATTCCTTGTGACATCAAGAATTTATCAGTTTCTGCCTTGAAGATATTTAGCGTCCCAGCCTCCACTGCACTTGCGGCAATGAATTCCACAGGCCTACCACTCATTGGCTGAAGAAATGTCGACGCATTTCAGTTCTGAATTTACCCCCTCTCATTCTAAGGCTGTGTCTACGAGTCCTCGTCTTCTCGCCTAACGGAAGCAATTTCCTAGCGTCAACCTTGTCCAAGCCATGTATGAACTTGTTAGTTTCTATTAGATTCCCCTTAATCTTCTAAACTCCAATGAACGCAATCCCAGGATCCTCAGCCGTTCCTCATATGTTAGACCTACCATTCCAGGGATCATCCATGTGAATCTCCGCTGGACACACTCCAGTGCCAGTATGTCCTTCGTGACGTGTGGGGACCAAAACTGGACACAGTACTCCAAATGGGGCCTAACCAGAACTTTATAATGTCTCAGTAGTACAACGCTGCTTTTATATTCCAACCCTCTTGAGATAATTGACAACATTGCATTTGCTTTTTTAATCACTGAGTCAACCTGCATGTTTACCTTTAGAGAATCCTCGACGAGCACTCACAGATCCCTTTGTACTTTGGCTTTATGAATTTTCTCACCGTTTAGAAAGTAGTTCATGCTTGTATTCTATTTTCCAAAGTGCAAGACCTCGCATTTGCTTACATTGAATTCCATCAGCCATTTCTTTGACCACTCTTCCAAACTGTCTTGATACTCAGCAGCCTCCCCACTTCCTCAGTAGTACCTGCCTGCCCACCAAACTTTGTATCATTGGCAAACTTAGCGAGAATGCCCCCAGTCCCTTCATCCAGATTGTAAATATACAATGTGAACAGTTGCGGCCCCAACACTGAACCCTGAGGGACACCGCTTGTCACCGGCTGCCATTCCGAAAAAGAACATTTTATCCAAACTCTATGCCTTCTCTTAGACCGCCAATCTTCAATCCATACAAGTAGCTCACCTCGAACACCATGGCTTCTCACCTTGCTCAGCGGCCTCCCGTGTAGCACCTTATCAATGGCCTTTTGGAAGTCTCGGTTGACCACATCTACTGGGTTTCCCAGTCTAACCTACTTGCCACCTCTTCAAAGAACTCCAGCAGGTTTGTCAGGCACGACCTCCCCTTACTAAATCCATGTCGACTTGTTCTCATCCAACCCTGCTCTTCCAAGAATTTAGAAAGATCATCCTTAATTATTGATTCTAGAATTTTACCAACAACCGAGGTTAGGCAAATTGGCCTATAATGTTACATGTTTTGCCTTGATCATTTGTTTCACAAGGGGGTTACGATAGCGATCTTCCAATTAACTGGGACTTTCCCTGACTCCAGTGACTTTTGAAAGATTTCAACCAATGCCTCCGCTCTATCCTCAGCTCCCTCGCTCAGAATTCTAGGATGTAGCCCATCTGGGCCAGGAGATTTATCAATTTTCAGACCTTTTAGCTTTTCTAGCACTTTCCCTTTTGTAATGGCAACCCATACTCAACTCAGCCCCCTGACTCCCTTTAATTGTTGGGATATTACTCATGTCTTCCACTGTGAAGACTGATGCAAAGTACTTATTAAGTTCTCCTGCTATTTCCTTATCGCCCATCACTAGGCTTCCAGCATCAGTTTGAAATGGCCAAATGTCTACTCTTGCCTGTTGTTTCTTTCTTATGTATTGAAAGAAACTTTTACTATCAATTCTAATATTACTGGCTAGCCTACCTTCATAATTGATCCTCTCCTTCCTTATTTTTCTCTTTGTTATCCTCTGTTTTTTTTTGTAGCCTTCCCAATCTTCTGATTTCCCAGTGCTCTTGGCCACTTTATAGGATCTCTCTTTTCCTTTGATAGATTTCCTGACTTTCTTTGTCAGCCATGGCTGTCTAATCCCTCCCCAGATAATCCTTCTCTTCTTGGGGATGAACCTCTATGCAGTGTCCTCAATTTTACCCACAAACTCCTGCCATTTTTGCTCTACTGTCTTCCCTGCTAGGATCTGCTTCCAGTCTATTTTCGTCAGTTCCTCTATCATGCCCACATAATTACCTTTATTTGACTGTAACACCATTTCATCCGATTTTGCCTTCTCTCTTTCAAACTGCAGACTGAACTCTGCCATATTATGATCGCTGCTTCCTTAAGTGTTCCCTTACTATAAGATTTTTTTTAAAAAGTCTGGTTCATTACATAGCACTAGGTCCAGAATAGCCTGCTCCGTTGTGGACTCCATGACAAGCTGTACCAAAAAGCCATCCTGAAAGCATTTCATGAATTCCCTTTCTTTGGATCCACGGCAACATTATTTACCCAGTACACCTGCATATTGAAGTCTGCCATGATCACCGTGACCTGGCCTTTGTGACATGCCTTCTCTATTTCCCGGTACATGTTGCGCCCCTGGTTCTGACCACTGTTAGGAGGTCTGTACATAACTCCCACTATATTTGTTTTGCCTTTGTGGTTCCTCAGTTCCAACCATACAGACTCCACATCATCCGACGCTCTATCATTCAGTGCCATAGATTTAATTTTTTCTTAATTAGCAAGGAAACCCCGCCCCCTCTGCCCACCTCCCAGTCTTTCGATAAGTTGAAAACCCTTGGATATTTAACTGCCAGTCCTGACCCCCGTGTAGTCACGTCTTTGTGATGCCTACCACATCATAATCATTCACGATGATCTGTGCCATGAGTTCATCTGCTTTGTTATGAATGAACATTCAGGTAAAGTGCCTTAATGCTACCTTTCTTATCATTAGAGATATTGGAAGTCATAAGATGTCCTAAGTTATCCTTCCTTTTTCCTGCATTCCCAGTCTATCTCAAGTTTAAATCTGCCTGCACATATGGTATCCTGCCGCTTATCTTTCCATTTAACTCCACTCTTCCTATTGCTTTCACTTTTCTTTCCCCCCCAACTCAGAAGTTTAAAGTCCTACTGACCACCCCATTTATCCTCTGCGCTAGAAAATTGTTACCTGATCGGTTCAGGTGGAGACCGTCCCAACGGTACAGATCTCCCCGGTTCCAAAACTGATGTCAATGCCCCATGAAGTGGAATCTCTCTTCCCCATACCAATCTCTTCGTTACGTGTTTACTTCCCTAATTTTCTCATCCCTATGCCAACTATCACGTGGCTCGGGCAGTAATCCAGAGATTATGACCCTTGAGGACCTGTACTCCAAATTCCTTCCTCGTGCTCGATAATCCCCAAACAGGTCCTCCACCCTCGCTTTGCCTATGTTGTTAGTCCCAACGTGGACCACAACAACTGTATCCTCCCCCTCCCGCTCCAATATCCTTTCAAGCCGGTCAGCGAAGTCCCAAACCTTTGCACCGTGTAGGCAACACGCCATGCGAGACTCCCGATCCGGCTTGCAAATAATACTATCTGTCCCCCTAATTATAGAATCCCCTATAACAACTACTTGTCTTTTTGCTCCCCTCTCTTGAATGGCCTTCTGCACCATTGTGCCATGGTCAGCTGGCTCATCCAGTTCAGAGCACTTTTCCTCATCCGGACAGGGAGTAAGAATCTCATACCTGTTGGACAGGGTCAAGGGCTGAGGCTCCTGCACTCCTGAAATCACGTTCCCCATACCTGCTTCACTTACAGTCACATTATGATGTCTCTGATCTCGAACTGAACGTTAATTACTTAATCTCCCAGGTGTTACTGCATCCTGAATCAATGCGTCCAGGTCACTCTCCCCCTCCAGGATGTGCCGCATTGTTTGAAGCTCAGATTCCACATCATCAACTCTGATCCGGAATTCTTCCAGCAACCAACACTTGCTGCAGATGTGGTCACTGCTGTTCACAATGGGATCAGCCAGCTCCCACATCCAGCATCCACCACATCCACTGCCAGCTCATTCCATACTGAAAATGTGTTGCTGGAAAATCGCACCAGGTCAGGCAGCATCCAAGTAGTAGGGGAATTGACATTTCGGGCATGAGCCCTTCTTCAGCGCTGAGTACCGACACGTCAAATCTCCTGCTCATTGGATGCTGCCTGACCTGCTGCGCTTTTCCAGCAACACATTTTTAGCTCTGATCTCCAGCATCTGCAGTCCTCACTTTCTCCCAACTCATTCCATACATGTACCACCCTGTGCGTGAAAACGTTGCTCCTGAGGTCTCTTTTATATCTTTCCCCTCTCACCTTAAAACTATGCACTCTAGTTCTGGACTCCCCGACAACATGGAAAAGACTTTACCTATTGACCATATCCATGAACCTCATAATTATGCAAACGTCTGTGAGGTCACCCCACAGCCACCAACGCTGTAGGGAAAAAAAAATAATCTGTTCAGCCTTTCCCGGTAGCTCAGACCTCGCAACATCCTTGTAAATCTTTTTCTAAACCCTTTCAATATTCACAACATCTTTCCAATAGGAAGGACACAAGAATTGCCCACAATATTCCAACAGTGGCCTAACCAATGCCCTGTACAACCACAACATGACCTCCCAACTCCTGCACTCAATACTCTGACCAATAAAGGAAAGCATACCAAACGCCTTCTTCACTATCCTATCTACCTGCGACTACACTTTGAAGGAACTACGAACCTGCACTCCAAGGTATCTTCGTTCTGCAACACTCCCTAGGACCTTCCCGTTAAGTATCTAAGTCCTGCTAAGATTTGCTTTCCCGAATTGGAGAACCTCGCATTTATTTGAACTAAACTCAATCTGTCACTTCTCAGCTGATTGGCCCATCTGGTCCAGATCCTGTTGTAATCTGAAGTAAGATTACAGAAGAATGGAAGAAAGTTCGGACGGTAATGAAGTCTGAGCAATTGGAATGGGGCTGTTACTGCAGTAAAAATGAGATCATTAGTAAAAGGTTGGAGACTGCCAAGACTTAATAACAAATAGTCTCATGGAACTATATCGCAATGATTGTTCATGCGTACATAATAGTAATGAAAGCTCACGAAACTGGAGCAGGCTGAGACTGTGCAGCCTGTTCAAACCATTTAGCCTACTCTGGCAGTAAATCCAATCATTGCTGGATTTATTTTTCGAATTCAGTTTCCTGTCCACTCCACATGTCCGCTGATTCTCTGTGAAACCGCCAATCTGTCTATTCCAATCCGAAATGCACTCAATCAGGAAACACGCATCGTCCTCAGTGATAGATAATATGAAATAATTAGTGTTGACTCCTCACCTCAGTCAGAAATATTCTGTCTCTTTTGCCGACGTTGTATCAGTGAAACAGAAGGAACTGAACCTGTTGTAAATAAGAGACAAAACCAGAAGTTGGTGGAAAAGGTCAACATATCTGACAGCATCTCTGATGACAAATGAATGGTAATATTTCGTGTCCGGTGACCTGTCAATTACCAGACCTGAATCGTTAACGCTGATTTGTCATGACAGAAGCTGCATGATCTGCTGAGTTTTTCCAACAGCTCTGTGGATTGTGCCCTTGTATTTCATATTCCAAAATTCATAGGAATACGTTCTTAGCAAAGACCGGTTCAATTTCTGAATCTTCACAATCTGATACATTCCAAGGAAATCGCCTTTCAGTTTTCTACAATATATTCAGAAACTCAGCAACCGAGATATTTTTCTGAGCAAGGGTAGCGAGTTGCTTGATGTTGAACTGGCAACAGGTGGTGTTCCTGTCGATCTGCTATGCCTTGCGTTCTGGACTTTTAAGCCATAGATCTGGACGCTGTTCTGTAAGGAACCTTGGTGAATTTCTGCAGTACGCTTTGAACAACGCACAGCTGCAACAGACTGTCGTTGGTGGAGACAGGGGATGTTTCTGGCTGTGGTGCAGAACACTAGTGCTCTCCATCATCATCAATCCATTAGAAAAAAGGTCATCCACTGTTTACACGGATCTGCTGTACGACCTGGTCAATTGTAAAAATGACCATGGAATGTTAAAGATGTTCACCTCTTTCCCTGACACTTGGGGCATCACGCGACTGTTCGAGCTACTTATCTGCATTTCATCTGTAAAAGTTGTGAATGAGATGATTGACATATGGTGTAATAGATGGTAAAATCAGGGATCAATATGTTATTGCTACCTATCCTATGTATTTCTGTGGGTCTGCACGGAGCTGTGAGTATTCATGTGTGTTCTTGTTCTGTGTCTATGTCTCGGTGTTTCTTTCTATCTAACTCTCCGTGTCTGTGTCAGTATGTGTGCATGTTAGTAGGTTTCAGTGTGCGTATTAGTATGTGTCCCTTTGTTTGTGAGTATGTGTGTCTGTATCGCTGCAATGGGCTCTCTGTTGTTCTGATGGTTGCATCAACTGAAATGTCTGTCGACCCATTCTTCGGGTGTTTCAAGTGTTATAGACTTGGGGAGACAACTCAAAGCATTCTCGAGAAGGCAGACCGTGACCTAACTTTGCAACTTGTTTTGGTAATTCCACAGTGAAAATTACCAGGCGCAAGATAACTAGGTTGTCCACTCTATTTTAAAATAGACAAAATTACACAAAAGTACACAATGTAACACAAAGGATAGAATAAAGAACCCCTACAGAACTCAATGCATCCAACTATACCTAATTATACTCTTCCCAATACGCACAAGAGTCCAAATACGCAAACTCCCATAAAACCCTAGTATAAATGGGACTCATACTTACAGGATGATGTTGAAGGGCAGAAAAGAGAGAGTGTTTCCATGCAGCTCCCTGTTGAACTTCCCAATTCAAACTGAACTAAACCTGCTCAGCTCAGCTAGTTCGAGAGCTGACAATTCCCCTCTCTTTAAACAGGTTTCTGCGAAAGCATGATGACGTTGACATGAAATCTCATCCATTTATATAGAAATGAAAGGTCTCAAAAATCCTTTTTATTTCATTTATAAAACAGGCTGACCGAAGACTGAAAAATGTGTTGCTGGAAAACAGCAGCCAGTAAGACACCATCCAAGGAGCAGTGGAATCGACGTTTCGGGCATAAGCACGGAGGAGCAGATGTAGTGGAGGCGAAGGAAGAGCTCCCAGGAGGAACAATTCCAATACCGTACAACCCAGATGGCCTCCATTTTCAGAGACCGCAATTTGCCCTCAGACGTGGTTGATGATGATGCTCCGCACCACATCTCCTCCACTTCCCGCACCTCTACCCTTGAACCTCACCCCTCCCATCGCCACCAGGACCGAACCCCACTGGTCCTCACCAACCACCCAACAACCTCCAGATACATGGTATCATCCTTCATCATTTCCTTCACCTCCAAACAGACCCCACATCAATTGATATATTTCCTTCCCCCCCCTATCAGCGTTCCAGAAAGACCATTCCCTCCGCGACTCCCTAGTGAGGTCCACACCGCCTACCAATCCAACCTCCACTCCCGGCACCCTCCCCTGCAAACGCAAGAAATGCAAAACTTGCGCCAACATCTCCCCCTCACTTCCCTCCAAGGGCCCAAGGGATCCCTCCATATCCATCACAAATTCACCAGCACCTCCACTCACATTATTTACTGCATCCGCTGCACCCGATGTGGCCTCTTATACATTGGAGATACAGGCCACATACTTGCGGAACGTTTCAGAGAACAACTCTGGGACACCGGCAACAAGCAACCCAACTGCCCTGTGGCTGAACACATTAACTCCCCCTCCCTTCTCCGCCAAGGATATGCAGGTCCTTGGCATGCTCCATTGACAGATCATGGCAATACGACTCCTGAAGGAAGAGCGCCTCATCTTCCGCCTAGGAACCTTCCAACAACAAGGGATGAATGCAGATTTCTCCATCTTCCTCATTTCCCCTCTCCCCACCTTATCTCAGTCCCAACCCTCAGACTCAGCAATGCCTTCTTGACCTGCAATCCTATTCCCGACCTCTCCGCCCCACCCCCTCTCCAGCCTATCACCCTCACCTTAACCTCTTTCCACCTATCGCATTCCCAACGCCCCTCCGCCAAGTCCCTCCTCCCCACCTTTTATCTTAGCCTGGTTGGCACGCTCTCCTTATTACTGAAGAAGGAATCATGCCCGAAACATCGATTCTCCTGCTCCTTGGATGCTGCCTGACCGGCTGCGCATTTCCAGCAACACATTTTTTACCTCTGATCTCCAGCATCTGTAGTCCTCACTTTCTCCTGACCGAAATCTGCCCGGTTTATTGCCCTTCTGTCAAGAAAAATCAAGGACAGAGTGCCTGGAAGTCAGGAACCGCTTTTTTGAGGAAAAAGGGACGAGCTTTGTTTCTCCTACCCCCTTAAAAAATTGAACTACCAATGCCAAAAGATGACTTCCTTTTAAAACCTTCAAAACCCATTTCGTAGTCGAAACACACACATACATTGCACTAACTATAAACATGCAAACATGCACATCCACATTAAAAGTCAAGACACGGCACACCCACTCCATGTCTCATTTGCATTTCGATAACGCATCAGCAATGACATTTCTGCGACTTGTCACATACACAATTGTGAAATTGAATGGTTGCAACAACAACAATTTCATCTAACACTCTGGAATCTTTGTCCTTAAAGTTCTTCGAAAATATCAATGAGCTGCGATCAGTATATAGAATTGTGTCAGATGCATTGTTGATAAAATAAACACTGAAATTTTGTGATACCAACAACAAGCTGAATGTCTCTTTTATTCACCGTTGAATGTTTCTGTTTATGAACTTTCAACTTCATGGAAAACCACGCGATGGGTCTTTTTATTCCCTTGTGATCCCACTCCAGGAGCACAGCACCAACCCCCAATTTACTGTCATCGATATCCACCTTTAAATGCTTTGAGTGATCCGGTGTGGCTAATAATTGGGCAGTGGTTAACACAGATCTTAGGCTATCAAATGACTTGTGACAGTCCGTTGTCCACTGCAACTTCTTGCCCTATTTAAAACATTTTGATGAGAGGTGTTGCCATACTGTTAAGTTTCAGCACAAACTTTCCGTAAAATCCATTTAATCCCAGTAAAATTAATACCTCTTTTATTTTGTCCACGCTGTGGGAAATTCCCACATTACTTTTTTATGACGTGGGTCCACTTGTCCATGTCCGATAACATGGCCCAGGAAGAATTCACTTTTAGCTAGGTTTACAAACCAAGCCAGACTTCCCAAGTCGAATGAAGAAGTCTGACAGATGCTATAAATATTCGTTGCATGAGTGACTAAAAATCAACACGTCATCAATGTACACCACACAGTTGGGTAATTTCGCAGTGCGCTTGTTAGTCATTCTCTGAAATATGGCTCGACCGTTTTACAAACAAAATGGCATGATGTTGATTTGAATCATCCATTTGGCGTTAAGAAAGCCAAAACTCCTTTTGTTCTCGATGAAAGTGGTAGTTGCCAGTAGCTCTGAGCAGGTCCAACTTAGAAATGTAAGTTGCTTTACCCGCTTCTTTGACATAGTCCACCAATCGTGGAATTGGATATGCATCAGTTTTCGTAACGGCATTGACTTTGCGATAGTTCACGCATTACCATTGGCTAGCATCTGGATTTGGCACCATGACTGTGGGTGAGCTGGAGTAACTATAACTCATTTCAATTATGACATCCTGGAGCATGCGCTCTATCTTCTTCTGAACCTGTGCTAATTTTAGAGGGATATACCTATCAGCATGATGTTGAATTGGAAAAGCATCTCTTTTAACAACATCATGCATAAGTAGATTAATACGTCCCAGTTTATTTCCACATGTCTCCCCATGTGATAGTACTAACGCATTCAGGTAATTTGGATTTTCTTTTGGAAGGTAAGTCAATAACGTATCCCAATTTTTGATAACATCCTCAATGTCTAATATGATTTGAAGAATGTCCAATACAGAATCCTCTGAAAATGTTTCTTCTTTATGTGCTGTAATCATTAACACCTTCACCTCTTGCATTCATTCCCGATCAAAATATCGTTGGAGCATATTCACATGACACAACCTGTGAGATTTCTTCCTGTCTCGAGTCCATATCAGGTATTTCACTCATTCAATTTCTTATCAATTTGATAAGGTTCATAAATATTGTCTTTACAGGCTACGTGTTACTGTAAATAACACAAATACCTTATCCCCAATTGCAATATCGAGCTTTTGTGATTACTCATTTTGTTTCATTGTATGCCGTGGTACTTTCTAATGCTGTCTAACCAACTCTTCAGCTCTATTTTATCTTTCTCTACAGATAGTCCAATAGGGTGGTCTCTGATTCCTGATTTATTCATTTCTCCTGAATCAATTTTTACCGGTTTCATTCATGCTCAAAACCTAATTCAAACGGACTAAATTTGTTCGATTCCTTTGGTGCATCTCTGATCCCAAAAAGTACAAACGGAATTCTTGGGGAAATCTGATGTACACAGAGATGTGGGTGTTCAGGTCCATTGTTCCCTGAAGGTGGCAAAGCAGACCAGTATTCAAAAAGGAATACAACATCCTTTCCTTCATTGGACGGGTACTGAGTAGAAGAGTTGGCATGTTACATTGCAGATGTATAAGACTTTGTTTCGGGCACATTTGGAATATTGCTTCACTTTATCTTCCCGCATCACCAAAAGGATGCGGATGCTTTGGCAAGGATGCCGAGGAGTTTCACTCATGCATGACCTGGTATGGAGTGTGCAAGCTTTGGAGAACGTTTGATTAGATTAGGACTCCTTTCATTGGAAAGACGGAGGTTGAGGCAGGATCTAATTGAGGTCGACAAAACCATGAGTGGTATAGACAGTTTGGATGTAAGGAGCTTTTTCCTCGAGAGGTGAGTCAATTATTCGGGGTCACGAGATCAAAGTCAACATGTAACTGGTAAGTGGAGATATCATTGGAAAGTTCTTTCCATAGTGGTTGGTGGGTGCCTGGAGCACGTTGCCAGCGGAGGTGGTAGAGGCGGGCACGTTTGCATCACTTTAGCTGTATCTCGACAGATACATGAATGGGCACAGAGCAAAGAATAAAGCCCTTGAGAAAATACGCAACAGGTTTAGATTGCGGTTCTGCTTCGGTGCAGGCTTGGATCGGAGAATATTTCAGACAGTTCTCATGCTGAATCTTCCTTTATTCTTTGTTGTTTCACCCCGTAGGCTTATATGTCCATATGCGTGAATGAGAGATAGATCAAGTTTCGCCTGTGTGTGTGCGTGTGTGTGTGAGTGCGCGTGAGAGAGTGCGTGTTTCCGTGTGTGTATGCTTGCTAAAGAGTGTGCGTGTGTGTGCATGTGATGGGGTACATGCGCGTGTGCGAGTGTGGTGGTTTTTGTACGTGTGCATGAGAGACAGCGTGTGTTAGAGAGATGTTGCGTGAGTGTGAGCATATGTATGTGTGTATGTGTGTGTGTGAGAGAGAAATAGAGTAGTTGGTTCATCCAGAATGTGACATGATCCCATGTTCCCAGTTGAGGCCATCCTCATTGATTTCGAACTTGGCTGCCAGCCTTCGCTCGATCCCTTTCATTTTTGCATCTCCCAAAGTCCGCCCTGGAGGATGTTCCTAACCGCTGAAGTGTTCACCAAAGGGGAAGAAACGCCCCTGTACCACGTTTGTTGCTTGGCTTCCTGTCATTCATTTTCATAATGTCTGCTTGGCCTCGCTACAGAATCCTTGCCTGTTGCGTATCCTTCCTTCACAATCTCATACATTCTTCATTAAGCATGTAAACACACAACACACTCTCTCATGTGCACTCGTACTCAAGTGCACACACTCACATGCATACACAAACTCTCTCTCACATGCACTTGTACATGCACATTGGAGCATGGGGAGAATTTGTATTCGCAGAATTATATTTGCATACTCTTTCTAATTTGCTCAAAAATGCACAAACTGCAGGCAATCAATGCATATAATATATGTAAATTCCACATTGGAAGTGGAAACAGTCTGACTCTATATTGGAATACAAACGGATCTGAACCTGATATCATTAATGCATTGTCTGAGCTGAGAAATCACCTTTTTTGTGAGCAAAACATTATGTTATATAGAGAATGTGACTGAAAAGACTCAAATTTACATGTCAATGAAACAAATCCTGAAACCCATTCCAAAAGATGAAGGACATAACAAGAGTTGAGGTTTATTTAAAGTAAAATTGCAGTTGTGTGACACTGTAATCCTTTGCTATAACTTCTGCGTCTTACGTTCCTGCTCCACAACTTCCTGTGAAAATCGCAGCGTTTCAAAATCTAGTGCTTCCAAATTACTTGTTGGGCTGTAATATGATATTGTGTGATATGCAGTTATTATTTCTGACACTTTCACAAAGACCTGGGTGGCGCCAAGCAGGAAAGGTCTACGCGATGACGTCGTCCCATGATGCCCGCCCCACTGTGGGAATGCCGAACAAGGAGGAAACGAAATGACAAACGGAAGGTGCCAGGACTGTGAGGCATGGAATATCCATGCCTCAGGTGGCGATGAGGATGAATCAGCAGAGTCGACCGGAATGTTCTATTCCACAGAAATATCCCACTGGTCCTCTATTTTCCTTTAATATTCCTCAGAGAATCCACCCACGAACATATCAGCATGAATTACTTCAATATTATAACACAAGGCATATGACACTGATAGGTCCTACAGAAGTATGAAAACATTCAAAATTGTTGATCACATTGTTCAGCGATGTGCAGGATCTGCGGGTTAGCCATGGGAAACGCGGTGTTACAGGGATCGCGAGAGAAGGTGTCTGGGCGGATGCTTTTCGAATGAGTGGTGTGGATTCAATGGACCAAATGTCATCTATCTGCCCTACAACAAATGTATGATTCACAGTTTGCTGTTTGGCTGTTTTGTGATGGATAGCGACGGTAACAATACGGGCTGAGGTACCTCGACCAGCTGAGGTCACTCTGAACACACTGCCTTACAAACCACAAATTATAATCACTCCTCTTTGAAGTGAGATAGTGACCGTCCAGGGCAATGGCGAATGGGTTAGTGACAGATTCAGAATAGGATCAGGTTTCTCTCCGTGCGTCAGTGAAAGAAACACACTGGGATTTGTCTGTTCTCCCCTGGGTCAGTGACAGACACACCTTCGGGTCCGACTGTCCAACATTGAGTCAATGACAGAGACACAGTGTTGTCAGTTTGCGTTTGCCTGGGTTATAGGCAGAGACACAGTGTGGTCAGCCTGCTCTCCTTCCTTTCCCCCTCCCCTGTGCACAGGTCTGCTGATGCCTTTCCTCATGTATTCGGACATGTGCCAGGCAGAGTGATGCGCTGGCATAGCATGGACCGTCAGACAGAAAATGGACTGGCAATGAATGTATGAAGGTAGTTCAGAAATATTCTGTGGCTGTTCTTCTCTCAAATACATAACTTATTTTGTTTCCTCTTGAAAGAGGCAGGCTCTCAGAGGAAGGTAGAAGAGCATGTCACATCTGAAGCAATAAAATTGAAACGTATGTGCAACGGGTCTGTCAAAATGTAAAAGATTAATTCTTACAGTGACTTTCCTGTCAGAGGCACAGACAGAGATTCTGTGACTGGGAGCGAAACTCGATTATGGTATGTTGCTTTTCTGGTGTCAGACTGTGGACGTCTCAAAATGTGTTCAGTATATTGTAAAAGGGGAGAGTGAGAAGCTGGAAGCTGTACGCATTCAGCGGAATGATTTGGTCAGGAAAAACGTTAAAGCTTTGCAGAGTTAATACAAGACACTATGTCGAAGGTTAAAAAGCAGAACAGAAAATGTAGTAAAATCTGGTTTACGTCTGTTACCAAGTTCGAAGAAGAGCAATTAAATCAATGGAAGGAGAGGCAGGTCAATGTGCAGGAAATCCGTTTCTTGGATCGTTATGATTTTTTGAGGTAGAAAAGACCTGTTCAAAAAGGAAGGTTTACACTTGAAACAGAAAGTGACCAAAAGCCTGGCAGGAAGATTTGCTCGTACTATTTTGGGAACAAATAATCTTTTAGAGATATGGTGGGTGCTTTCTAAGCAACTTGAAAACAGACAGAAAGGTGAGGATGATTATGAATCAGAAATAAAGAGTAAGGTAAGTAGAAAAGAGAGACAAGAGCTAGTCATGGAACAAAGTAACTTTGAAGAATTAAACTGCTTTTATGTCAATGCAAGAGCTCTTTCCGGTCAGTCGGATGAGCTCAGGAAATGGATGGAAACATGGGATTGGGACGTCAGAGCTATTTCAAAAATTTGGCTGAGGGAAGGGCAGGACTGGAATCTCAATGTTCGCGTTTTCGCTGTCATGGGAAGGGTGGAAGAGAGGCGAAAGGGGAGAAGGTGTGACGTTTTGATTCATGAACGCTTTACGTGAATAAATAGAGTAAACGTTTCTCAGATACTCCTTAATGGAAATGTATTGTTCAAAATTTTGTAACTGTACCTGAACTTACCACTTTCTCTGGCAGTTTATTCCAATAGTCAGAAGGTCTTTCCGAATACATTCTGCAAGATTCTCCTTTGAGTTCACTTCAATATAACAAATGTCATATGAATGCTTCATCAATTTTCACATTTAACACAATAGTCGAAGGAATTGCGAAGCCATCATGTACAGATCACAAACACCTCTCAGTGCTCTAAGGTTCTAATAGAAGGGGATTTTAAACTTCTAAACACTGCCTGGCACTGCCATAATGTGAAAGATTAGATGGTGACGAATTTGTTAAATGTTTCCCAGAAAGTTTCTCTATCAAAATGTAAATGCTCCATTTAGAGAAGGGACAAAACCTGAACTTCATTGAATCCCTATGGCATGGAAGCAGGTCATTGGGCCCAATAAGTCCACACCAAACCATGGAAGAGAATCCCAACCCTCTACGTAATGTTACCCATGACTAATATATTTAGCCTGCACATCCCTGGATACGAGCAACCGTATTTAATGTCCAATGCACATAACTTGCACATCTTCTGGCTGAGGGAGGAAACCAACGCAAAAATTTGAAGACATTTGGTAAAGTGGCTCAGTGGTTAGCACAGCGACAGCAACACGGGTTCATCCCTCCATCAGGCGACTGTCTGTTTGGGGCTTGTGCATTCCACTCGTGTCTGCATAGATTTCCTCCTACAATCACGAGGTGTTCATGTTAGGTGAACTGGTCTCGATAAATTGCCCATCATGTTCAGCGATGTGGACGTGAATTAGTCTTGGGTAAGCATAGTGTAGAAGGAGAATCAGTGTGGGTATGTTCCTCTAGGGAGGGTCGTTGTGGACTTGTTCAGCCGAAGTGCCTGTTTCTGCAGGGTAGAGATTTAGGTCTCTCTGCGACCGGAAAGCTATTGTTACATTAGAAAGGTCATAGAAAGTATTGATTTAAAATATTCATTTGTGGAACTTGGACGTCACGGGCTGTCCAGCATTGACAGCCATTCCATATTTGCTCTTGCGAAGGTGGTGGTGAGCTGCCTTCTTAAATCTCTGTGGTTCACTTGCTGGAAGAAGTCATCATTTTATCCAAAGACTGTGAAGTATCAGTGGTATATTTCAAAGAGAGGGTCGTAAGTGGCTCGGTGGGGAACTTGTGGATAGTAGTATCCGGAGTACCCACTGCCTTTGTCCTTCTCGGTGGAACTGGTCGTGGTTTGGAAGGTGCTGACTAATGTTATATCGTGAATTTCTGCGGTGCATCTTGCAGATAGTACACACTGCTGCTACTGCGTTCCAGTAGTGGACGATTGAATGCTTGCAGAGTTCGTACTAATCTCGCAGATTGCTTTGTATTGGATGTTATCAAGCTTCTTGAGTGTTATCGGAGCTGCACACATCCAGGCAAGTAAGGAATATTCCGTCACGCACATGATTTGTCGTTTATAGATGGTGGAGAGACTAGGGGTGTCATGAAGTGAATTGCTCGTCGCAGTATCTCTAGACTGTGATCTGCTCTTACAGCCACTGTTTTTATGTGGTTAGTTTGGTTGAGTTTTTGGCCAATGGTAACTTCAAAGATGTTAACAGGCGTGGATACGGTGATGGTAATACTGCTGATTATAAAGGGGCAGTGGTTATATTGTCTCTTATTAGTGATCATTATTGTCGGGCATTTGGGTTTTGCAAATGTTACTTGCTACTTGTGGGCCAAGGCTGGATATTGTCCAGATCATGTTGCCTTTGAGCACGATTGATTCAGTACCTGAGGAGTCGAACATGGTGCTGAACATTACAACCATCGGTGAATATCCCCACTTCTGACATTATCACAAATGTAAGGCCATTAATGGAGCAATTGAAGATTGTTGGCAAAACCGTGGGGGACTTCAGAGGAAATGTGGTGGGTTGTGGTGATTGACCCGCCACAATCATAACCATTTTCCTTTGTGCCATGTATGTCCATAATCCTGATATTCATTGATTTTAGTTTTGCCTGGACTCCTTGGTCAAATAATCGGTCGAATGTGGCCTTGAAGTCAGGGATTGTCAGTCTCACCTTAACTCTGGAATTTAGCACTTTTCCTTATATTTGAACCAAGATCGTAATGAGATGAGAAGCTTAGTGACACAACTGGGCATCACTCTTTTGGTTGTTGCTGAACAGGTGATGATTCATAACACTGTTGATGACTTCTTCCATCAGCTTAGCCAAAATGGAGACTGGACTGACTGGACGCTGATTGGCAGCTTTGGGTATGGCCAGCTTTTTGTGGACAAGATATACGTGAACAATTTTCTCCATTATCGGATACATGCCAGCAATGTACCTGTACTTGAAGAGCATGGCGAGGGGAGCAGCAACTTCTGGAGCACACGTCTTCAGTATAATTACTGGATTGTTTTCAGGACCATTGCCTTTGCAGTATCCAATGCCTCCAGCCTTTTCTTGTTCTCGCGTAGAGTAAATGGAACTGGTTGGAAACTGATATCTGTGATGCTGGGGACCGTTCCAGGATCCCGAAATGGATTATACCCTCGGGACGTCTGACTGAAGATTGTTGCTGATACAGCAGCCATATCTTTTTCACTGAAGTGCTAGGTTTTTCCGGATTTGAAAATACTGACATTTGCGTCGCCTCTTCTTCAAGGGCCTTGCTTAATAGTACACCACCATTCACAAATGGATGTGGAAGTGAATGTTACTTGGATTGGAGGTTTGAGCCACGAGAGAAGCGAATCGGCTGGGGCTCTTTTCCGTGCTGCATCAAAGGCTGAGGGCTGATCTTATGAAAGTTTATAACTTCGTGAAGGATATAGATGCTGTTAGTAGGCGAGGGAATCTTTTTTCAATTGAAAAGCAGTGAACAACGAGGTGGCATAAGTGTAAGTTGGAAGATGAAAGATTTGGAAAGGGCCTGATGGCCACCGTTTTCACGCAGAGAGTGGTGCGTGTATGGAATTAGTTTGCACAGGAAGTGGTGGAGGTTAGTTCAGTTACAACATTGATGAGACATCTGGACAGATATGTCAGTAGAAAGGATTGTGTGATATGGGCCAAATGCTGGTAAATGGAATGAGATCAGACTAGAGTACCTGCTCAGCATGGATTGTGGGAGGTCAGGGTCTGTTTCCATGCTTTATGACTCTATGTCGCTAGATAAGTGCAGATAACAGCGTTAATCATATTAAATTAAATAGAGTTAATGTTGATCAATTGAAGGTACGTCACACGAGAGTAACATCAAATATTCGCATAACTCGCTGGGTAAGAAATGAGATATTAAAAGAGATTAATTTTATGGAGTCTCTAATTTGGAGAAGGAGCAGGGTAGTCAGACGAGTGTGGAGGAGGGGATCTGTTCAGAAAAGTACACAGCTCAGTGACTTAGGATTGTCAGATTTATTATTGCTTCTGTCGTTATTACCAGCCATTACATATAACTTATTGCGTTGAAATCTGTAATTTATTTCATCATCACACAAGCTGGTAACATTTATGTCAAAGCAGTATATCTAATACTTCCATGGAGATTTAAAAAAATGTTTCCACCAACTAACGAAAGCAAAGACGTCAATGGATGGCTTCGGAACTTATTTGAGTAAATGGGTGAGAACGTAAAATTAAGAATTGGACGGACAACGCGCCTTTGCCGGGTAACTGTGGTCAGTTCATGATGACGAAATGGGATTTGTTGGGACAGCAAACCAAAACAAATTTGGACAAAGTTAATGCATGCAGTTTATAAGCAGGTCGATATAGTATGCTGCAGGAAAAAAAATCTCTCAAGCAGCATCCAAGGAGGAAGAGAGTTGACTGATGAAGGATTCTGCTTGAAACGTCAATTCGTCTCTTCTTCGGATTCTGCCTGACCTGCTGTGCTTCGTCCAAGGGAAGAATGTTTCGACTCTATCTCTCCGGCATTGGTAGACCTCACTGTCTGCCAGTTTACAATCTGGTATCAGGCAAATATGGCCGTTGGATACGAGGGTCCAGGGGTAAAAATGGAAAGACTAACTGATTCACGAGTTATGAACTGAGCTCGTGATGGTTTTCAGAGCTATTTTGCAGATGGAAGCAATCATTCTTGGTGATGTTGTGAATATCTTTTTGGACTCATCCCAGGACCGATTATGAGGCCACAAGCAAGCTGGTTTCACTTAGAGACAGTTTACACTGAGGTCAATGCATACTGGGAAAGCCACAAAGCGCTTTCACGGAAGCACTGAGGATGTTGGCCCAGGTTCCACATCTGACCCCATTCCCAAGCTTCGAATCCCTTCTGGCACTGAGTCATTGTCCTTGGATTCCCCCCAAAACACAGAAGCTGATTCTTTGAAAGAAAAAGTAAAGAAAGGGAGTGTTCTGAGTATCGGGCCAGGAGGAACTAAAAGACAGAATTCAGCTAAACACACATTTATAATAAGAAGCCACAGTATATATAGCATAATTTCTTCTCCGTATGACTTCATTTTTTAAAAAGCTTTTGTCCAGATATTTGGATCAGAGAATTCTGTCAGGGCGACTCGACAAGAGCCTGATGTTGCTGTCACAATCTGGCCTGCAGAGAACAATTATACTTTCCTCCGTGTTATTTATTTTTGTATCTGGCAATTCAGAGACCAGATTGCTTAGGATGATTTCTTTTTTCTTCATGGGGTGTCTAATTCCTCTTTCGGTTTGTTTCTTGTTCCTCAGCTTTCTCCTGAATGCTGTTCAATGCTATCAGCACTTTCCACTGGCATTGCTCATCCACACTCTTACAATTTGCTCTTCAGTTGGACCAATTTATTGCCCATGTGAAACCAAGGGTGATCATGTCGCTGCTCGTCCATTTCCTTTCAGACCATTCCACACGTGGCCTCCTTGTTCATCATTTGCTGCATTTCATGTTGTCTCTAAGTTACTTGGATTTGTTCATCAATTGAATCATTTATTAACTAGATATTTCACTACATATTTAAACTGGTCTCGAAATGATGTCTTCGTCACCAGATAAATAAAGGTAACTTGGGTTCCGCAGGATTCATGTGACTTATTTAAAGAGATCGGAACCAGGAGATTCCATGGAATAATTGGCATCAATTAACTATATAGTATACCCCATCTAGAGAAGTACAAACCTTTCGGATTTGGCGAAGTCACAAAATTATTTCTGCTCTATATATCTTGGTCCTCTTTGATTTTACTCTGAGCCCTCAGTTCCTTATGTACCTTAATGTATGTCTGCCAGTCGAAATGTTGATATAGAGAATACATATGAATGGAAAAGTACTGGTAAAACTGCTTCCAAATATTTGAAGCTTGTCCTCCGCTTGTCATTACAATAACTGCCACTTGAATAGCTAAACAATGCAATATTGTTCCTGTTACTTCCAGGTTTCAATCGGAAGTTGATGGGAATGTTATTTAAAGAGAAGAAGATGCAGATTGTTGCTAGACCCCTGATTGCAGTTTTCTCTGTGCAATAAAACATTTTCGTCCGATGGAAACAAATGGCAACAAGTTAATCAAATGTAAAAGTTGCAGTGTACCAGAAAGAATCAGATTTTTTGTTTCAGTAGCAGGAAGGGTGGGGGCGTAGATTAGGGGGTTGTTCAGAAGGTGAATCACTGATTGAAAACTTACCTTGAGCGTCGGGGACTTTTTTTGTTTCAGCAGCAGGAACAGCCAGTGAAGTTGAATTACTAACGTATTTACAGGAGCAAACGGAGAGGTGATGCCAAGGAGCAAAGAACTACCAGGAATATATTTGGACAGTGGCTGAACCTGCTGAGCACCTATGGCGCCTCCCACCCGCCATTCTCATGGAACAAAAATAAGAGTTGACGGTCTGGAATATGAGCTCCAAACACATCGCCATATGCAGGATGGGAAGAGTTACTTAGACGCTTTGTTCAGGAGGTGGTTACACCTGGTGCATTCATTTATTGAAATTCAGTTCGTGATCAGGGACAACAGGCAAGTGAGGCAGTTCGGGCGATCCTGAGTTCAGGAGACGAGCAGCCTCAGCTTTTGACCTGATTCAACAGTTATGAGATTCTTGGTCCCTGTATGGATCAAGAAAACGGCTATGGGGAGGAAGTGCCAGCTGACCACAGCACTGTGGGACACCAGGCCATTCTAAAGGGGAGAATCAAAAAGACAAGTAGTAGCCAAGGGGATTTTATAATTAGGGAGATACTAGTATCCTTTGTATACCGGATCGGATGTCCTGAATGATGTGTTGCTTGCCTGGTGCCAGGATGCACACATCTCTGACTGGCTTGAAAGGATATTGGAACGGGAGGGGCAATTTCCAGTTCTGGTGTTGCTCGGTGGGACTAGCAACATAAGCAAATCTGGGATGGAGGACCTGTTTAGGGATGATTAAGCACGAGGAAGGAAATTAACGAACAGGCCCTGAATAATTATTATCTCTGGAATATTGCCTGAGCTAAGTGCAGTTGGAAGAGGGATTATAAAAGGGAAGTGAACAGGAGACTAAGGAAATGGTGTGGGAATGAGTGGTTCCATTTTATACAGCACTGACATCATTTTTGGAAACGGGTGGATCTGTACCAAAGGGACAGTTTCCACCTGAACGATCTGGAACCAGTAGTTTAGCGAAAAGTTTAAAAAGGGTTTTCACTACGAATATTAATTTGCAAGTGGGGGGCGCGGTGGAAAACGGAAAGCGAAAGCGACAGGAAATATGATGATAAATACAAAAAAGAAAAACAGCAGGTTAGCACGTATGTGGGAGGGTTTACGGTCAAGGGAGACTATAAATGAAAGGAAAAGGAGGACAACTCAACAGACATTAGAGATCTGAATCATGTCAGTAAGACAGCACGTTACCTAAATGTTCGGAGCATTTGTAGCAAGTTTGATGAGTTAGTAGCACAAATCATCGTGAACGAACATGAGTTTTTAGCCATTATGGAGACATGGTTACTGAATGGTCATGACGGAGAGTTAAATATCCAGGGATAGCAGAATATTCAGAAGGACTGACAGGAAGGTAAGGGAGGTGGTGTAGCTCTCGTATGTAGCGATGTCCAGCGAAGTGGTCGGAGACAATGTAGTTTCTATGGAGAAAAAGTTTAAATCCAATTTGGTGAATATTAGAAATTCTAAGAAGAACTATTTTCTGACATGCACAGTCTACACAGATGAAATAATATCATCACATTGCGGCGGGCAATAAACGAGGAAATAACAAATGCCTATCAAATCATACGGCCAGTATCATGGGGGATGATAACCTACATAGAGATTGTGTCGAACCATTTCGGTCTGGGAAGCCTTGAAAAGGAGTTCGTTGAATGTATCGATAACAGTTTTCTTGAATAGTGTGTAATCGAACTGACGAGGGACCAAGCTGTCCCAGATCAGGTCCTGTGTATTGAAACAGGAATAATTAATTACCTCAGAGTTAGAGATCCTCTTGGAAACTGTGAGCACAGTGTGGTTCAATTTAGAATACAGATGGAGAGAGCAAATTTAAAATTTAATATCGGGGCCTGTCCATGAACAAGGGGAACTACTATGAAATGAGGGAGGAGCTGGCTAAGGTAGACTGGAACCGAATATTTTATGGTGGGACAGTTGACGAGCAGTAGAGGTCTTTCAACGCAATTTCTGAAAACTGCTCAACAAATGTATATCGGGAAAAAGAGGTGTTATGAAGATGTGGGTGCACTGTCCCTCTATGAGTGTTGAAAGCTACGAGAACTTCCTTACACAGCACCAAGTCTTCTGAAAAAGTTAAAACGCATCATTTTGTCGAACAGCTTGTTTAGCTGGTTGCCTGGAAACGACTAAACAGCTTCGAATTCGGCTAATAAGTTTAAATTACAATCCAAAAAATGCCAAACTCCAACCAAATCTGAATTGAGTTCACAATTGAGTATGATTGAATTGACAATCATAAAAGCCAATGATACAATCTGATGCTTTATGGGCAGAAGCTAAGGGAATACTGAACATTTGGAGGAGAATCACGAGCAGTAGAGGACTTTCCCTCCCCCCCCCCCCCCCCACCCTCCGCCACCCCATCAACTTAGGTCTGTTGCTCACGTTTGGATGTGCAACGATTATGATTGAATGATGTAACGACAAAGACATGAGAGAGTAATACGCCAGAGTCGATGTGAAGGGCAGCTCAGGACAGAAGGTTGTGCAACAGCAAAGGCAGGAGTTTCTGGGGATAATTTGGAGGCACAGCTGATACTCATTTCAATTAATAAGAAACATACTCAGGGGAAGACAAGGTGGGTAATGGAAGTCACGGGCATCAGGAAAGCAAAGAGAGCGCACATAGTGTAGTAAAGATTATTGGGAATGCAGAGGATTGAGAAGATTTTAAAAAACAATCAATGATAACAGAAAATGTCATGGGGGGAGACGGGAGATGTTAGTAGAGAGTCGGATTGTTAACAATATTAAAGAAGATTGCAAGATGTTTTTCGATATATAAAAGATAAGAGAGGGAGGCAAATGCATATGGAAATAAAATATATTTCATGAAGAAAATTCACATTCACAACTTTGTTCTTTCCTCCCCCCAATTTGCCTTTTCCCCGTTAATAGGAAACATCAGTTGATTTCAGCCTCCCGTAAATACAAAGACTTTGTCGCCATAGATCTCTGCGGGAAGGTGATTGTACCTCACAATTTAGAAACATGCCTGAATGCTTTCAAAAAATAAAGATTTCCGCACAGACATCCTGGCCTTAAACATGGACATCTCCTTGACAAATGGATTAGTGCGGCTTGGGAGGACATGAAACCATCGTCTAAACGATAGGACATTTACACCTAATCCAAAGGGAAACTAACTTTACAGCAATGACAATGAGCTGCAGTCACAGGGAGAAGACAAAAAGTGATACGCCTATTGCTAAGCAGAACTGTCTGGATCTTGATTATTTACTCGAGGCACAGGGTGGTCCCGGTGTTGTTATTGGCTCCAACTGTTGCACTTACATACTGGACGCTTCGGACAATATACTTACATCGCAGATAACAGAATCCTGGCGGTCAATATAATACAGCAGATGTGTGTGATTCGCTAATTTAGAATGAAAGTAAAGCTCCTTCAACATTACGAGCATGCTAGAGACAGCAAGGGTTTATCGGTGCTCTCTCTTAAGTTTCTAACTGAAAGTAAACTTAAAACAAAGCTCCGATAATATTGGCTCCATCACAAAAAAAACACGCAGGATGCTGATATGATCGGTTTATATAAACAGAAAACACAGCTCAGCTCTTTCAATCTGAATGTAAATTACTCTCTACAATCTCTCCATAAAACAATCTCAGGACAGTTAAAGCACTGTACGAAATACTGACCAAAGCTGTCTCTGCTATCTCTCTCATCAAAACCCCCAGGACAGTTACAGAAAATGGTGAGACAGATGGTAAAGCTTACCCTGTAGTTTGCTCATTTATCACTCCCGGGACTGGTACAACACAACATTGGGTACGGAATAAAGATCACTCTGTTCAAAAAAAGGGAAGAAAACTGCACATGCTGAAAATTAGACACAAAGGCAGAAGCTGATTAGTCACGCAGGCAGCATGTTGGCTCATTAGAGAGCACTGTTGCCTCGCAACGCGAGGGTCTTCATTCGATTTCAGCCTTACATGACTGTGTGGAGTTTGTACATTCACCCCGTGTCTGTCAGCGTGTCCTCCGGCTTCCTTCCATAATCCAAAGGTGTACAGGTTAGGTGAATTGGCACCGGTAATTTTCACGTTATGTCCAGGGATGTAGTTTGCATGCATTTGTAATGTCTAAATGCAGCGTAATAGGGAAGGGGAATGGGTCAGGGTGGGTTACTGTTTGGAGGGCTGTTTTGAACTTGTTTGAGGCGAATGGCCTTGTTCAACACTGCAGGGATTCTATGATTCAAAGAATCTCAACTGGTCTGCCAGCCGCTGTGAAGAGAAATCAGACTAAATGTTTCGAGTCCAGTGACCCCTCTTCAGAACCCTTCTGAAGGAAATATTAAGTCTGTTTTTCTCTCCACCATTGCTCAAAGTCCACTGTGGACTGTTCTGATCTATCATTCCAGGAGAAGTAACACAAAAGGTTACATTCAGATTAAAGATCCCCCGACACAGGCCCTTGTCACATACACAGGCCATGTTCAGCATGCTAGTTAAATTATGATTAAACCACAATTTACACTGTCTGAAACAAACTCTCCCAGGACATGTACAGCATGGCGTCCAACGTGAAGTGATGATCCTCCTACACTAGCCATTTGTAAATGCATAGACCATATTAAGTATGGAAATATTGAATAAATCAGACCCAACACTGTCCTCATCAAATCCTGAAGGAGAGGAATATCAAAGGTTTCTAAAAAGAGTCATATCTCGCTCCACACTGCCCCCATCAAAAAATCTCAGGACAGATTCAGCACAGACCCAGATACAAATCAAAGCATCATCTTTCCTATTTCCAGAAAGTATTCTCAGAGGAGAGACAGATCTGTTAAGTTATAAACTGAAATTCCACTTACATTGGTTCTTGTCAAAAGACAGGCAATGTAAACCATGGTTGTGACACTAATTCAATGATGTGCGTCAAGACACTCACACCCCCGCATGCTGTCACCATCAAACATTCCCAGGAAAAGAACAGCATGGTATTGGTTACAGAATGAAGCTGCACCTGCCTCCTATCAAAGACTGATGCGTGCTCGACCTGCCCACTCCACGTTTATAAATAAATGCCTTCTGGACAGACCCGTTCATGTTCAATGAGAAATGTACTGGTTAGGGCTGCACAATGATCCCCGGTGGACAAAGTACCTGGTTGTATTGAGCATTGCATTAGCCTAGTCTGTACAGTTCACCATGGTAAACAGATATATCATTCGGGTTTATAACGCCTGGGCTCGTTCTGTCTGGTGGATCCAGAACGCGTGGTAACTTTTTTTTCTGTTGATCCTGCAAAACATTTATACATATTTTCATTCCTTTAATTGAACTCGCCCAAGTCTGACTCCTTAACCAATACCCTTCCTCTATCTACACTAATATTTCTGCAACTTGTTCTCCATGAAGAAATTGTCCTATTATAACAGGAATAACTACCCTGAATCTTTCTCTGATCATAATAACATAGCACTTAGGAGCAGACGGAGGCCATACAGCCCTTCGAGCCCGCTCCGCCATTCAATAAGATTTGGACTGATCTTTTCGTGGACTCAGCACCACTTATCCATGCTCTCGCCATACCCCTTAGTTCGTTTTTCTAAAAATCTACCTTAGCTTTAAAAGCGTTTACTGAAGTAGCATCAACTGGTTCATTGGGCAAGGAATTCCATGGATTAACGCCCCTGTGGGTGAATGATTTCCTTCTCAATTCAGTCGGAAATTTGCTCCCTGTCATCTTGAGGCTATGCCCTCTTTTCCTAGCGTCACCTGCGAGATGGAAATGTTCCATCTTCGATTTTACCGGTTCCTTTCATAATTTCATAAGTTTCTTTAATATGCACCCTCTTCTGAATTCCAATGTATCTAATCCCATTCTACTCAGGGTCTCCTTTTAATTCAACCGCCTCAATTCCAGAATCAAACATTTGAACATCGTCTGCAATTGCTCAAATGCAAATTCATCCTTTTTCAAGGAGACCGAAGCTGCACACATTACTCCAGGTGTGGTTTCACAGCTTATAAAGCTGCAAAATTACTTTACTGCTTTTGAACTCAACCCCCGAAGCAATGATGGACAAAACTCCGTTTGCATTCCTAATTACTTGTTGTATCTCCAAACCAACTTTCTGTGATTCATGCAGGACACCCAGGTCTCTCTGCACAGCAGCGTCTTGAAACGTTTTACCATCCAATTAATATTTTTAACAGATACTCCAACCAAAATCGATGACTTCAAATTTATTCACATTATATTCCATATCCCAGACATTTGCCCACTCACTCAATATATCTACGTTTCTCCATAATGTTTTACAATCTTCTGCACTCTGTATTCTGCCACTCATCTGCGTGTCATCTACAAATTTGGACACAGTACACGTGGTGCCCAAATCCAAATCACCCAAATAAAAGTAAATAAATGCAGTCCCACAGCTGAACCCTGAGGTATACTACTAGTCACTGTGGCCAGGCAGAATAACACTCATTTATCCACACTCATTGCTTCCTGTCAGTTAAGCAATCATGTATCCAAGCTAATATTTTATACTTCATGCCATGAATCCTTCTCTTATGCACTATCCTTTTGTGCAGCACGTTGTCGAATGCCTTTTGCAAATGTAGGTAGACGACATCCACTGGGATCCGTTGTCCACATTTATCGACTTGTCTTCGTAGAATTCTAAAAGATTTTTTGAAGCATGACCCATCCTTAATCAACTAATGTTGCGTCTGCCAATTTGGTAACTTTATTTCGAGATACCCTACTATTTCTTCCTTGATAATCGACTCAAGCATCTCCCCCACTACAGTGGGTAAGCTAACTGATCTATAATTCCCAATTTTTGTCGACGACCCTTTTTAAACAATGGTGTCACATTTGCTGTTTTCCAATCTGCTGCGACTGCCCAAGACTCCAACGACGTTTGGAAAATTGCTACCAGAGCACTGCTATTTCTTCCACCATTTATTTTAGGACACTGGGATGCATTTCATCAGGGCCAGGAGACTTATCAATTATTTTCTCCATTAGCTTGCCCCACACGAGCTCTTCAGTAATAATGATTGTTTCCAGGTCCTCACCACGTTGGTCTCTTTGTAATTTAATTGCATATTATTCGCCAAGTACAGTGTAAATACGAATTCAAAATACCTGTTCAGTATCTCGGTCATTTCATT
The DNA here is from genome assembly GCF_047496795.1 of Chiloscyllium punctatum. Lineage (NCBI taxonomy): Eukaryota > Metazoa > Chordata > Chondrichthyes > Orectolobiformes > Hemiscylliidae > Chiloscyllium > Chiloscyllium punctatum. Next base: position 57,774,890 of record NC_092773.1, read on the forward strand.
ACTTCACACACTTTAATGCCCCTTCTCATTCTCCAAATGACCAAAGTTTACTTTAGCCACTGTTTTTCATTTAATTCCTTGATAGAAACTGTTGCTATCTGTCTTTATATTCTGTGCAAGTTTTTTTCCTGATGCTCTTTTTTATATAATCCCGCCAGTGTGGAAATTTGCCCTTTAACCATACAAGTCCACATCGACCCTCTGAAGTGAAACCCATGCAGTCCCCTTTCCGGTTCCCTATATTTACGACTGCTTAATGCTTTTAACCTACACATCCTTGAACACGGATGGACAATTTAGCATGGCCACTTCACCTAACCTGTGCATTTCTGAACTTGGGAGAAAACCGGAGCACCCGGATGTAACCCACGCAGGCACGTGGACAATGTGCAAACACAACCAGGCAGTCGCCAGATACTGAAATCGAACGTGTCTCTCCAGCAGCAGTGCTACCCACTGAGCCACCGTTCCACCCATTAATCTTACTTTTCTTTATACCACCATTTGTGACTTTCTGTTGATATGTAAAACTTCCCCGGCTTCCAGTTTCATTCTGATTTTGGCCAAATGGTTGCCTTCCACTTCAACGGTATATCCTACTTTATTTCCTTTCACACCCATCGCAGATTACCCGTCTTCTTGCAGTCCTTCTGTTACGATTGTAACAGTCATTCTGATAATTTATACCACTAACAGACACACAATTTAGTCCATGCAATAACCTGTGAAAATTCGAGAGGCAAAGAGTTAGTTAACATAATTCTAACAGCGTTATTTCTTAAAGTATAACAGAAAATAATTTGCTAAAAACTGTTAAGTACTCTTTCCTCGACGGGTCATTTTACATCCCATTCTACAATATTAGTCCGCTTAAAAACCTCAATTAAGATTTACCAAAATTCAACTCTTCAAAATCTACCCGGACGTCGAATCTTCTTTTCTTCATCTCAGCGATTGCTTCTTCACAGGTTACTGATCGATAAGGATAATTTGAAGAGAGCGATTCTCTTGACAGTGTCAGATGTCAATGGCTTTGGAGTTCTCCTCCAAATGTTCAGTATTCCCTGAGCTTATGTCCGGAAAGCCTCGGATTGTATCATTGGCTTTTATAATTGTCAATTCAATCATACTCAATTGCGAACTCAATTCTGTCTTGGTTGGAGTTTGACATTTTTAGGGTTGTAATTTAAACTGATTACCCAAATTCGAACCTGTTTAGTCGTTTCCAGGCATCCAGCTAAACAGGTTGTTCGACAAAATGATGCGTTTAAACTTTTCAGAAGACTTGGTGCTGGGTCAGGAAGTTCTGCTAGCTTTCAACATTCTTCGAGGGACAGCGCACCTACATCTTCAGAACACGTCTTTTTCACTATATACATTTTTTTAGCAGTTTTCAGAAATTGCGTTGAAAGTCCTCTGCTGCTCGTCAACTGTCAACGAACTCCTTCTCAAGGTTAACCTGACCGAAATGGTTCGACCCAATCTCCATGTAGGTTAAAATCCTTCATGATATTGGCAGTATGATTTCATAGGTTTTAATTGTTTCTTTGTTTATTGCCCGCCGCAATGTGATGATATTATTTCGTCTGTGCAGACTACGCCTGTCAGTGAATAGTTCTTCTTAGAAATTCTATTTTTCACCAAATTGGATTCAAACTTATTCTCCAAAGAAACTACATTGTCTCTGACCACTTCCCTGGATATCGCTACAAATGAGAGCTGCACCACTTCCCTTACCGTCCTGTCGGTCCTTCTGAATAGTCTGATAGCCCTGGATATTTAACTCTCAGTCGTGACCATTCAGTAACCATGTCTCCATAATGGCTACCAACTCATATTCGTTCAGGATGATTTGTGATACTAACTCATCAACCTTGCTACGATTGCTGCGAACATTTGGGTAACGTGCTGTCTTACTGACATGATTCACATCTCTAATATCTCCTGAGTTATCCTCCTGTTCGTTTCATTCATAGTCTGCCTTGACCGTAAACCCTGCCAAATCCGAACTTACCTGCTGTTTTTCTTTTTTGTATTTATTATCATATTTCCTGTCGCTTTTCCTTTCTACTTGCCACTGCGTCCCCACTTGCAAATTAATAGTCCAAGTTAAAGCCCTTTTTATACTTTTAGCTAAACTACTAGATCGTTTAGGTGGAAACTGTCCCATTGGTACAGATCCACCCGTTTCCAAAAATGATACCAGTGCTGTATAAAATGGAACCTCTCTTTCACACACCATTTCCTTAGTCAGCTGTTCACTTCCTTTTTTTTAAATCCCTCTTCCAACTTCTCTTATCTCAGGCAATATTCCAGAGATAAAAATTATTCAGGGCCTGTAAGTTAATTTCCTTCCTCGTGTCTGATCATCCCTAAACAGGTCCTTCATCCCAGACTTGCTTATGTTGCTAGTCCCACTGAGCACCACAACAACTGGAACTTGCCCCTCCCGTTCCAATATCCTTTCAAGCCAGTAAGAGATGTATCCTAGCACCAGGCAAGCAACACATGACGCAGGAATTCCGATCCGGCATACAAAGGATACTAATATCTCCCTAATTACAAAATCCCCTTGACTACTACTTGTCTTTTTGATTCTCCCCTTTAGAATTGCCTTGCGTAACACACTGCTGTGGTCATCTGGCACTTCCTCCCCATAGCCATTTTCTTGATCCATACAGTGACCATTAATCTCATAACTGTTGAATCAGGTCAATAGCTGAGATTGCTCTACTCCTGAACTCAGGATCGCCCGACCTGCCTCACTTGCCTGTTGTACCTGATCACGAACTGAATTTCAATTAATTAATGCACCAGGTGTAACCACCTCCTGAACAAAGCGCCCAAGTAACACTCCCCATGCTGCATATGGCGATGTGTTTGTCGCTCAGATTCCAGATCATCAATTCTTATTTTTGTTCAAAGAGGATGGCGGGTGGGAGGCACTATCGGTGCTCAGCACGTTCAGCCACTGTCCAAATATATTCCTGGTAGTTCTTTGGTCCTTGGCATCCCCTCTCCGGTTGCTCCTGTTAATACGTTAGTGATTCAACTTCACCAGCTGTTCCTGCTGCTGAAAGAAAAAAAAATCACCGACGCACAAGGTAAATCTTCAATCAGTGATTCACCTTCCAGACAACCCCCTGGTCTACTCTCCCCCCTTCCTGCTGTGGAACTAAAATCTCTGATTCTCTCTGGTACACTGCTGCTTTTACGTTTGATTAAAATGTTGCCATTTGTTTACATTGAACGAAAATGTTTTATTGCACAGAGAAAACTGCAATCAGGGGTCTAGCAACAATCTGCATATTCTTCTCTTTAAGTAACATTCCCATCTACTTTCGATTTAAACCTGGAAAGAACAGGAACAATATTGCATTGTTTTTCTATTCAAGCGGCAGTTATTGTAATGACAATCTGAGGACAAGTTTCAAATATTTGGAAGCAGTTTTACCAGTAGTTTTCCATTCATATGTATTCTCTATATCAACATTTCGACTGGCAGACATACATTAATATCCGTAACGGACCGAGGGCTCAGAGAAAAATCAAAGTGGACCTAGAGATATAGAGCAGAAATAATTTTGTGAGTTTAGTCTTCGCCAAATCCGAAAGGTTTGTACTTCTCTAGATGGGGTATACTATATAGGTCATTAATGCCAATTATTCCATGGAATCCCCTGCTTCCGATGTCTTTAAATAAGTAATATGAATCCTGCGGAATCAAAATTGCCTTAATTTCTCTGGTGACGAAGAAATCATTTAGAGACCAGTTTAAATATGTAGTGAAGTATCTAGTTAATAAATGATTCAATTGATGGACAAATCCAAGTAACTTAGAGACAACATGAAATGCAGTAAACGACGAACGAGGAGTCCACGTGTGGAATGGTCTGAAAGGAAATGGACGAGAAGCGACATGATAACCCTTGGTGTCACATGGGCAATAAATTGGTCCTACTGAAGAGCAAATTGCAAGAGAGTTGAAGAGCAATGGCAGTGCAAAGTGATGATAGCATTGAACAGCTTTCAGGAGAAAGCTGAGGAACAAGAAACAAACCGAAAGAGGAATTAGACATGCCATGAAGAAAAAATGAAATCATCCTAAGCAATCCGGTCTCTGAATGGTCGGATCCAAAAATAAATAACACGGTGGAAAGTATAATTGTTCTCTGCAGGCCAGATTGTGAACAGCAACATCAGGCTCTTGTCGAGTCTCCAAGACTTAATTCACTGATTCAAACATCTGGACAAACGTTTTTTTTAACATAATGAAGTTATACAGGGAACACAGTATGCTGAAAATACTTTGTCTTCTTATTACAAATGTATTTTTCGCTTAATTCTGTCTTTCAGCTTCCCCTGGCCCGACACTCATAACACTCCCTTCCTTTATTTTTTCTTTCAATGAATCAGCTTCTGTGTTGGTGGGGGAATCCAAGGACAATGACTCAGTGCCAGAAGGGACCGGAAACTTGGGAATGGGGTCAGATGTGGAACCTGAGCCAACATGCTCAGTGCTTCCATGAAAGCGCTTTGTGTGTTTCCCAGTATGCATTGACCTCAGTGTGAACGGTCTCTAAGTGAAACCTGCTTGCTTGTGGCCTCATAATAGATCCTGAGGTCAGTCCAAAAAGATATTCACAACATCACCAAGAATGATTGCTTCCATCAGCAATACAGCTCCTCTATCCATCACGAGCTCAGTTCATAACTCGTGAATCAGTTATTCTTTCCATTGTTACCCATGGACACTCGTATCCAACGGCCATATTTGCCTGACACCAGATTGTAAACTGACAGAAAGTGAGGTCTGCCAACGCTGGAGAGACAGAGTAGAAGCATTCTTCCCTTGGAAGAAGCACAGCAGGTCAGGCAGCATCAGAAGAAGAGACGGATTGACATTTAAAGCAGAATCCTTCATCAGTCAACTCTCTTCCTCCTTGGATGCTGCTTTATAGATATTTTATTTTCCTGCAGCACATTTTCTCGACCTGCTTATAAACTGCATGCATTAACTTTGTCCAAATTTGTTTTGGTTTGCTTTCCCAACAAATCCCATTTCGTCATCATGAACTGACTACAGTGACCCGTCAAAGGAGCGTTGTCTGTTAAATTCTGAATTTTATGTTCTCACCCAATTCACTCAAATAAGTTCCGAATCCATCCATTGACGTCTTTGCTTTCTTTAGTTGGTGAAAACCTTTTTTTTTAATCTCCATGGAAGTATTAGATTTTCTGCTTTGATATAAATTTTACTAGCTGGTGTGATGATGAAATCAATTACAGATTTCATCGAAATAAGTTAAATGTAATGGCTGGTTATAACGCCAGAAGCAACAATAAACCTGACAATCCTGAGTCACTGAGCTGTGTACATTTCTGAACAGATCCCCTCCTCAACACTCGCCTGACTACACTGCTCCTTCTCCAAATTAGAGACTCCATGAAAATCATCTCTTTAATATTTCTTTTCTTACCCAGCGAGTTTTGAGAATATTTGATGTTACTCTCGTGTGACGTACCTTCAATGGGTCAACGTTAAATCTATTTAATTAAATATGATTAACGCTGTTTTCTGCACTTATCTAGCGACATAGAGTCGTAAAGCATGGAAACAGACCCTGATTTCCCACAATCCATGCTGAGCATGTACTCTAGTCTGATCTCATTCCATTTACCAGCATTTGGCCCATATCACTCAATCCTTTCTACTGACATATCTGTCCAGATGTCTCATCAATGTTGGAACTGAACCAACCTCCAACACTTCCTGTGCAAAATAATTCCATACACGCACCACCCTCTGCGTGGTAACGTTGGCCTTCAGGCCCTTTCCAAATCTTTCATCTCACAACTTACACTTATACCACCTCGTTGTTCACTGCTTTCCAACTGAAAAAAAATTCCATCGCCTACTAACATTATCTATACTCTTCACGATGTTACAAACTTCCATAAGATCAGCCCTCAGCCTTCGATGCCGCATGGAAAACAGCCCCAGCCTATTCGCCTCTCTCGTGGCTCAAACCTCCAATCCAAGTAACATTCACTTCCACATCCATTTGTGAATGGTGGTGGACTATTAAGCAAGGCACTTGAAGACAAGGCTCCGCAAATGTCATCATTTTCAAATCCTGAAGAACCTAGTACTTCAGTGAAAAAGATATGGCTGCTGTATCAGCAACAATCTTCAATCAGACGTCCCGAGGGTATAATCCATTTCGGGATCCTCAAACGGTCCCCAGCATCGCAGACACCAGTTTCCAGCCAGTTCCATTCACTCTACGCGAGAACAAGAAAAGGCTGGAGGCCCTGGATACTGCAAAGGCAATGGTCCTGAAAACATTCCGGTAATTATACTGAAGACGTGTGCTCCAGAAGTTGCTGCTCCCCTCGCCATGCTCGTCAAGTACAGTAACATTGCTGGCATGTATCCGATAATCGGAAAAATTGTTCACTCCTGTCCACAAAAAGCTGGCCATACCCAAACCAGCCAATCGGCGTCCAATCAGTCCAGTCTCCACGATGACTAAGCTGATTGAAGAAGACATCAACAGTGTTATGAATCAGCACCTGTTTAGCAACAACCGACAGAGTGATGCCCAGTTGTGTCATTAAGATCCTCATCTCATTACAATCTTGGTTCAACTATGAGGAAAAGATCTACATTCCAGAGTTAAGGTGAGACTGACAATCCTTGACTTCAAGGCCACATTCTACCGAGTATTTGTCCAAGGAGTCCAGGCAAAACTAAACTCAATGAATATCAGGATTATGGACATACATGACACAAAGGAAAATGGTTATGATTGTGGCTGGTCAATCACCACAACCCACCACATTTCTTCTGAAGTCCCCCACGGTATTGCCCAACAATCTTCAACTGCTCCATTAATGGCCTTACATTTGTCATAATGTCAGAAGTGGGGATATTCACCGATGGTTGTAATGTTCAGCACCATGTGCGACTCCTCAGATACTGAATCAATTGTGCTCAAATGCAACATGATCTGGACAATATCCAGCCTTTGCCCACAAGTAGCAAGTATCATTTGCAAAACCCAAATGCCCGATAATAATGATCACTAAAAAGTGACAACATAAACAATGCCCCTTTATATTCAACAGTATTACCATCACCGTCTCCTCCTCTGTGAACATCTTTGAGGTTACCATTGGCCAGAAACTCAAACAAACTCACCACATAAAAACAGTGGCTGCAAGAGCAGATCACAGTCTAGAGATACTGCGACGAGCAATTCACTTCATGACACCCCATAGTCTCTCCACCCTCTACAAACGACAAATCATGAGTGTGACGGAATATTCCTTACTTGCCTGGATGTGTGCAGCTCCGATAACACTCAAGAAGCTTGATACCATCCAATACAAAGCAATCTGCTTGATTAGTATGAACTCTACAAGCATTCTTTCGTCCACGACTGGAACGCAGTAGCAGCAGGGTGTACTATCTGCAAGATGCACCGCAGAAATTCACGGTAGAACATTAGTCAGCACCTTCCAAACTACGACCAGTTCCACCGAGAAGGACAAAGGCACTGGGTACTCAGGATACTACTATCCACAAGTTCCCCACCTAGCCACTTACGACCCTGTCCTTGAAATATACCACTGATACTTCACAGTCTTTGGATAAAATGATTTCTTCTTCCAGCAAGCGGACATCAGAGAATTAAGAAGGCAGCTCACCACCACCTTCTCAAGAGCAAATATGGAATGGCTATCAATGCTGGAAAGCCCGTGACGTCCAAGCTCCACAAATGAATATTTTAAAATAATACTTTCTATTACCTTTCTAATGTAACAATAGCTTTCCTGTCGCAGAGAGACCTAAATCTCTACTGTGCAGAAACAGGCACTTCGGATGAACAAGTCCACAACGACCCTCCCTAGAGTAACACAACCACACTGATTCTCCTACTACACTATATTTACCCCAGACTACTTCACGTCCACATCACTGAACATTATGGGCAATTTATCGAGACCAATTCACCGAACATGAACACCTCGTGATTGTCGGAGGAAATCTATGCAGACACGAGTGGAATGCACAAGCCTCAAACAGACCGTCGCCTGATGGAGGGACGAACCCGTGTTGCTGTCGCTGTGCTAACCACTGAGCCACTTTACCAAATGTCTTCAAATTTTTGCGTTGGTTTCCTCCCTCAGCCAGAACATGTGCAAGTTATGTGCATTGGACATTAAATACGGTTGCTCGTGTCCAGGGATGTGCAGACTAAATATATTAGTCATGGGTAACATTCGGTAGAGGGTAGGGATTCTCTTCCATGGTTTGGTGTGGACTTATTGGGCCCAATCTCCTGCTTCCACGCCATAGGGATTCAATGAAGTTCAGGCTTTGTCCATTCTCTAAATTGAGCATTTACATTTTGATAGAGAAACTTTCTTGGAACCATTTAACAAAATTCGTCACCATCAAACCTTTCACATTATGACAATGCCAGGCAGTATTTAGAAATTTAAAATCCCCTACTATTATAACCTTAGAGCACTGCGAGGTGTTTGTGATCTGTGCATGATAGCTTCGCAATTCCTTTGACTGTTGTGTTAAATGTGAAAAATTGATGAAGCATTAACATGACATTTGTTATCTTGAAGTGAACTCAAAGGAGAATCTTGCAGGATGTATCAGTAAAGACCTTCTGACTATTGGAATAAACTGCCAGAGAATGTGGTAAGTGCAGGTACAGTTATAACATTTCTAACCAGACATTTCCATTAAGTAGTATCTAAGAAACGTTTACTCTATTTATTCACGTAATGCGTTCCTGAATCAAAACGTCACACCTTCTCCCCTTTCACCTCTCTTCCATCCTTCCCATGACAGCGAAAACGCGAACATTGAGATACAAGTCCTGCCCTTCCCTCAGCCAAATTTCTGAAAGAGCTATGACGTCCCAATCCCATGTTTCCATCCATGTCCTGAGCTCCGCCGACTGACCGGAAAGCAGTTTAATTCTTCAAAGTTACTTTATTCCCTGATTAGCTCTTGTCTCTCTTTTCTCCTTACCTTACTCTTTTTTCTGAATCATAATCATCCTCACCTTTCTGTCTATTTTCACGTTGCTGAGAAAGCACCCCCCCCCCCATATCTCTAAAAGATTACTTGTTCCCACAACAGAACGAGCAAATCTCCCTGTCAGGCTTTTGGTCAGTTTCTGGTTAAAGTGTGATCCTTCCTTTTTGAACAGGTCTTTTCAACCTCAAAAAATCATAACGATCCAAGAAACTGATTTCCTGCACATTGACCTGTCTCTTCTTCCATTGATTTAATAGCTCTTCTTCGAACTTGGGAACAGACGTAAACCAGAGATTAGTACATTGTCTATTCTGCTTTTTCACCTTCGACATAATGTCTTGTATTCACTCTGCAAAGATTTAACGCTTTCCCTGACCAAATCATTCCGCTCAATGTGTACAACTTCCAGCTTCTCACTCTCCCCTTTGACAATATACTGAACACGTTTTGAGAGGTCCACAATCTGACCCCAGAAAAGCAACATACCATAATCGAGTTTCGCTCACTGTCACAGAATCTCTGTCTGTGCCTCTGACAGAAGAGTCCCAGTAACGATTATTCTTTTACATTTTGACGAACCCGTTGCACATGCGTTTCATTTTTATTGCTTCAGATGTGATCTGCTCTTCTGCCTTCCTCTGAGAGCCTGCCTCTTTCAAGAGGAAACAAAATAAGATATGTATTTGAGAGAAGAATAGCCACGGAATAGCCCTGAACTACCTTCATACCTTCACTGCCAGTCCATGATCCATCTGACGGTTCCTGCTGTGTAATCACTTCTCTAAATTTCGTAATAATAGCACTCACTGCCTCCCGTATGCCCTCAGTGACACAAACCTAAAAAAGAACAGCTGTCAATATCGGCTTTCTTCTGAAAATAAGTTTCCATTCCTTCCCCACAGATATAACATGAAGTATGCGAAAAGTCAATACAAATAAACTTACAAATCATGAAAACAAATCAAACAAATTTGAACAAACGAAAAAAAAACTTCTTGTCAAAGGAGATCCACCATTCATTCTTCAAACTTCGCATGAAAATAGAATTCCTCCAGAGTTGCCCATTTGTCGGGCTCTCCACAATCTCAGTATATATGTAAAAGAAAATGCTCACAATTGCCTCTTTTTTTACATAATTCCTTTTGTCCAAACTTACCCACCATTTATGTCAGTCTCACGGGTTTATAATTAAATGGCTTTTCCTTAACACCAGACCATCAGCAGCCCTCCAGTCCTCTGGAACGTTACCCATGTCCCTCGATGACACTAATATTTTAACACGAGACGATCGCATTCTTCGCTGGCCTTCTCATAGTCAGACCTTTTTGAAGTTCATGTCAATTGCCTAATGTCAGACTGTGTGATGTGAGGGCGACATACGGCACAGTCTCTGATCCGCTCCCAATCTGCAAAATGGAGACCACAGCCAATGTCTTTTGGAGGGTCTGAACAAATCCTGGGGAGTCCTTTAAGAAGAGTTAGTCTCCCAGAAGCAATGACTCAATGATTTGTATTCGCCTGTATTCAACTTGATCAGCCATGAACCCGTCGATACTATGCCAGCGCATCACTCTGCCAGGCAGCATGTCCAAATACATGAGGAAAGGCATCAGCAGTCCTGTACACCGGGGAGGGAGGCCGGAAGGAGAGCAGGCTGACCACACTGTGTCTCTGCCACTAACCCAGGCAAGGGCAAACTGACAATAGTCTCTGTCATTGACTCAACGTTGAACAGTCGAACGCAATGTGTGTCTGTCACTGACCCAGGGGAGAACAGACAAATCCCAGTGTGTTTCTATCACTGACGCACAGAGAGAAACCTGACCCTATTCTGACTCTGTCACTAACCCATTCGCCATTGCCCTGGAGGGTCACTATCTCACTTCAAATTGGAGTGATTTTCACTTGTGGTCTCTAAGGCAGTGCGTTCAGAGTGACCTCAGCTGGTCGAGGTACCTCAACCCTGACTGTTACCGTCGCTATCCATCACAAAGCAGCCAAACAGTAAACTGTGAATGATCCGTTTGTTGTCGGGCAGATCGACGACATTTGGTCCATTGAATCCACACCAATCATTCGAAAAGAGTCCGCCCAGACACCTTCTCTCACGATCCCTGCAACACTGCGTTTCCCATGGCTAACCCACAGACCCTGCACATCGCTGAACAATATGATCAACAATTTTGAATATTGTCATATTTCCGTAGGACCTAACAGTGGCACTTGGCTTGTGTTATAACATTGAAGTAATTCATGCTGACATTTTCGTGGGTGGATTCTCAAAGGATGATTAAAGGAGAATAGAGGACCAGTGGGATATTTCTGTGGAAAAGAACATTCCGATCGACGCTGCTGATTCCTCCTCATCGCCACCTGAGGCATGGATATTCCATGCCTCACTGTCCTGGCCCCTTCCGTTTGTCCTTTCGTTTCCTCCTTGTTCGGCATTCCCACAGTGGGGCGGGCATCTTGGGACTACGTCACCGCGTAGACCTTTCCAACTTGGCACCACCCAGGTCATTGTGAAAATGTCAGAAATAATAACTGCAAATCACATAATATCATATTAAAGTCCAAGTAGTAATTTGGAAGCATTAGATTTGGAAACGCTGCTCTATTATCAGGAAGTTGTGGAGCAGGAACATTAGACGCAGAAGTTATAGCAAAGGATTACAGTGTCACACAACTGCAATTGTACTTAAAATAAACCTCAACTCTTATTATGTCCTTCATCTTTTGGAATGGGTTTCAGGTTTTGTTTCATTAACATGTAAATCTGAGAGTCTTTTCAGTATCATTCTCAATATAACATAATATTTTGCTAACAAAAAAGGTGATTTCTAGGCTCAGACAATGCATTAAAGATGTCAGGTTCAGATCCGTTTGTATTCCAATATAGAGTCAAACTGTATCCACTTCCAATGTGGAATTTACATATATGATATGCATTGACTGTCTGCAGTTTGTGCATATTTGAGCAAATTAGTAAGAGTATGCAAATATAATTCTGCGAATACAAATTCTCCCCGTGCTCCAATGTGCATGTACAAGTGAATGTGAGAGAGAGAGTTTGTGCATGCACGTGAGTGTGTGCACGTGAGTACGAGTGCACATGAGAGAGTGTGTGTTGTGTGTTTACATGCTTAATAATGAACGTATGAGATTGTGAAGAAAGGATACACAACAGGCGAGGATTCTGTAGCGAGGTCAAGCAGACATTATGACAATGAATGACAGGAAACCACGCAACAAACGTGGGACAGGGGCGTTTCTTCCCCTTTGGTGAACACTTCAGCGGTTAGGAACATCCTCCAGGGTGGACTTCGGAAGATGCAACAATGAGAGGGATCGAGCGAAGGCTGGCAGCCAAGTTCGAAATCAATGAGGATGGCCTCAACTGGGAACATGGGATCATGTCACATTCTGGATGAACCAACGACACTATTTCTCTCTCACACACACACATACTCGCACGCACACACACATACATATGCTCACACTCACGCAGATCATCTCCCTTACACACGCTGTCTCCCATGCACACGTACAAAAACCTCCACACTCACACACGCACACACATTCTCATAGGCATGTACTCCATCACATGCACACACACACACACACTTTAGCAAGCATACATACCCGGAAATACGCACTCTCTCACGCGCACTCACACTCACACGCACACACACATGCAAAACTTGATCTGGCTCTCATTCACGCACATTGACATATAAGCCTACGGGGTGCAAGGACAAAGAATAAAGGAAGATTCAGCTTCAGAAAAGTCTGAAATATTCTCCCCTCCAAGCCTGCACCGAAGCAGAACCTCAATCTCAACCTGTCGCGCATTTTCTCAAGGGGTTTATTGTTCGCTCTGTGCCCATTCATGTATCTGTCTAGATACATCTTAAGTGATGCAAACGTGCCCGCCTCTACCACCTCCGCTCGCAACGTGATCCAGGCACCGACCAACCACTATGTGAAGAACTTTCCAATGATATCTCCACTTACCAGTGACACGTGATTCCGAACGATTGACTCACCTCTCGAGGAAAAAGCTTCTTATATCCAAACTGTCTATATATCTCATGGTTTTGTCGACCTCAATTTGTTCCTGTCTCAACCTCCGTCTTTCCAATGAAAGGAGTCCTAATCTAATCAAACTTTCTCCATAGCTTGCGCCCTCCATTCTAGGTAACGCATGAGTGAAACTCCTCGGCATCCTTTCCAAAGCATCCGCATCCTTTTGGTGATGCGTGAAGATAAAGTTTCGCAATATTCCAAATGTACCCAAACCCAAATGCACCCACATCTCTGTGTACATCAGATTTCCCCAGGAAATCGGTTTGTACGTTTTGGGATCAGAGATGCACCGAAGGAATCGAACAAATTTAGTCCGTTTGAATTCGTTTTTGAGTACGAATTGAGCCGTTTAAATTGATTCAGGAGAAATGAATAAATCAGGAATCAGAGACCACCCATTTGGACTATCTGTAGAGAAAGATAAAATAGAGCTGAAGAGTTGGTTAGACAGCACTAGAAAGTACCACGGCAAACAATGAAACAAGATGCCGATGAGTAATCACAAAAGCTCGATATTACAATTGGGGATAAGGTGTTATTTCCAGTAACAAGTCGCCTGGAAAGACAATATTTATGAACCTTATCAAATTGATAAGAAATTGAAGGGAGTGAACTACTTGATAAGGTCTTCAGACAGGAAGAAATCTCACAGGGTGTGCCATGTGAATACGCTCAAAGGACATTTTGATCGGGAAGGAAAGCAAGAGGTGCAGGTGTTAATTATTACAGCACATAAGGAAGAAACATTTTCAGAGGATTATGGATTGGACATTCCTCATATCATATTGGACATTAAGGACGTTATCAAAAATTTGGATACATTATTGACTTACCTTCCAAAAGAAAATCCAAATTACCGAAAAGCGTTAGTACTGTCACAAGGGGGGACATGTGGAAATAAGCTTGGAAGTATTAATCTACTTATGCATGATGTAGTTATAGGAGATGCTTTTCCAATTCAACAACATGCTGATAGGTATATCCCTCTAAACTTAGCACAGGTTCAGAAGGAGATAGAGCGCATGCTTCAGGATGTCATAATTGAAATGAGTTATAGTTACTCCTGCTCACCCACAGTCCTGGTGCCAAAGCCAGATGCTACCCAACGGTAATGTGTGAATTATCGCAAAGTCAACGCCGTTATGAAAACTGATGCATATCCAATTCCACGATGGGTGGACTATGTCCAAGAAGCGGATAAAGCAACTTACATTTCAAAGTTGGACTCGCTCAGAGCTCCTGGCAAAACTACTTCCATTGAGAACAAAAGGAGTTTTGGCTTTCGTAACGCCAAATGGACGATATCAAATCAACGTCATGCCATTTGGTTTGTAAAACGCTCCAGCCATATTTCAGAGAGTGACGAACAAGCGCACTGCGAAATTACCCAACTGTGTGGTGTACATTGATGACGTGGTGATTTTTACTCACTCATGGAACGAATATTTATATCATCTGTCAGACTTCTTCATTCGACTTGGGAAGTCTGGCTTGTTTTGTCAACCTAGCTAAAAGTGAATTCTTCCTTGGCCATGTTATCGGACATGGACAATGGACCCACGTCATAAAAAAAGTAATGTGGGAATTTCCCACAGCGTCGACAAAAAAAAGAGATATTAAGATTCCTGGGATTAAATCGATTTTACCAAAAGTTTGTGCCGAAAATTAACAGTATGGCTACACCTCTCATCAAAATGTTTTAAAAAGGGCAAAAAGTTGCAGTGGACAGCGGTCTGGCAAAAGTCATTTGATCGCCTAAGATGTGTGTTAACCACTGCCCAATGATGAGCCACACCGGATCACTCAAAGCCTTTCAAGGTGGCTATCGATGACAGTAATGTGGGTGTTGGTGCTGGGCTCCTGGAGGGGGATCACAGGGGAATAAAAAGACCCATCGCGTGGTTTTCCAGGAAGTTGAAAGTTCATAAGCAGAAACATTCAACGGTGAAAAAAGAGACATTAAGCTTGTTGCTGGCATTACAATATTTCAGTGTTTATTTTATCAACAATGCATCTGACACAATTGTATGCACTGATCGCAACTCATTGATATTTTCGAAGAAATTTAAGGACAAAGATTCCAGACTGTTCAGATGAATTTGTTGTTGTTGCAACCATTCAATTTCACAATTGTGTATGTGACAAGTCGCAGAAATGTCATTGCTGATGCGTTATCAAAATGCAAATGAGACAAGGAGTGGGTGTGCCGTGCCTTGACTTTCAATTTGGATGTGCATGTTTGCATGTTAAAAGTTCGAGCAATGTATGTGTGTGTTTAGACTACGAAATGGGTTTTGAAGGTTTTAAAAGGAAGTAATCATTTGGCATTGGTTGTTCATTTTTTTCAGGGGGTAGGAGACACAAAGCTAGTCTCTTTTTCCTCAAAAAAAGCGGTTCCTGACTTACAGACACTCTGTCCTTGGTTTTCCTTGGCAGAAGTGCAAGAAACCGGGCAGATTTCGGTCAGGGGAAAGTGAGGACTACAGATGCTGGAGATCAGAGTTAAAAATGTGTTGCTGGAAAAGCGCAGCTGGTCAGGCAGCATCCAAGGAGCAGGAGAATCGATGTTTCGGGCATAAGCTCTTCTTCAGTAATGAGGAGAGTTTGCCAAGCAGGCGAAGATAAAAGGTGGGGAGGAGGGACTTGGGGAAGGGACGTTGGGAATGCGATAGGTGGAAGGAGGTTAAGGAGAGGGTGATAGGCTGGAGGGGGGTGGGGCGGAGAGGTCGGGAAGAAGATTGCAGGACAAGAAGGCGTTGCTGAGTCCGAGGGTTGGGACTGCGATAAGGTGGGGAGAGGGGAAATGAGGAAGTTTGGATAAATCTGCATTCATCCCTTGTGGTTGGAAGGTTGCTCAGCGGAAGATGAGGCGCTCTTCCTCCAGGAGTCGTATTGCCATGGTCTGGCAATGGAGGAGGCCAACGACCTGCATATCCTTTGCGGAATGGGAGAGGGAGTGAAAGTATTCAGCCACAGGGCAGTTGGGTTGCTTGGTGCGGGTATCCCAGAGGTGTTCTCTGAAACGTTCCGCAAGTATGGGGCCTCTATGTCCCATGTAGATGAGGCCACATCGGGTGCAGCGGATGCAGTAAATGATGTGTGTGGAGGTGCTGGTGAATTTGTGATGGATATGGAAAAATCCCTTGGGGCCTTGGAGGGAAGTGAGGGAGAGGTGTTGGCGCAAGTTTTGCATTTCTTGCATTTGTAGGGGACGGTGCCGGGAGTGGCAGTTGGATTGGTGGGCGGTGTGGACCTGACGAGGGAGTCGCGGAGGGAGTGGTCTTTCTGGAACGCTGATAGGGGAGGGGACGAAAATATATCATTGGTGCTGGAGTCTGTTTGGAAGTGGCGGAAATGATGAAGGATGATACCATGTATCAGGAGGTTGCTGGGTGGTAGCTGAGGACCAGTGGGGTTCGGTCCTGGTGGCGATGGGAGGAGTGAGGTTCAAGGGTAGAGGTGCAGGAAGTGGAGGAGATGTGGTGTGGAGCATCATCAACCACGTCTGAGGGGAAATTGCGGTCTCTGAAATTGGAGGCCATCTGGGTTGTTCGGTATTGGAATTGTTCCTCCTGGGAGCAATTCCTTCGCCTCCACTGCATCAGCACCTCCGTGCTACGCCCGAAACGTCGATTCTACTGCTCCTTGGATGCTGTCTTACCGGAAGCTCTTTTCCAGCAACACATTTTTTAGCTTTCCGTCAGCCTGTTTTATAAATGAAATATAAAATGATTTTTGAGACTATTTATTTCTATATAAATGGAGGAGATTTCATGTCAACGTCGTCATGCTTTAGCAGAGACCTGTTTAAATAGAGGGGAATTGTCAGCTCTCGAACTAGCTGAGCAGATCAGGTTTACTTCAGTTTGAATTGGGAAGTTCAACAGGGAGCTGCATGGAAACACTCTCTGCCCTTCAATTTCAACCTGTAAGTATGAGTCCCATTTATACTAGGGTATTAAGGGAGTGTGCTTATTTGGACTCTTGTGCGTATTCGGAAGAGTATAATTAAGTCTAGTTGGATGCATTGAGTTCTGTAGGGGTTCTTTATTCTGTCCTTTGTGTTACATTGTGTACTTTTGTGTAATTTTGTCTATTTTAAAATAGAGTGATCAACCTCGTTACCTTGTGCTGGGTACTTTTCACGGTGGAATTACCAAAATAATTTGCAAAGTTAGGTCACGGTCTGCCTTCTCGAGAATGCTTTGAGTTGTATCCCCAAGTCCATAACACTTGAAACACCCAAAGAATGGGTCGACAGACATTTCAGTTGATGCAACCATCAGAACAACAGAAAGCCCATTGGAGCGATACAGACACACATACTCACAAACAAAGGGACACATACTAATACGCATACTGACACCTACTAACATACACACATACTGACACAGACACGGAGAGTCAGATAGAAAGAAACACCGAGACACAGACACAGAACGAGAACACACATGAATACTCACAGCTCCGTGCAGACCCACAGAAATAGATAGGATAGGTATGCAATAACCGATTCTTCCCTGATTTAACCATCTATTACACCATAGGTCAATCATCTCATTCACAACTTTTACAGGTGAAATGCGGATAAGTAGCTCGAACAGTCGCGTGATGCCCCAAGTGTCAGGGAAAGAGGTGAACATCTTTAACATTCCATGGTTCATTTTTACAATTAACCAGCTCGTACAGCAGATCTGTGTAAACAGTGGATTTCCGTTTTTCTAATGGATTGATGATGATGGAGAGCACTAGTGTTCTGCATCACAGCCAGAAACATCCCCTGTCTCCACCAACGACAGTCTGTAGCAGCTGTGCGTTGTTCAAAACGTACTGCAAAAATTCGCCAAGCTTCCTTCCAGAACAGCTTCCAGATCGATGGCTTAATCGTCCAGAATGCAAGGCACAGCAGATAGACAGGAACACCACCTGTTGCCAATTCAACATCAAGCAACTCGCCACCCTTGCTCAGAAACATATCTCGGTTGCTGAGTTTCTGAATATATTCTAGAAAACTGAAAGGCGATTTCGTTGGAATGTATCAGATTGTGAAAAGGCAGAAATTGATAGGGTCTCTGCTAAGAACGTATTCCTGTGAATTTTGAAATCTGAAATACAAAGGCACAATCTTGGGAGCTGTTGGAAAAACTCAGCAGATCATGCAGCTTCTGTCATGACAAATCAGAGTTAGCGTTTCAGGTCTGGGAATTGAAGGGTCACCGGACACGAAACATTACCTTTCATTTGTCATCAGAGATGCAGCCAGATATGTTGACCTTTTCCACCAACTTCTGGTTTTGTCTCTTATTTACAATAGCTTCAGTTCTTTCGGTTTCACTGATCCAACGTCAGAGAAAGAGACAGATTATTTCTCACTTAGATGAGGAGTCAACCTCATTCTTTAATATTCTCTATCACTGAGGACTATGCGTGTTTCCTGATTGAGAACGTTTCGAATTGGAATAGACAGATTGGCGGTTTCACAGAGAATCAGCGGACATGTGGAGTGGACAGGAAACTGAATTCGGAAAATAAATCCAGCAATGATTGGATTTATTGCCAGAGTAGCCTAAATGGATTAAACAGGCTGCACAGTCTCCACCTGCTCCAGTTTCCTGAGCTTTCATTCCTATTATGAACGCATGAACAATCATTGCGATGCCGTTCCATGAGACTATTTGTTATTAAGTCTTTGCATTCTCCAACCTTTGACTAAAGATCTCATTTTTACTGCAGTAACAGCCCCATTCCAATTACTCAGGTTTCATTACCGTCCTAATTTTCTTCTTTTCTTCTGTAATCTTACTTCAGATCACAGCAGGATCTAGACCAGATGGGCCAATCGGCTGAGTAGTGACAGATGGAGTTTAGTTCAAATAAATGCGAGGTTCTGCAATTCGGGAAAGCAAATCTTAGCAGGACTTATACACTTAACGGTAAGGTCCTAGGGAGTGTTGCAGAATGAAGAGACCTTGGAGTGCAGGTTCATTGCTTCTTCAAAGTGGAGTCGCAGGTCGATAGGATAGTGAAGAAGGCGTTTGGTATGCTTTCCTTTATTGGTCAGAGTATTGAGTGCAGGAGTTGGGAGGTAATGTTGCGGTTGTACAGGGCATTGGTTAGGCCACTGTTGGAATATTGCGTGCAATTCTGGTCTCCTTCCTATTGGAAAGATGTTGTGAAACTTAAAAGGGTTTGGAAAAGATTTACAAGGATGTTACAAGGTTTGGAGGATCTGAGCTACTGGGAGAGGCTGAACAGATTGTGTCTGATTTCCCCACAGCGTTCGTGGCTGAGGGGTGACCTTACAGACGTTTGCATAATTATGAGGGTCATGGATATGGTCAATAGGCAGAGTCTTTTCCATGGTGTCGGGGAGTCCAGAACTCGAGTGTATAGTTTTAAGGTGAGAGGGGAAACGTAGAAAAGAGACCTAAGGGGCAACGTTTTCACGCACAGGGTGATACATGTATGGAATGAGCTGGGAGAAAGTGAGGACTGCAGATGCTGGAGATCAGAGCTAAAAATGTGTTGCTGGAATAGCGCAGCAGATCAGGCAGCATCCAATGAGCAGGAGAATCGACGTTTCGGGACTGAACGTTGAAGAAGGGCTCATGCCCGAAATTTCAATTCCCCTGCGACTTGGATGCTGCATGACCTGCTGCGCTTTTCCAGCAACACATTTTCAGTATGGAATGAGCTGGCAGTGGGTGTAGTGGAGGCTGTATGTGGGAGCTGGCTGATCCCATTGGGAACGGCAGTGACCACATCTGCAGCAAGTGTTGGTTGCTGGAAGAATTCCGGATCAGAGTCAATGATGTGGAATCTGAGCTTCAAACACTGCGGCACATCCGGGTGGGGAGAGTGACCTGGACGCTTTGTTTCAGGAGGCAGTAACACCTGGGAGATGAAGGAATTCACATTCAGTTCTAGATCAGGAACATCAAAATGTGACTGCAAGTGAAGGAGGTACGGGGAACCTGATTTCAGGAGTGCAGGAGCCTCAGCGCGTGACCTTGTCCAACAGGTATGAGGTTCTTGCTGCCTGTACGGATGAGGAAAAGGGCTCTGGACTGGATGAGCCAACTGACCACGGCACCATGGTGCAGAAGGCCATTCAAGAGAGGGGAGCAAAAAGACAAGTAGTTGTTATAGGGAATTCTATAATTAGGGGACAGATAGTATTCTTTGCAAGCCGGATCGGGAGTCTCGTATGGTGTGTTGCCTGCACGGTGCAAAGTTTCGGGATATCTTTGACCGGCTTGAAAGGATATTGGAGCGGGAGGGGAAGGATCCAGTTGTTGTGGTCCATGTTGGGACGAACAACATAGGCAAAGCTAGGGTGGAGGACCTGTTTGGGGATTATCGAGCACTAGGAAGGAAATTTAAGTACAGGTCCTCAAGGGTCATAATCTCTGGATTACTGCCCGAGCCACATGATAGTTGGCATAGGGGTAAGAAAATTAGGGAAGTAAACACTTGGCGAAGGGATTGGTATGGGAAAGAGAGAGTCCACTTCATGGTGCATTGATATCAGTTTTGGAACCGGCGGGATCTGTCCAGTTGGGACGGTCTCCACCTGAACCGATCAGGTACCAATTTTCTAGCGAAGAGGATAAATGGGGTGGTCAGTCGGACTTTAAACTTCTGAGTTGGGGGGAAGGGAAAGTGAAAGCAACAGGGAGTATGGAGTTAAATGGAAATATCAGCGGCAGGATAGCGTATGTGCAGGCAGATTTAAACTTGAGACAGACTGGGAATGCAGCAAAAAGGAAGGAAAACGTAGGACATCTTATGACTTCCAACATCTCTAATGATAAGAAAGGTAGCATTAAGTCACTTTACCTGAATGCTCATTCATAACAAAGCAGATGAACTAATGGCACAGATCGTCGTGAATGATTATGATGTGGTAGGCATCACAGAGACATGTTTACAGGGGGGTCAGGACTGGCAGTTAAACATCCAAGGGTTTTCAACTTTTCGAAAAGACTAGGAGGTGGGCAGAGAGGGCGGGGTTGCCTTGTTAGTTAAGAACAATTTAATCTATGGCACTGAACGACAGAGCGTCGGATGATGTGGAGTCTGTGTGGGTGGAACTGAGGAACCACAAAGGCAAAAAAATATAGTGGGAGTTATGTACAGACCTCCTAACAGTGGTAAGGACCAGGGGCGCAACATGTACCGGGTAATAGAGAAGGCATGTCAGAAAGGAAAGGTCACGGTGATCATGGGAGACTTCAATATGCAGGTGGACTGGGTAAATAATGTTGCCGTGGATCCAAAGAAAGGGAATTCATGGAATGCTTGCAGGATGACTTTTTGGAGCAACTTGTCATGGAGACCACAATGGAGCAGGCTATTCTCGACCGACTGCTATGTAATGAACCAGACTTTATTAAAAAAAATCCGAGAGTAAGGGAACACTTAGGAAGCAGCGATCATAATCTGGCAGAGTTCAGTCTTCAGTTTGAAAGAGAGAAGGCAAAATCGGATGTAATCGTGTTACAGTTAAATAAAGGTAATTATGTGGGCATGAGCGAGGAACTGACGAAAATAGACTGGAAGCAGAGCCAAGCAGGGAAGACAGTAGAGCAAAAGTGGCAGGAGTTTGTGGGTAAAATTGAGTACACTGTACAGAGGTTCATCCCCAAGAGGAGAAGGATTATCTGGGGAGGGATTAGACAGACATGGCTGACAAAGAATGTCAGGAAATCTATCAAAGAAAAAGAGAGATCCTATAAAGTGGCCAAGAGCACTGGGAAATCAGAAGATTGGGAAGGCTACAAAAACAAACAGAGGATAACAAAGAGAGAAATAAGGAAAGAGAGGATCAAATATGAAGGTAGGCTAGCCAGTAATATTAGAAATGATAGTAAACGTTTCTTTCAAAACATAAGAAACAAACGACAGGCAAGAGTAGACATTGGGCCACTTCAAGCTGATGCTGGAAGCCTAGCCATGGGAGACAAAGAAATAGCAGGAGAACTTAATGAGTACTTTGCATCAGTCTTCACAGTGGAAGACATGAGTCAGGGGGCTGAGTTGAGTATGGTTGCCATTACAAAAGGGAAAGTGCTGGAAAAGCTAAAAGGTCTTAAAATTGATAAATCTCCTGGCCCAGATGGGCTACATCCTTGAACTCTGAGCGAAGTGGCTGAGGGAATAGCGGAGGCGTTGGTTGAGGTATTTCAAAAGTCAGTGGAGTCAGGGAAAGTCCCGGATAATTGGAAGATCGCTGTCGTAACCCCCTTGTGAAAGAAAAGATCAAGGCAAAAGATGGAAAATTATAGGCCAATTAGCCTAACCTCGGTTGTTGGTAAAATTCTAGAATCCATAATTAAGGATGAGGTTTCTAAATTCTTGGAAGAGCAGGGTCGATTAGAACAAGTCAACATGGATTTAGTAAGGGGAGGTCGTGCCTGACAAACCTGTTGGAGTTCTTCGAAGAGGTGACAAGTAGGTTAGACCGGGGAAACCCAGTGGATGTGCTCAACGGAGACTTCCAAAAGGCCTTTGCTAAGGTGCTACACGGGAGGCCGCTGAGCAAGGTGAGAGTCCATGGTGTTTGAGGTGAGCTACTGTTATGGATTGAAGATTGGCTGTCTGAGAGAAGGCAGAGAGTTCGGATAAAATGTTCTTTTTTGGAATGGCATCCGGTGACAAGAGGTCTCCCACAGGGTTCAGTGTTGGGGCCGTAAGTGTTCACAATGTATATTAATGATTTGGATGTAGGGACTTGGGGCATTCTAGCGAAGTTTGCCGATGATTCAAAGTTAGCTGGGCAGGCACGTAGTACTGAGGAAGTGGGGACGCTGCAGAGTATCTAGACAGTTTGGAAGAGTGGTCCAGGAAATATCTGATGGAATTCAATGTGAGCAAATGCGAGGTCTTGCACGTTGGAAAAAAGAATACTAGCATGAACTACTGTCTAAACGGTGAGAAAATTCATATAAAGCCAAAGTACAAAGGGATTTGGGAGTGCTAGTTGAGGATTCTCTAAAGTTAAACATGCAGGTTGAGTCTGTGATTAAAAAAGCAAATGCAATGTTGTCAATTATCTCAAGAGGGTTGGAATATAAAAGCACCGTTGTACTACTGAGACTTTATAAAGTTCTGGTTAGGCCCCATTTGGAGTACTGTGTCCTGTTTTGGTCCCCAAACCTCAGGAAGGACATTCTGGCACTGGAGCGTGTCCAGCGGAGATTCACACGGATGATCCCTGGAAAGGTAGGTCTAACATATGAGGAACGGCTGAAGATCCTGGGATTGTATTCATTGGAGTTGAGAAGATTAAGAGGAATCTAATAGAAACTTACAAGATAATACATGGCTTGGAGAGGGTGGACGCGAGGGAATTGCTTCCGTTAGGCGAGAAGACTCGGACTCGTAGACACAGCCTTAGAATTAGAGGGGGTAAATTCAGAACTGAAATGCCGAGACATTTCTTCAGCCAGAGAGTGGTGGCCTGTGGAATTCATTGCCGCAAGAGCAGTGGAGACCAGGACGCTAAATGTCTTCAAGGCTTAAATTGATAAATTCTTGATGTCACAAGGAATTTAGGGCTACGGGGAGAATGCGGGTAAGTGGAGTTGAAATGCCCATCAGCCATGATTGAATGGCGGAGTAGACTCGATGGGCTGAATGGCCTTAATTCTGCTCCTATGTCTTATGGTCTTAATTGCAACATTTAAGAGGCATTTTGATGGATATGTCAATAGGAAGTGTTTGGAGGGAATAGGGCCGCGTGCTGGCAGGTGGGACTAGATTGGGTTGGGATATCTGGTCGGCATGGACGTGTTCGACCGAATGGTATGTTTTCATGCTGCCCATCTCGATGACCCTGTGACAGTATTTCATTCAGAATGAGGTTAATCATATACAGAATCAAAATGAAAGGGAAACTGCAATGAAAATGAATATACAGAGTCATAGAGTAATATTGTCATAGTTAAATACAGCATGGAAAACCTGAAAGGGTTCAGAAAAGATTTCCAAGAATGTTGCCAGTGTTGGAGGATTTGAGCTATAAAGATAGGCTGAACAGGCTGGGGCTCTTTTCACTCGAGCGTCGGATGCTGAGGGGCGTCCTTATAGATGCTTACAAAATTAAGAGGGGCATGGATAGGGTAAATAGAGCAAATCTTTTCCCTGTGGTCAGGGAGTCCAGGACGAGAGGGCATAGGTTTCGCGTGTGAGGGGAAAGACACAGATGAGACATAAGAGCAGGTTTTTCACACATAGAGTGGGTCGTATGTCATTGGAATCAGCTGCCCGAGGAAGTGGCGGTAGCTGGTACAAATGCAAATTTTAAGAGGAATTTGCTGGGTATATGAATAGGAAAGTTTTGGAGGGATATGTGCCAGGTGCTGGAAGGTTGGACTAGATTGGGTTGGGATATCTGTCGAGTTTCACAACATAATTCCGTAAGGAAGGAGACCAGAATTGCACGCAATGTTCCAACTTTGGCCTAACCAATGTCCTGCACAGCTGCAACATGACCTCCCTACTCCTGTCCGCAATACTCTGACCAATAGAAGAAAGTATACCAACACCTTCTTCACTATCCTATCTTCCAGCGACTACATTATCAAGGAGCTATGAACCTGCACTCCAAGGTATCTTTTTTCTGCTACACTCTCTTGGAATTTATCCTAAAGTGGATAAGTCCTGCTAAGATTTGGTTTCCCAAAATGCAGTACCTCACATTTATCTGAATTAAACTCCATCTGACACTTCTCTGCTCATTGGCCCATCTGGTCAAGCACCTGTTGTATTCTGTCATCATATTTTAGATGTTTTACAGCACTAAAATTAGGTGGTTCAGCGTATGATTCACATGGTGGTCTAAACTTTTGTCCTCCATCTCGAAACCCTTCTAATTACCCAGATACCCAGTTTCTGATTTAAGACGGATTTACTTGTATGGAGTTTGCACATTTTCTATGGTGTCTGTGTGAGTTACCTCCGGGTGTTCCGGTTTCCACTTTCAGTCCAAAGATGTGCAGGTTGTGTGGATTGGCCACGCTACTTTGCCCATAATGTTGAGGGATGTGCAGGGTTGAAGGATTACCCATGGAAAATACAGCGTTACAAGATAAAAGAGTTGAGACTGGACGGAATACAGTTCAGAGAGTCGGTGTGGACTTGATGGAATGAAATACCCATTTCCACATTTTTGGGATTTTAAAATCCTATGACTCTTCAAATGTGCCTCAAGGGATGAAATAGACGATCACCTAATGCAATATCCACTTGGATTGTTCAACATCAGGTAGACTTAAAGAAGGAATTTCGTATACCAGAGATCTGAAAGACTGCACAGAAATTCTTGGTGAAACTCAACAGGTCTGCCAGCATCTGTTAGGAAAAATGCCGAGTGAACATTTCGTCTCCAGTAATTGTTCTTCCGACCTGATGATTTATGACGTTGACAGACCTCCTGATCTTTCCCCAATAATTATGTTCTTATTTCTGATTTACAACATCATCAGTTCCTTTGGTTTTTTAAATTCCAAAATCGAATCAATAACCCAGGAGAGGCAGCAGGAGTTATTGAACGATAGACATGCCTGATGATCTTGACAGATTTAGTTTGAAGGACGATGATGTCCGAATGAAGGTCAGCTTGTGATGGTCGGGCAAATGAATTATAAGATTAGTGCCCATGTACCTGACTGAAATCGTTCCATTGAGACATTGTTAGTTTGAGGATCGAACCAGTTTCAATGCTGGTTTTCGCAACACATCCATTTTGTTTCACTCACCCAAACCATGTGACGTCTGTCTCTGCTGTAACCGATCTCCAATTCCCAGGAACGATATTGCAGTGTGATCAGTAAGTGACACAACATATAACCGTGTTGTAAAATATAAGTATTCGGCCCTCAATGCCGTGCTGGACTTCTATCCTACTCTAAGATCAGACTAACTTACATAACATTCACCGTACTTAATTCCACGTGATGATCCAAGAGTTGATAAACTGGCCCTGAATATCTGACTCTACTACCACTGCTGGCAGCGCATCCAACGCAGGCACCACTCTGAGAAAAGAATCTACCTCTGACATCTCCACTAAACCTTCCTCCAATTACCTTAAAATTGTGCCTCCTCATGATACACATTTCCATCATGGGAAAAAAAACCTCTGGTCATCCACTCTATCTATGCCACGCAACATCTTGTACACCTCGATCAAGTCAGTTCTCGTCTTTCTTCGCTCCAATGAAAATAGACCTATCTCTCTCAACGTTTCTTGGTAAAACACTCCCTCCAGTCCAGGCAGCATCCTGGCAAATCTCGTTTCCGCACACTCTGAAGCTTCCACATCTTTCTGATAATAAGCTGAGCAGATCTGAACACAAACTTCGAAGTGCGATCTAACCTGGACTCTATAGAGCTGCAGCATAACCTCGCGGTTCGAAAACACAATCCCCCTGCTAATAAAAGTCAACAAACGATACGTCTTCTCAACAGCCCCACCAGATTTGGTGGCAACTTTTAGGGATCTGTGGACATGGATCCCAAGAGCCCTATTTTCCTCCTCACTGCCAAGAATCATTCTTCCAATCCTGTATTCTGCGTTCAAATTTTATCGTCGAATGTGAATGAATTCATATTATTCCAGATTTCACTCCATCTGCCAGTTATTTTCTCAGTTCTGCATCCTGTCAATGTTTCATGGCTACCGAAAACAAATCTGCACACTATCCACAATTTCACCACCACTCATGTCATCTGATAACTTCCTAACTTATGCTTCCACTTCCTCGTCCAAGCCATTTATAAAACTCACAAAGAGCAGAGGTTCCATAACTGATCCCTGCAGAACCAGAACACTTCATCCCCAGGGCATCAATGTGGACTTCAACAGTTTCCTCATTTCTCCTTCCCCACCTCACCCCAGTTCCCAACTTCCAGCTCATCACTGTCCCCATGACTTGTCATACCTGCCAATCTTCTTTTCCAACAATCCACTCCACCGTCCTCCCCGACGGATCACCTTCATTCCCTCCCCCACTCATCTATTGTAATCTATGCTACTTTCTCCCCAACGCCACCCTCCTCTCATTTACCTCTCCACCATTCAGGCACTCTGCCGGTATTCTTGATGAAGGGCTTTTGCCCGAAACGTTGATTTTACAGCTCCTCGGAAGCTGCCTGAACTGTTGTGCTTTTCCAGCACCACTATTCCAGAATCTGGTTTCCAGCATCTGCAGTCATTGTTTTTACCTGGAATAATGTTTTATATGATCGCTTCATAATCCATGAAATTGTCATGACACATGTCAGATTCCATGAGCAATTTTCTCTCACGTTGTTTGATGTGCACCTTTCGAGCTTGATCAATACTAATGTTGGGGGCTGAAGCAGAAATTTAGGTGTGTGATGGGGTAGTTTATATCTTAGTACACTCTCATTCCCTATCGATTAAATGATTAATTGTTTTCGCACGTGCCTCCTTCGCCAACAGGCTCTTGAACTGTATCTCCACAACTTTCTGAATTGGCCCTGCCTGGTTTTTGAGAGTTTCCTCACTTTAAACTGTTAATTCTTTCATGACTTGTCTCACCCTCTGCACGTTCTCATTCATACCCTTATGTTGAATAAAAATTGACGAGGCACGGCACAGCATTCACCCTTGACACAGCGTCATCTTTCTGGGGTCGAGTGCGATTATGGCATTCCCCACATTTGGTGGCCCCTGTGGCATCAAATGCTTTGTGCACCATGGCATTTGTTAACATGTGGTACATTTGTTTCAATCGAACGAGAAATATTCTGGCGTTTGAATGCTTTACGTTATCATTTGACATCTCACCTTTGTCAAAAAGTGTGGAGCTGGAAAATCACTGCAAGTGAAGTAGCATGCCAGTAGCAACACATTCGACGTTTTGGGCAGAAGCCCTTCAGTTGGAATGTGAGGATGGAGAACGGAGCTTAAAGGTAAATGGGAGGGGGTTGTGGAGCTAAGGTAAAGTATCTTACAATGCAATAGTAAGCTGGAGCTGGAGGTGATGTCGATAGGTCGGAGAAAAGGTTGGAGCAGATATGTTGGAAGGAAGGTGGATTAGTGGCAGAGTTCTACAAGGTAGTGCTGAGTTGGACGGTTGGACCTGGAATTCAGTGAGGGGATGGAGAGTAGGAAACAGGAGAAATCGACGTTGATACTGTGGGGTAGGAGGATGCCTAGTCGGAAGGTGAGCCGTTCTTCATCCAGACGTCGCGTGGCTCGTATTTGGCGGTGGAGGAAGGTCAGAACTGGGCCAATACCTCTCATCTATATTTAATAGTACTATTCCATGAACCGGTTTCTCGTTGGGATTGGTCATTTCTATTTCCCTCGGGCTTCTTCAGAGGAAGAAGTATGTCGTGTGCTTGAGGCAAGTGAAAAGCCAACCTACAACGATTGTACTGGTGCACCCATTTCCAAATACCCTCCACACTGCTATTTTTGCCCTTTCATATTATATAGCCTGTTTTCCGTGGGGGGAATTGCAATGCATGCTGAAGGTGCATTCAACCGTTTTTCGACTTCTTTTGTGTGCATACATTTCACAGGTCTGCCTGTAGACTACAGATTCAATAAGTCTCTCCCAGGAGATGGCATGAACAGAGCGCTAAAGTACGTTGACTCGTTATTTTGGCCTTTCCCCCTTGTAAGGCATGTCCCATCCCACTTATTGCGTGATATCAACGTCTCTCGTATTCCTTGATTGCACCAATGTGATCTCTAAAGGAACAGAATATGAAGGAGTTGAGCTGGAGAATGCATCCTGTCACAAAAAGAGCGAAAGGTAGACCCATTGCCTCTCAAAAGGCCATGATAAGAAAACTGACAAGGTGGGACAGCATCCAGAGAGCGCGGGGAATTGCGTGATGGAAATGGGGAAGGGAGAGGATAATATTTGATTTATGGGGTACTTCCGCAGAACTAACGGAAGTTAGAAAAGTTTTTTTTAGCTATTGGACCAGGAGTGGTGCTGAAGAAGAAATTAAATGGTCTGTGATAGGGTGGAAGCTGCAAACTTTAAACTACAAAAGATTTCATGGAAACAAACTTAAACGGATTGCTGACTGGGTCAGCAAGGAAAACAAGAGCCCAGGAAACGAGCAGGAGAAGACACGTCTATTCGATCTGTTCCATCAGTCAATATGATTGTGGCTGACTTCAGACTTCAAATTCAGCTTCCTCCCCATTTTCCATGATGCTTTGAGACACCATGAAGTTGTCGATTTCAGTCTGAAATGAACTTAGTGAGGGAGCACCCACAATCCTCAGCGATATCAAATACCAAAGACTCCGAGATGATTTGAGGAAAAAGGCGTTACCTCCTCTCACTCCTAAAAAAGCTTTTCCTTATCTTGAGATTGCGTCTGCGTATTTCAGATTACCACACCCGCGGGAATAATTTCTCAGCGTCTCCCCTAACAAGCCTCTGTCATTCAGGATCTTATATATTTCAATGGAATCGTTTCTATATTTTCTGATAACTGAGGATATGGACACATGGCATGCAATCTTGGCAGCAAATAGTGAAATTATTTTATAATTTATTCATGGGGATTTGGCATTTCTGGCTGTCTGCTGGCTTTTGTTCCCCATATGTAGCAGGTCTGGAGGAAGCGGTGGGGAGTTGCCTTCTTGAACGGCTGGATTCCATTTTGTGCAGTTAAATACAAAGTGCTGTAAAGGAAGGACTTCCAGGATTTTCGAACATTGGCACATTTTGGAACCAAATGTTTGTTCGAACCAGGGTGGTGAATGGTTTGATGTGAACTTTTCAACTGGGGTGTTTCCTATTTATCTGATGAGCTTTACATTCCAGATCAGAGTGATGTGTGTTCAGAAGTTGTTTAGTATGGAATTTCTGCTGTGTATCTTGTCTATGGTACGCACTGCTACTAACGGTGTTGTAGACAGGGAATTTGTAGCTGTGATGCTGAGAAGTTAATTCTCCCGAAATATTGAGCGCACATCTGATCCATGTGTTTACTCAATGCCTTATTGGCAATTTTATTTCAGTTCAGATTGTTTACATTCTTGCAGGCTTTTCGTTTAAAAATAAACACAAAACTGTGGATAGCCTCAGCTGGATGGAGAGAACAGATGCAGGAAAACAGCAGGAGTCATTCCTTGCCCATTAGCAATGGAGTATTGTCGTGTTTCTACTCCTTCTTATCCTTTCAGTCCTTTCCTCACGTGTACTCCTCGATCCATTATTTGCTGCATCTAATCTTGTTTCTCGATTACTTGGATTTATTCATTAATTGAATTATTTTTACAACTGGATATTTAGCAGCATACTTTATCTGGTCTCTGAACTTTTTCTGTGTCACCACATAAATACATGCATTTGTGCAGCAGCTTAAGTTCCGCAGCATAAATACAATTAGTTCAAAGAGACGAAAAACAGCATAATCCAATGAATAACCAGCATTAAAATAATATAAAATACAGCCCAACCAGAGGAGTATGAAGCTGGCAGAGATGGCAAAGAGTAAAATCACAGACTTCTTTCTGCTCTCTATCTCTGGATCGTTCTCTATTTTTCTCTGATTCCCCAATCCCTCACGCACCTTAATAGCCTGGAAGATGTGTTTGACAGTCAGAACATTGAGAAAGAGAATAAAAATGAATGGGAACATTGGTGTTAAAAATTGTTCAAAATATCTGAAAGTTATCCACCGACGGTCGTTATAATAACTGGACCAGACATGACAGTACCATTGAATGTTGTTGATAATCGTTCCAGGTTTAAATCGAAAGTACGTAGGAATGTTCTTTTACGAGAAGAAAATACAGATGATGGCGAGAACCCTCATTGCAGTTTTCTTTGTGCAATACGTAGTTTTCATCTGATGAAAACAAATGGCAACAAATCGATCGAAAGAAAAGGCAACAGTGAACCAGACAGAACAGTCAATGGTCAGGTGGTGGAGGACATTGATTAGACTGCAAACCGGAGTGATGCTCAGGAAACAAAGTGGATAATAAAATTTTTGAAATCGGATAAGTACGACGTAAAAAAAAATGAACAGTAGATCAGACGTTGCCATGGCCACCAGATAGATAGTGCTGCATGTGGAAAGACCACATTTGCCCCGAGCTAAAATTACAATCACCACGAGACTAACTGTAAGAGAAAGGACAAGAAGAGATTTCCTGTTGCTGATTGAGCATTATTCATGCAGACTTTACGTAATGACACAGAGATGATTGTTGTAATCTGTAATACAAAGTTTAAAGGATCTGAACCATATAACAGAAAACGCATTCTAAATGGATCATTTGCACTTGTAAAAGACATAGGGAAGAACATGATCAGCGGATTGCTTATGAAAACACGATAATGTATTCTCTTTTTGGTGTTGGCAGTGGTTGATTTCATATGTTTCATAGACTAAACAGACTGGTTGGGGTTTCCCATATGACCACAACATCCACCACAAAGACACTTTCGATCAGTTAAGCAAAGAATGGGAAAAACCCTCCAAACGTATGGGATTGCAAAATTTCTGCATTTCGTTTTGAAGCCAACGTTTGTCCCTTATCAGATTAAACGATATTTTATCTTACTGTATATTGGCACAGACCTCTTACTTACCTAATGCATGATACATTGTGCTAACCAATGTGCAATCACAAGAAAATATATTTTATTTGGAAATGGTGTTGGAAGGAAAGTCATTGCTGAGGCATATACAGATTTTGGGACCTAGTACACGACCGTGAATAGTTGCTGCATCGATGTTCGACAGTTGAGATAATTGCGTTCCATCAGCCGAAACCATTTTCAACTGTGGTCAGGATGAAACCAGGGAGAATGAGATTACCAGAATGTGATCTCATTTAGTGTTTTTTGTGGGCTGCCTTATTGTGAATCACTATTTGTGATTTGTATGTGAAAGAATTGAATCTTTTTACAGGAACTAAAATTTAACTGTAAAAATAGGCTCAATTCATTGATAAACAGAAGCCAATCCTACTGTAAATGCAAGGCACGCAGCGCTAAGTGTGGCGCAAGACAGATTTAACATGTGAATAAAGGGAAGGTCAGAGGTCATCGTACAAAATACAACAAGCAAGTGACAGAGTTTGAGCCCCCAGAGCCGGAATCTTTTCCATTATGACGATATAAGAAGGGAAATGCTTATAAATCGGGAAATTGGATTTGTAAGCTGTGAAGTAACATGGAGTATAGCAGATGGGTAGAGAATACACAGCGCTTTGTGATGTAATTACTGAATTTTATTATTTGTTGAAACAGCCTTGTTTTCCTATTGCTATTCCTATATTTATTTTTATATGTTGCCTTAAAACTGATTGATGCACTGTTCTCATCGAGAGCTCTTCCTCCGAATGAAACCACACATCACACAGTGCAGGGCAGCGATCTCTGAACAAATAACTGTCGGCAGATTATGAATTGCAGTTTTGACAACTGATAATCTTATTCTAACCCGATACAGTTGGCAAGTCGTGACAACATTTCCAACTCTATATCCATACTTATTCATGTTCAGATAAGACATCAGTGTAGCCATTGTTTCACAACATGTCCTAACCTTGATGGAAGATTAATCAGCATCAAAAACATTGCTTGAATCAACATAATATGTCTTAATGGCATTTTGTTGAATGACCGTTATTACTCTCGGAAAATATTGCATCTGTTTAGCTTCAATGCGGCATTTCACTTTGTAAACTTAACATCAAATATAATCAACCAGTTGCGAATATTTTCCTCGTAACAAACCATTGTATATTTACAAACTGCATTAAGGACTTCCCCACTGGACAGGACAGAAATGAGGAAGGTCATCCAAACGAAGCAGTCTCTATTTCATATTCTTATAGTCATACTTACCTTTGCTGTCAGATATTATAAATCATTCTTTTCCCCACAAACAGCTCAATTCGCAGTCAGAGATACTTCTGCATGCTGAAGAACGCTGGGGTAAATTATTCCGCTCCATTTAATAATTCCCACTCAGCATAATTTTCTTTTGAGTGATGCTCCCAGTTACGCTTTCACACTCCGGTCATTTGTTCCTCTTTAGTTAAAATCACTTTCGGTAAAATTCTATTTGAAGATGCTCACTGAATCACTCTGTCACTGGAATTGGGTGTCAATTTATTGACCCACATGCAATATAGATCTACAGTAAAAGATACTCTTTGCAAAACCTACAATTGGAGTCACAAGTAGTCTCGTCTCAGTGCTCCACACTTACGACAATGCTGCATTTACAGGTCTGCACAGAAACGCAAGAATGCTGCGTCATATGCTTCTGTTTGAGCAGTTACCCACACTCAGTGCAATTCGACAATGGAATATCCTCCTCGGACCTTGTGGCCACTGGAGCCAGGGGATCCGGACTGAAGTTCGTGATCCTTGTTCAGTACATTTACACAATCAGTAAGCACTTCAAACAGAGTCATTCCTGGAGATCTAGATCAATTGGACACAACATTCCAGTCAATCGCGGGTTAATATAGAAAGCTGCAGACAAAAGGTTCTCTTTATTTCAACTTAGAAGTTACACGACAGAGATGGTTTGGAAATATTAACCGCAAACATTAATATCACACATGAAGAACACGTACCGCCCCAGTCCGGTGCCCATTAAGTGGAGGGATAAATATAACCATTATGCATGTCGATGGATTAGCATTCAGACAGCACTCCATATCAGGGTGTAAGATGCTCTGGCGAAGGAAAGACCAAACTTCAAGACACGATTCTACTCCAAGAGCCCATCGAAGAATTCTTTTGCCCCAGAACTCTCAGTGTGCTGTGTTGTTTTCACCTATGGCATGATTATAGTAATCTGTGTTCTCTGAAACTTACAGAGGCTTATTGGGTACGAAATAAAATTTATGTGACTAAGAAGTCTCCATTTTCCTTCAAATGAACCATTTTGGAATGGAGGAAGAGAGGTCATTATTGCATCAAAATGCCTGATCCACTCCAGTGATGTCACAAACGCTGTGCCAAATTTCTCCCAGCAAGCAGTGTTGATGTGGTAAACCTGACGATTGCACACAACAGCAGGTCCCTGTATTCTTACTTCACTCTCACCATCAAGATAATCTCTACCCATCAAGTGCCTCAAAACATTCTGGGATAGCTCAGCACCTAAATGTGATCTTCATTAAATCACCTCACTTTAAACACTGATTCGAAAAATATGAAACATTTCATCGAAGCAGAAGGAGCTGAACATGCTGAACTGCCCTGCGTGAGGTCAATGCCCAGAATGGTCATCCACACCCAGCATAGGTTTAGTCATAAACAAGTTCCCACATAATAAACACAGGTGAGGAGTCATTCCCACTCACCTCTGCTTTCTGATCATTCAGAGAACAAGGAACATGTGACGTTATTAGAAAGTATATTGGCTCAAATCGACCAACAAGATCTTGAACTATATCGATATGGCATCGATATAGCGAACTAATTATACCTGTTGGCATTTATATCTCTATATAAATTTGTCTGTGTGGGATGTTAATCAAAATCAATGCTTGGACAGACACGGTGCATGAAAATCGCATTGATGCCCCACACCATGTGGCAAAGAGCGTCAATCAAAGCAGGGTCGACAAAACAGTACATCTTATTGTAGCAGTGCGCTGCTGATGGATTAGAAATCAATTGGTGACCCTGATACGTTGTCTAACTCACCAATCCCCTTAATTCTGAACATCGGCACACGCAGAACGGCTACATTTTACTCCGTTTGCCACATATTCTTGATCCTTATTGGAACCTTGGAGCAGTAAAATAATCTGAAATATCTTAATTTGTACTTCAGTCACCCCAAACCGACTTCTCTTCCATCAGTGAAAATCTGTTGTCCCATACAATCTCCAAAGTTCTGAGTCCTCTGGATGGGGTACAATAACAGGAATTTCTCAAAATTGACAGAGACCTGCAGTCCAACTTATAACACGACGGTTTCACAGTGAATTGGTCTAAATTATATCCAGGATGTTCACCTCCAAAATGTCAGAACCGGAAAAATAACAGCGACGATAAGAAAAATTATAATGAATATAAACGTAAATTCAGATCAAAAATGGAGTAACAATCCCAATGAAATGCCCTTATATACCATTCATATAGACCAGTATCGTTTGGGGAACATCGAAATATAACACAACAAAGGGCAAGTTGGGAAATATCTTGTTTGACAAACCTGTTTCACCACTGTTGGATTGCTGTTGCCACAAAATTCAAGATCGCATGATTTTTCATATTCGACTCCGCCCTAAAGTACTGTGCATCTTCTTTTACAAATGACACTGCTCCCATGTCTTTTGTGGAAACAAGCAATCCAGAAATACACATCACATTTGGAACCCTGTGCTCAACACCTCTCCCAGCAATCTGTCCTCACATATATCGAGGCCCCACACATCCCCTGATTGACGAAAATACATAAGATTTTCAAAGCCATCTGTGCTGACACTCACTTATCACTCAAACCTACTCAAACCAACCATTGCCCACCTGGTATCTGCTCTCGCATTTGGAACAAGATGCCTGAGAGAGATCTACCAACAAAATAACTTTGTGTCAAGGAATTCGAAACACCTTACTCAGAGGTTACTAAAATGCCGGTCGTTACAAAAACCATCTGACAGATAGTAGGGTTTGAACTACCGCGGAGAGAGATCGCTCTTCATCAACACTGAGCCAGGGCCAGTGCTCATTCAAACTCCATCAGTGTGGCCTCAGTGCCAACCCATTCTGCGCCGAATAGAGAAGCAGACAATGCTGCAGATTACTGAGGGGACTCCTAATCAATAAACTATTCACTTTAAAATCAGTAAGTGGGGACATTGTCATCTGCCATCGGTACTTGCCATGCTAAATGGAAAGGAAATAACGATTAATCATAGAGTGGAAATAAGTGTGATTTAATGCAGAGACTTGTAAAACTGAATTGGTTCAAGACTTACCAGGAATATCAAAAATGGCTAAGATGGTATAGTATAGTTTTTCGATCATTATTCTTGGAACATACATTTTTCTGTTTGTGAAATAGCCCCTGACGTCCTGCTGCTGACAGTCTGTCTGAATTGGAGAATTACCTGGCGCTGACACAGTTCAAAAAATTTTATTTTATATCATGTGGTGCCCCACTGGGAAACATTGAATTTTTATCCAACAGTTTTCACAAACAGTTTGTGATGGAAGGTTTATTTTAAATTTGTGATGTCATTGAGATTTAAGCCTGTAATTGTAATACCCCAAAGACTCGATTAATCTGATCCTCTTTGATCTCAAATATTAATTGTAAATCTTCTTCAAACTTCAATGCTTGTATAAAATCATATACAGTTCGTCCCATCAATACCAAAATATTTTTCGATATTCTTTTCAGTGACGGCATTCATTTTTCCTGAGGCTTTTCAGTCATTCAATAGTTCGTGCGGTGGACCTTTTTAAGAGCTGTTCTACTGCATATTGTTGTATCCCTATTTTCCTTGTTAATCCAATTTTACAACGCATTTGGGAAATTCTATCTGTGAATGAGCACTCTCAATCAGAATCTGAAGCTGATAGAAACCACAAGTGCTGGAATGTGTACCAAGTGATATCGTTCGCAAAACAAATGCAAAAATTAAACAGAAAAGAATTTAAACCATTGACTTCAGAATCCAGAATGACAGTATGACGCTGTGACCCGTCATGTTCATTCCACCAAAATGAATCTAAATCTACATTAATCCCACTTTCCACCACTTGGCCTATACACTTGCATGTTATGACATTTCAAACGCTCATCCAAGTAATTGCAAAAGTGGGTATGATTTCCCATCTCACACATCCTCCCAGACAGTGCATTTCAGGTAAATAGCATCCTCTCAACGAAACGAATTTCCCTCATGTCCACTCTCAACCTCTTGCCTTTAGCTTAGAATTATGCAACCGTATTCCTGACACTTCGACTGAGAGAAACAACTGCTTTGGATTAACACTGTCCATGCCCCTTATAAGTTATACACCAGCTCTAGATAAAGCACGCCGAACTAATCCACCCTCCCTCTGCACAGCTAAATTGTTGCACACTGAGCACCATTCTAGTGAATCTCCTTTGCACTTCCTCCAGTGCAGTGTCCAGAACGACACACAATACTTCAACTGTGTATTAAACAAAGTTCTGTACAGCGTCAATATGCCTTCTCCCTTTATAATCCTCCCACATTTCTGATAAAGGTAATATGCCCGAATTGTCGTCTTTCCAGTTCCTCGGATAATGTCTGTTCTGCTGTGCTCTCTCAGCGCCACACTGTTTGACTCTGATCTCCAGCATCTGCAGTCCTCACTTTCTCCTTATAATCTTTGCAACGACTGAAAAAGGCGAGTGTCCTATAAGCATTCTAATCTACCCCAGTATCCTGTCATTCCACCTGTGGGGATCTGTCAACGGCACCTCAAGTCCTTTCGGATCCTCAGATCTTCCTAATGTCGGACTATTCATTGAGTACTCCCTTTTCTGGTGACTGTGTTTCTCTTAAAATGCATCACCGACCATTTCAGAAGGATTACATTACAACAACCACTCACCTGCCCATCTGACCAATCTATCTATTTCTATTTGTCACCTAAGAATATATACCTCCCTGACAACGACCCTGACAGCATCATCAAAAATCGTAGTTTTCATTCCAAATCTCATCAACTGCATCTCCCCATTCTCCAGCCACCCACTCCGTAAAACACACACACACACACACACACACACACACACACACACACACACACACTCATCGATATCATTTATGTACATTATAAACAGTGAGGGAACGAGCACTGATCTCTGTCGGACGCGATTGGATGCCAGTCTCTAATTACACAAGATGACTCTATGAACACTCACTGCCCACTCTCACAGAGCCAATTTTGGAGCCAAACTGCAAAATTGCTCTGGATGCCGTGTCCTTTTTACTTCATTCTCATTCCCCCATGTGCGACCTTGTCAAAGGCTTTGCTCAATTCCATATGAATTACTTCAACTGCCCTTCCCCTATCGACAGATCTGGCCACCTCATCGAAACACTTCACCAGATTTATGAGGCATGACTCCCTCTGACGAAACAGTCCTGACTATCCATGCTGAAACCATTCCGCACTAAATGGGGATTAATTCTATCCTTTGTTTTTTTCTCCGATTGTTTCCTGAACCCTGATGTGAAACTCAGTAGCCTGTTTTTCCTGTTCGATCTCCACCTCCCTTCTTGAAAAATGGAAACACACAGCTGTCCTCCAGTCCTCTGGCACCCCCCACCTCCCTCCTCCCCACCCCACCGTGGCTGAAGAGGAATTGATTGTTTCAGACAGAGTCCCTGTAATTTTTTCCTTTTTTCTCCTGGTTATGTATCCTACGCATATCAAAACGTTTACTTATTTAAGGTCTCCAAAATTTACAATGTCTGGTCGCATCATATAAATGGTGAGAGATTGAGCGAATTTCGTTTTTTTAACCCTTCCACTTCCCATTCGGATTCCCAACCATACAAAGGGAGGACAAACTGTTCCGAGCACCTTGATTTCCGAATTTTATTTTTTTGAATACACACATTGCAAAGTCCTTTCAGACTAAGTAAAAGCCGATTTCCTAACAAGAGGATTGTACACTGTGGAAGCAGGCAATTTGTATGAACGATTCCACACCGACTCATTGTACAGCATCACACTTGACCCACCCTTTATCCTATCGTTGTAACGTCTGATTTCCCTTGTCTAATCCAACTATCCTGCACATCACTGCACATTATGGGCAGAATAGAACGTCTCGTCCATTCAATCTGCACTTCCCTTGTCTCTGGGACAAAACTGGATTCCCCAAAACCCAGACAGAGACTGCGGGAACATGCGAAATCCCCACAAACAGTCGCAGAGGGTGGAAATAATCCTGGTCCCTGGTGCTGTGAGGCAGAAGTGCTAACCACTAAGTCACTGTATAAAACACTCATAATTCAGAAGAAACGTTTAGGTGTTTTACGGACTCTCCCTTTCTCTCTCTCTCTCTCTCTCTCTCTCTCTCTCTCTCTCTCTCTCTCTCTCTCACACACACACACACACACACACACACACACAGACTGACACACACACACACAGACACACACACACACACACACCCCAATTCAAATGTATTTTTGCATTCTTCTTTTAATACTTAACACTATCCTCTGCATGGAGAAACAATTCCTCTGATCATCAATAATTTCTTCTTACTCACTGAGCAAATACACTCAGCCATCTTGATTTTCTCTTAATTGTTCGCAGTCAATGGTAATGTCATTGACTGGTCTTATTTTGACTGCATTCACATTTTCTCGCGATCAAGTAGAAGCAAGTTAGTAATTCGCGAAATAATAATAAAATTTAAATCTTTATTGAGTAATGGCACAAAACTTTCAAGTTGGTCTCAAATTCAGGCAAAAAGCCATCTTTGAATCCGTTCATTTTATGACTTTTAATATTGACATAAAGCTGTGGTGAATTGAAGTGACAACCCATCGAATTCATAAATGTCCTTTAGGGAAAGAAAACTGCTGTTCTCAGTCAAACTGGGCTCCATGTGTCTCCATGCTCAAAGAAATTGATGTTGTTTTCGTAGGTTCATCATATAAGCTCAAGGCCCACACTGTATGAGTTCCTCAGGATTGTGTCCTTGACTTCCCTGTCTTTTGTTACAGTACAACATACCTCTTGTCAATTAAAAGTGCCATACGTTAGACTGTTTGCGAATAATTGCACAATCCTCAGCAGTATTCCTGGATACTGCAGCACTCATGCCGCAATGATGCAAAATCTCAGAAACATCCAAGGCTGTGCTGATCAGTGCCAATTAAAATGCATACCACACAAATGTCAAACAACACGAGATTATTAAAGTTCCACCTCTTGACATTCAGAGCCTTTGCTGATTGTGAACCATTGTGATCAACATCCTGGAGTTACTATTGAGCAGAAAATGAATCGAACTCACATTTTGAAAACTGTGGCTCCAAGAGAAGTTCAGAGGGAACTAACACTGCCATGGGTAATGCATTACATAACTCCGAAAGCCTCGCCACCATCTACTGTGCAAGGCACACATCAATTTTATTGGTACCATACTTGGTAAAATATCTGCACACATGCATTCCATCCACCACCGATGTTCAGTGAAAGCAGAATGCATGATGGACATTACACATCTACTGATGTTCCTTCGACAGCATCTTTGAAATAACGACTGCCATATTTCCAAAGACAAATGCAGTAGATTCATGGGGACACCTCTCGCTACATGTTTCCGACCAAGACATTCACCATCTTGACTTTAATTTATCTTTCTTCAAAAAATTTGCCATCACCCCAATGGACAATAAAGCTGCTCTCTGATTAGTTAGAAGCGACAGGTTGTGAGTTTAGCCTGAGGGTTACCATGAAGTAGGTGAGTGGCGAGGGTGGGAATCTAGGAACTTCATGGTGATATCAGCCAGTGTGGAAAGTGACCCATATTGTTGCTCCCGCTCTACATCGCAAAAACAGCCGTCCAGCCAGCGATGCTGCAGGAGTTCAGTTCGCACATTTGGTTTGACAGCGGCTGTGAGGTATAGAGAGGTGAGGTCATCCTCTGTTCAATATCACTGCCAGTTATCTCACTGTCTGACAGAACAGCCCTCTGTATCTAAGACGATTCGTTCGCTGTCCCATTGTCAAAA
Source organism: Chiloscyllium punctatum (assembly GCF_047496795.1). NCBI lineage: Eukaryota > Metazoa > Chordata > Chondrichthyes > Orectolobiformes > Hemiscylliidae > Chiloscyllium > Chiloscyllium punctatum. Next base: position 57,815,773 of record NC_092773.1, read on the forward strand.
TCCTGGACATTCCCTCTCTCCTGTCCCCATCACACCTTAGACGATTTATTCCTACACTGTCGCGACTGGAGTGGCACAGGAAAGCAGCTCCAACAGCACACTGAAGGGAAGTAAATTTCGATCCATCCATTAAATACCAATCCCGCTGACTTAATTGATGAAACATGCCTGACAGCCATGTTTATGACTACCAGAAAATTCAGATTAATGTACAAGTAAAATCATTGGATGTGTCAACATTTGGCAGATTTTTTCGTGTGGAGACGGAGTAAGCAAATATGCGTGCGAGCGTAAGAGAGACAGAGCGTGAGAGAAATGGCATGTCAATTGCTGAACTCAGTTCAATGTCATTTTGACTATGAGGAAATACATTGAGCAAAGACCACTGCTGGCTGAATTTTCTTTGCAAGTTTTATACACTCTGAATGGTTTTCAGACATGAATGTCCGAAAGTGGTTAGTACATGTCACACGTCAGCATGTACCTGCTTCTAATAGCAGAGATAGCTTCTGATAATCCTAAATAATCATCTGATGTTTGCGCAGTCCTTCTGTCTCAGATGAAAATATCGTTCTCGTGATCCATGTTTGGTCACTGTTTGTGCTCGAGTGTAATAAAACATAGTGTCCATGTCAAATTGCATACTGCTATTGAAATGATGATATTGGTAATCAGCATTTATGCTGCAGTTGGATTAGAAAAGTACTGTTATCTAGGCTGGGTGACACAACTATCGGGAGAGAAGAGTACATTTTCCAGTGAGGAGTATTACATTCAAACCAACATTGAATGATTACTGTTAGTGCAAGGATATGTTCACTCAGTGGTAAGCACTGCTGCCTGACATGTCAGGGCATCAGTATCGATTTCACCATCGCGCGATTGTCTGTGTGGAGTTTTCACATCCTTCCCGTGGCTGACCGTGTTTCTTTCAGGTGCACCGGTTTCCTCCCACAATCCAAAGATGTACTGGTGAGGTGCTATAGTCAGGGGTACATGTTGGAGAATGGGTCTGGTAGGGTTACCCTTCAGACGGTTGGTGTGGACATCTTTGGGAATGACAGGCCTGTTTCTATACTGGAGGAATTCTACGGACTTATGAAGGAGATAGGGAACGAAACCTTGGTCAATAGCTGATTCAAGTCAATATGTCTGAGAAGAGTTCCCATCGCTCGTACTTTGGAGATAGGTTCGCTGCCAGTACTTCAAAATTTCACTTTCCAATGGTAAGCATTGTCTTACTGAGTTATGTAATGACATGGTCAACAATTTCTTTCAATGTCAAGTATAAAAAACAAATTAATAATACTTGTTAAGAGACTACAAATAATAGAACTATTTAGTTAACACAATTGGCTCCCTGGAGATTTGATGATCGAATTCGAACCAGAATTAGGCTGTATTGTCACGCATCCTGAAGAATAAGAATACGTGAGAAAAGTAAACAGTCTACAATGCCGCATTCTCTGGTACCAAGTTGTTTACAAAACCAGAATTTTAAAAAAGCAACATTACAAATAACATAGCCAAAGAGTGTGGAGTGGAGGGGATACATCCGGACATTAAAGTTTAAATCGTTTCTCCATAAGCGTGTTTGCAACCACAGAAACGGGTACATGGACCTAGCCATGGCCTGGAGTATTGGTCAGCCAACGATTCTGCATTTAATAGGAAGGTCGTTGCTCGAAGAGGTTACAACGATAAGGAACTTTGCACAGAATGGAAGATGAGGCACTGAGAGGTAGATTTATGGGGATTGGAGGCAATAACAGTAATATTGAAGGGTGTAGGGAATGGCGGAAGTTGTAGCGATGACCAGAGTGGCAAGGATGAGAGGAGATTGCAGAGATAGAGAGGGCAAGAGTATCTGAAGGAGATGACAGCTGGAGGCATTTTCAGAGATTTCGATGTTTGTCAGTGTTGCCGGATGTTCCATAGATGGACATTGCTGTTGCATGGAATTACACAACAAGGGAGGCTCTTGGGTTGGAGGATGTGACAGAGGTTGTCAGAGAAGGTGTGTATGGACTTGAGCAGATGATGAGAAAACGAAGCGTTGTGGGGTTAGAGTATATCATTGAGATAGAGAATGATATAGGTTGTGGAGCTGGTTCCCTATATATGGAGGAATGTAGCTGCTGGAGATCATTACTGAGATATGGAAAAATGTTAGGGCTTCTGTGGTTTCCAGAGATAGAGAGAGATGTAAATGCTGGAAGAAGTGAAGGAAATAGAGAAGAATGTCGGTTTTCTCGGATGTAACAGAGATCGACTGGGTGTTTGTGTTCGCAAGTGTTACAGAGATGAGGTGTCGACATGAGCCTGACTGATTTAATTTGATTTACTGTAGTCAGATGTACCTTGGTACAGTGAAAAGCTTTGTTTGCGAGCAGCATTTGGTTAATCATAATAATCAAGAGCATACACATCATAGGTTGCTTCGATAAAGTGAGGCACAATGTTTTCATTGCACAAGCGATGCATGAAGCAAAATCAATATAAACAAGTTGAGCACAAATTGAAGTTCGGGAGTCCATCCAACATTCGAAAAACGGCAGGGAAGAAGCTGCTCTTGAAACTGATGGTGCCTGATCGTGCTTCTGCATCTTCCTGTTGAAGGAAGATGTTGTAGGAGAATATTACCGATGTCGGAGGGAGCATGATTTTGTTTGCAGTCTGTCAAATGGTAATGAGCTATGTAAATGGAGTCCATGGATGAAACCGTGACTTTCGTGATGATCTTGGCACTGCACACGACCTTCTGTAGTTTCTGACAGTCCTCAGCTGAACAGTTGCCGGCCGAAGCCGTTATGCACCATAATATTGTACTCTCCATGGTGCATCTGTAAAAGATCTAGAGATTCTTATGGACATGGCGAACTTCCTAAGCTGCCTGAGGAAGAAGTGGTGTAGTTGTGCCTTCTTAACCATTGCATCTATATGAGCCTTCCAGGACAGGATGTTGGTTATCGTCGGTCTGAGGAACTTGTTGTTCTCAATCCTCTCATCCTGCTCTCCTTTGATGCAGATGAAGTCACAGATAAATGAAGGTGTGCAGATTTTACAGAGATAGGGATGTATGTCAGGGTTAATGAGGTTCAAGAAAGGGAAACGTGTACGGGCTGGTGGAGTTTAGAGAGAGGGGGCAGGTTTTTGGCATTGGAGAAAGTGACAGGAAAACGGATGCAATTAAGTGCTGAAGGAGGTGGCAGAGACAAGGATGCATGTTAGGCTGGAGGTTGTGACAAATACATGGAAGCATGTAGATGCTGGACGATTGTACAGGCGTAGAGAGTTGCAGTAATTGGGGGTTGCAGAGATAGGGAGGTGTGTAGGGGCTGGATATGGTTACCGAGATATGGAGGCTTGTAGTTGGTGTCAAAGGTCATGGGGTAGTCGTGGACTGGTGAAGGGGCTGGAGAAAGTTACAGACATATGCAGGGGTGGAACTGGGTTTGGAGATCATAGACGTGGGATGTCAGACAGATCGGGGCTGGACAGGGGTACAGAGGTATGGAGGGTGTAACTGGTGTCAGAGGGCACGGAGATAGGATCGGAGGGGTGCAGGGTCTGGAGAAGGTTACAGAGAAATGGAGAGGTGTAGTTGGTTTTAGAGGTCATAGACGTGGGAGGGAAGGGGTGTAGGGTCTGGAGAGGGATGCAGAGGTATGGAGGGATGTAGCTGGTGTCAGAGCTCATGGAGGGTGGAGGGAAGGTGTGTCGGGTTGGAGAAGGTTACAGAGCCATGGAGAACTGCAGCTGGTGTTCCACGTCATATTTGTGGGAGCTGAGGGGTGTTGAGTCTGCAGAGCTTTAATGGGATTTGGAGGGCTGTAGCAGGTTTCACAGGTCATGGGGACAGGTTAGGAGGGATGTAGGGGCTAGAAAAGGTTACAAATATATGCAGAGGTGAAGCTGGTGTCAAAGGTGAGTAAGTGGCAGGGGAGTGGTGTTGGGGATGGAGAACATTACAGGGATATGGGTGGGGTGCAGATGGTGTCCGAATTCGTGTTTGTGGAAAGGGAGGGGTGAAACGTCTGGAGACGGTTAAGGAGATTTGGAAGGGTGTAGCTGGTGTCAGAGATTGCACGGTTAGGAGAGTAGGGGTATGGGGCATGAGAGGGTTCCAGTGATATGAAGAGGTGTAGCTGGTGTCAGAGGTGAAGGAGGTGGGGGCAGGGTTGTAGGAGATGGAGAATGTTACACAGATATGGAGAGGTACAGCTGGTGTGAGACATCATGGAGGTGGGAGGGAAGAGATGGAGGTGTTGGAGAAGGCTGCAGAGATATAGAGGTGTGTAGTTCTTGTCAGAGGTCATAGTGGTGGGAGCGGAGGGGGTGTAGGGGCTGGCGAAGGTTACAGAGATATGGAGTGGTGTAGGTGGGGTCAGAGCTCATGGAGTTAGGAAGGTAGGGGAGAAAGCAGCAGAGGGCTATAGAGATATAAAGATGTGCAGCTTATGAGAGATGTCATAGAGATTGGTGGAGTTAGGTGTAGTGGCTGGACAGTGTTTTAGCGATATGGGGGGTGCAGACGGGATAAGACGTCACAGAATGGAGGGGGAGGGTGTAGAAGCTGGAGAAGGTTTCAGAGATATGGAGATGTATAGCTTGTGTTAGAGATCATAGAGGCTGAAATGGTGGGGTGGAGGGGATGGAGATGTTTGAAGAGATGTGGAAGTGTCAGAGGTCATCGAGGTGAGAGGGAGGGCAAGAGGAACTGTCGAGGGTTACAGAGATATGAAAAGGTGTGGCTGGTGTTCGAGATCATAGAAGTGCGAGTGGAGGGCTGTAGGGTCTTGAGTGTGTTGCAGACATATTGAGGGATTAAACTGGCATCAGATGCCATGGAACTAGGAGGGCGGGGTTGAGGGCCTGGTGAAGATTACAGAGATATGCAGAGACGCAGCTGGTGTTGGAGGTCATAGTGTTAGTAGTGGAGAGATGTAGTGACGAGAGACGGTTACAGAGATATGGAGGGGTGTAGCTGATGTCAGATATCATAGAGGTGAGAGGAGTCCAGGAGCTGTAGAAGGTTACAGAAATATGGAAAGGTATAGCCGGTGGGTGAGAAATCAAAGAGGTAGATAACAGGTGTTTGGTCTGGAGAGGGTTAAATAGATAAGAAGGGGTTTAGCTGGGGTCAGAAGTCATAGAGGTTAGTGGGCTGTATGGGGAGGGATTGTAGATTTGCAGAATGTCGTTTGGATACTAATGATGCGTTGCTGACACACACTGAGTATGTATTGTGAGAGTTTCAGTGTATGACGACATGTGCTGCAGGAGTCCATCACATTTTTAACACCTTCCTTGAGGAACAGGTCCAAGTTGCAGAATGACAGATCTAATGTGGCAAACCAGAAGTCATCAGCACATATGACCATAAGTCATAAATCCTTTCCCAAAGAATTCTTTCAAAGATCTTGCTGACCACAGATGCAAGACTTACTTGCCTGCAATTGCCAGTGATCTCCCGATTAGACTTCTTGAAAAGAGGAATCATACTCGTTCATCCTCTCCACTACAATTTTGCAGTGCAATTCCTGTGAAGAGTGGTGAAGCAAATATCTTCGCAAGCGGCTTTGTAGCCTCCTTTCTCGCCTCCCGGATTATCCTGGGATGAATCTGATCTGGCCCGCGGGTGGTGGGGGAGTGGGGGTGAGGGGGGGGTGGGTGTCACCGATGTTAACGTTTGCCAAAATTTCCGGCACATCAACTTTGTTAGTCTTGAACTGTTCAAGCCTGTTTCCCACCCCTCAAATTCTCATTCACCACAAATTCCCCTTGCTTGTTAAAAACCAAAGCGAAACAACTCATTAGGGCTTCCCCTCTCTCCACGAGAAAGTTCCTTACATTATCCTTGACAAGTCCTACCTTCTACCTGATTATTCTCGTATAAGTTGTGTTATACCATTGCTTCCTCCATCTTACATAAGCTGCTACCTTCCTCTTGACTAGAAACTGTATTATCGTCATCCAAGGCCCCTTAATCGTGCCCCTTCTTGCCTGACTCAAGGAAACAAAAATCGTAAAATCGCTATTGATGTTCTGGATTGCGATGCAAAAGACATAACTGGAGATGGTTTACTCTGAGGACAGATGATGGTTTACTCTGAGGACAGATGAACAGAGGAGTTGCAAAAGAGTACCATGACGGAGTTGAACCCCGATTGATGGCATGATGAGGAACACTGGCACATGGCTCTAAGAAAGATTTTAGCTTAAAGAAATGTCTTCAAGGAGAACAATGTAAAGTTCTTGTTCCAAAAATCGGCAATGTATCATGTCATTCGGGAAAGGAACTGTATTTTTGTTCCATCGAAGCACTCAAGACATCAAATAACGATTTAGATGAGCACTTAAAACATTAGAAAACACACGGCCAAGTTGGAAGTTGGGTTTAGTCTTGCAATCCTTGATGAACGGCATTCATCGCATGGGCGGAAGGGACTGTCCCATTTCTGTTAAAGGTCAGTGACTCAAGCATTTTGCAACTGATAGAAAAGTCAAAAGCATTGTCAATAACAATTTTGCCAGCATTGTACGCACATTCTTTGATGCTCGATTTGTTGGGATTCAGCCCTCTCATTGATGATTCCTGGGTTTGATTCCCCGTCAGGGAATGAGGATTTATTGCCAGAGGAAAAACTCTGAAAAACGAACGTGACTTCCTGACATTAAAAACATCAATGGATGCAGCTGTGTCAGACTCCGTAAAAGTTTCAAATCAGAGATGAAAGTAAATGGAGATCATGCTGAAATGCATTGCCTTGGCATATCCGACACAGTATAACAACAACAAAAAAATACTCCTTTTTGAAAATGACATGTTATTTGCAGAGTTAACTTCATGCATGCAGAAAGTTTGATTCCCTTCTCGGAGAGCCGAGGAGCAGAGAGCCGAATATCAGAATGAGGATTACACATTAAAGACAGAGATGAGAAAGAATTTGTGAGCAAATTACTGAGGACATTGGAATCAGGCCTGAAAGCAAAAGAAAATGTTGGAAATCACAACGGATTATGACACCCAGCATGGAGAGAAAGCAAGCGACTCTTTTCAGTCTTGGTGATACTTCATCAGAGTTGATGTGAAGTGTGGAGGTGACAGTATTTGTACGAAAGTGCGAAGAGGAGGTCGTCTGCTGCCGGAGAAAGAATGCTAATACTGTTTATTAAGTGATTGGAATGTGAGAATGGAAGAACACTGGTGTCATTATGAACCCACTGCCATATCGATTCCTTCCCCTTCTTTTAGTTTATCTGTTGCAGTGTCTCTGACCATGACCTCTCCCCTCCCTCCAGTCCAGTGTCTGTTCTTTCCAGATGGCAGTTAGACACACCATTGTTCGAAACTTCTGATATTCCGGTGGAATTCTGTACATGGGCTGTCAGGTCACTGTCATTAAGTATACGCAAGGCTGAGATCGACAAATTTTGAAACGGTAAAGACATGAACGCTTATGAAGAAAGGCAAGACGACAGTTCTGGAATGTCACGAGCTCTTTAGGTCTTTCCTGGCTACCTTGTAACCCTCAAGTGCCCTAACTGAGCCTTCACATTTCATCCTAACATAAGGACAGAGATGAGGAGAGTGCTGGCTGTGTGGAATGCTCTGCCCAGAAGGCAATGGAGGCCCAGTCTCTGGATTCATTTAAGAAAGAGTTGGATAGAGCTCTCAAAGATAGTGGAATCAAGGGTTATGGAGATAATGCAGGAAGGGGATACTGATTAGGAATGATCAGCCATCATCATATTGCAGTGCGGTGCAGGCTCGAAGGGCTGAATGGCCTACTCCTTCACCTATTGCCTTTTGTCTATTGTCTATTGTCTATTGTCTATTGATTTAATTTTAGAAGCAGAAATAGACCATTCATCCCACGTCTGTTTCCGTCCGTGGGTGAAAATGAGGTTCAATTCATCGAGGGGGAGTGAGCACAAATTTGCCATATGAAAATTCAGTCCCATTCATTGAGCAGATTCAGATTAAAACCTGACAGGGAACTTATCATTGTGATGAGCATTTGGAACGTCAGATTGCATAAGGGTAGGAAAAAAAGGGATGATATGCCTTTTCCCGTTCTGTAAACCTCGAAGACTCAATCATTTTGGAGGAGAATCTTAACTGCAGTGAAACAAACCTCAAAGGCTGCGTCAGGACAAACGATGCAATGTTCCTTGTTGACATCCCTGGTTGTGCAATGCTTGGTATTCGGCGCTTGTGGCTTTGTAGCCCGAGTTCAATTTCCGGTCAGAAAAAAAGGACTCCTTTATTGCTGACATGCAGTTGATATGGAGGAAGGCAAAAATCACATAATGCCAGAGTATAGTCCAACAGATTTATTTGGATGCAATAGCTTTTAGAACGCTGGTCCTTCATCAGGTAGTTGTCAGGAAACTTTATCAGCCAACTGGTGGTTGAATTTGGATGTCACTAAAAGGATTCGCAGAGGCAGAAACCCACATCATCATCAGAGTTATTCAGCTGTAAATTTATATTTCTAAGGCACAAAAGGTCAAGACATATAAAATTGGATTACAATCGTTCAGCGGTTGTTCTGCCTCGAGAACATGCAAAAAGCTTGAGGGCTGTTGACACACCCGTGCATGGCACTCCTGCAGTAATCACTGCTGCTCTCATTGTTAGGAAATTCTGCTCATATCGCCGTGGCCCGCATTCGATTCACAGTCAGGGAATGGCGTGTTTCGGAGGTTAAGGTGGGATACACAGACTTTTGCTAAGAGAACAGAATGGGGTTTGGTTTACAGTACATTGTTAGGAGAACAGCGAGGGGATGAGTTCACAGTATCTGGAGGTTGGGTTTTCAGACAGTTGCTGGGAGTAGAGTGAGATTATGTGCAGGCATATTTTCTTTTAGTACACACTGAGGATGTATTCACAGGTTTCAATGGATTATATTCTTGACAGTATGGAAACAGGCCCTTCGCCCCAACAAGTCCACTCCAATCCTCCGAAGTGTAATCCACCTGGACCTGCTTCCCTCTGACGTAACCTGCTTCCCTCTGATTAATGCACCAAACACCATGTACAATTTAGCATGCCCAATCCACCCCAATCTACAAATCTTTGCATTGTGGGAGGAATCCGGAGAAAACCCAGGCAGGCACAGGACAATGCACAAACTCCACACAGACAGTCGCCAGAGGCTGCAATTGAACCAAGGTCCCTGATGTTATGAGGCAGCAGAGCTAACCACTGCACCACCGTGCTTTTTTTAAATATTAAATTTCAAACCATTTGCACCAAAGAACGAGTAACATAGAGGCAAATGATGACATGTAACCCTCAGGTAGCCAGGGCAACAAGGCCATCAACGGTGGATATCAATAATCCAGCGGAGAACATTCTGCGGACAGACACAAAAGGAAAGCCAGTCTCATCAGTCCGCTTCATCGAAAGACATAGGTAGTGGTAACAAACTTCAAAATCTTAGCGTGAAATTAGACGCAATTGAAGAGAGAGTAAGAGGGAACGGTTTGAAAACCCCCTTACGGCTTTTTGTTGTTAGGTCAATAATCGGGAAAGAAAAACAAAATATCCCTTTCAGAATTCGACAGGTGTCAAACAAGTGTTGACTGACAAATTTCGAGAGCTTCAAAACTCAATATTTTCGGGATTCACTTGCAACAGAGGTCTTGTAAACAAACTTGTATTCTGTTTTGGCGAGTGATTTTCAGAAAAAAACAAATAGTACAATTGAGGAGGGATATAAACTGTTCAAGAATCCCTACAGAGTGGAAAAAGGCCACTTGATCCAAAAAGTCCATACTAAGCTCAGCCCTTTTCACGTACCTAATTACTCAACATTTACTCAACATTTACCCTTAATAATGCCCATAACAGACCCGCAGTGGCCAGGAGAACGGAAAGGGTCTTGGACTGTGCTGCATTGGAGTTGATTTTCAACATGCCTCACCAAACGTATTGAATTCCATGACGATGTGACAAAACACATGAATGAAGGTAGAGCAGTAGATGTGGTGTACATGGTTTTCAACAAGGCTTTTGGCGCATTTTTCCATGTTAGATGCATTCAGAATGTAAGCAGTCATGGGATGCAAGGAAATTTTGCTATCTGCGGGCAGAATTGCTGGGTACAGAGACGACAGAGGGTGATAATGAAACCTAATACTCACGCTGTTCTGGATCTACTGTGGGACCTGCAGACTTTGCGATTTTTATGAAAGATTTGGATGAGGAACTGGAAGTTTGCGTTAGACGGTTTGCAAATGAAAAGAAGCTTATGGCATAGTGGATAGTGTTGGTGACGGTTGCAATGTGACATTGACAGGATGCAGTACTGAACTGCGAAGTTGGAGATGGAGTTCAACCGGGAAAATTAAAAAAAAAGTGAACCATTATAAAAGAGTGAATTCGAATACAGAATGTTGTTTTAAAGGCTGTTACCTTGGCAGTGTGGAGGAACCGAGGGATCTTGGGGTCCACGTCCACAGCTCCCTTCATGTTGTTAACCAAGGTGATCGGTTTTTTCAGGGAGCATATGGTGTATTGGCTTTCATTAGGGGAAGATTGTGTATAAGAGCTGCCAAAATTATACTGCAGCTCTTCAAAGCCCTGTTGAGACCATGCTTCGATTATTGCGTTCAGTTCTGCTTGCATCATTATAGGAAGTATGTGGAAGCTTCAGAGAGGGTGCAGAAGATATTTGCCAGCATGAGAACTGGACTGGAAGGCAAACCTTCTGAAGAAAGTGTATGGGATCAAAGGCTTTCATCACTGGAGCGTGGATGGATGAGAGGTGACTTGATAGAGGTATACAGGATGATGAGAGACCTATATAGAGTGGATACTCAGAAACTTTTTCCCAGGCCAGAAATCGCTATTACGACCGGGCATAATTTTAAATTGATTGGAGGGCCACTGCAGAAGATGCCAGAAGTATGTTGTTTGGAGAGGAAGTGTTGGGTGCGTGGAATGTAACGGCAGTGGTGGCAATCGAGACAGATACATTCGAGACATTTCAGCGACTCTTGTTTAGGCACATGGAAGATAATAAAATAAAGCGTATGTAGGTTAGTTTGATCTTAGATGAGGATAAAAGATCGGCACAACATTAAGGACTGAGGCGCTTGTACTTTGCTGTACTATTCTACGTTCCATGTAACCACACCGCTACCGTCCGCATTTTTAACGACGACAGGTCACCGCGCAGGCTATAGATGCACAGTGCGATCCCACAGGGCATTTCTTTCCTGCTGCATAATTTGTTTAAACTCCACGTCATATCCAAATTAGGCTGTGGATTAATTGGGACATTTGTTTAAAGGATATCACCTACTATCTTTAAGGTATTTTTTTGCAGCTGTAACGTTCTAGAAGGAAGTGATTGGAATTGGGCTGTGATAGGATATTGCACACAGTCGTTCTCTTCCCCAACCCCTCGAGCAACTGCTGTCTTCACTTCAGAGTTCAGCTAACAAGACACATTTTATTCCTCGATCGCTCTCTCATTCCAACTCACACTCTTTCTTTTTGTCTATATCTTTCGTGTTTTGCAACCCATTTGACCAACAAACAATAATCTTCTGCTGTCAAATATTTCCATCCCCTCCCACGTCAAACAACGACGAATCGCATTGCTGTATGTGAAAGGTTTTATTGCTTCAATAACCAATAATAGACAACTGGAGAGGGTTCAAAAGAGGGAGCAGAGAAAGAGAGAGAGAGAGAGAGAGAGATCCCCTCCAGACACTACCGAATTGAAATCGGCAACCTGTCTTTAACTTATCCAATCATCAAATTCAATCATCCTGGCCGATACACATCTCACAAATCATCTGACATTGCAACAAATCTTTTGAGAGATTTTCTTATAGAGGTTAAAATGTCCTCCTCGGGGCGTCCTGTGTGTGAGACAGTCACTGGAGATTGATGTATTTGTGTCAAATCCCAAGCCCGCGTTGATAGGTGTAAAAATTCTTTTTAAAATGCATGGGCCACAATCAATCAGGAGTCTGTTAAAATAATGCTCCGAAACCCAGGATCCCACAGAGGAGATTAAACCTTGGGATCCATAAACACACAACTCACATGGAACCCCAGGTGGTGCAGCCTGTTGACAAGGCCTCAAGCTTCAGGACATTTCTCGCCCTGTGAAAATTGTTCTTGCCACAGCTTTCCTCGTTCTTATCATTTTGGATGTTGGCGTTGCAGCTTCCCCAACAAACGTTGCTCTGGATGAAGGAGAGAAAAGATGAGTTGAAAAGTGACCGAGAGCATGTTGAAGGAAAATTACACAGCAAGATCCCTGGTTAAAATTCACCCACCTATTCCATCAGCAATGCATTGCATAACATCACAACACAATTGACATATATACATTACATAAGTAAACAATTAAGATGAAGCTTGAAATATCTACAATCACTTAGTACAGAGAGAGGGAGACCAGAGTTTGAGATAAAGTTGACAGTCTCTTCAGATTTATTCCAAGTGAACTGATGTTGACTCCACTACTGCAATCTCAGATACTTTGTCCTGTCTGTCCGTCTGTTCTATGTGGAGGCCTCTGTGCTAATGTGATGTTAATTTCCAGGACAGGAGAATTTTTGGAACCCTCTGGCCATTGAGGTGTTCCCAAGACATGGAATTTACCCGGGGTGGACAACGGTAGAAATCACACAACACCATGTAATAGTTCAACAGATTTGTCTGGAAGTACGAGCTTTCAGAGTGCTGCTCCTTCACGAGATAACTCTTGATCAGGATGACAAGATATCGATTTTATAACAAAGGATTCCAGTGTCATGCAATTGAAATTATTTATTTAACCAATCGAGATCGCTGATAAGTCTTCCATCGTTTAGAATATATTGCAGGCTTCTATTCAATAATATCTAAATCCCCAAACTATTAAGTCACATTCTCGAGACAACCTAATGTTATATAAAATCGTTGACATCTCAGCTCAGACAATACATTAAAGGTGAAAGGTTAGTGCCTGTATGTCACCCAATCTAGATGCAGAATGGTTCTATATCCAAAGTAAGAATTAATCATATCTTATATGGATTGACTGCCTGCATTGATTGTCTCTCGGTTCGATGCTTTTCAACAAAATGTGACGTGTCTGCAAATATTATTCTGCACATGAACATTCAACCAATAGACTAAGATGTGTACGTGTGTGCATGAGAGAGAGTAAGTGTGAGCCTGTGAGTGTGTGAATTTGAGTTCTGTTAGAGAGTGTATGTTTGCATGTGTGCATGTTTTTCAGAGCATATGCGAGAGTATCACACTGTGTTAACTCGTCGAGGAAAATGTGCATTGTGTGAGTGTAGCGGTTGTATTGTGTTTCAGACAGAGACCGTGTGTATGAGAGAGGTTTTGTGTGAATGTGTGAGGGCATGAGAGTGCGTGTGATTTTGTGCTTGTGCGTGTGTGTGTCACAAAGTATATAGTGTCGTCGTCTCAGGAATAAACAGTGAAGGAAAGGATGAAAGAAAGAAAGGAAGAAAGGAAGAATGGACGAATGAAAGAAAGGAAGAATGTACGAATGAAAGAAAGAAAGAAAGAAAGAACGGAAGAAAGAAAGAAATGAAAAAACAAAGAAAAAGTTACGTAAGAAAGAATGAAAGAGAGAAAGAACGAACGAAAGAAAGAAGTTTAGAAAGAAAGACAGAAAGAAAAAGAAAGAAAAAAGGAAAATAAAAAATCAAAAATTAAGAAAGAAAGAAAGAAAGAAAAAGAAAGAAAGAAAGCAAGAAAGAGAGAAAGGAAAGTAATAAAGGAAGTCAGAAAGAAAGGAAGGAAGGAAGGAAAGAAGAAAGAAAAGAAGAAAAAAGTGAAGGAAGAAAGGAAGAAAGAAATAATGAAAGGGAGAAGAAAGAGAAGGAATGAAATAAGGGAAGAAACAGAGAAAGAAGGAGTAAGTAAGAAAGAAAGAAAGAAAGAAAGGAAGAGCGAAAGAAAGAATAAAATAACTTATAACCATCAGGTAGACAGGGCAACACGGTCATCAACGATGGTTATCTATTATCTAGTGGATACAATCTTGTCGACAGACAGACGCAAAAGGAAAGCCAGTGTCGTAACTATGCTTTTTGGATAAGCAAAATCAGTGGTGACAAACTTCAAACTCTTAGCGTGGAATCAGAATTGATGGAAGAGAGAGTGAAAAGGGAACAGTTTTTAAACCTCCGAATAGCGTTTTGCTGTTAGGGCAGTGTCGGGAAAGACAAGCAGAACATCCTTGTTATAATTCAGCAGGTCTGTCACTATGTGTGGACGACAAATTTTGGGATCTTCAAAATTCAAAACTTCTGGGGTAACTACATGTGCAACAGACCTCTTTCAGACAAACTTGTCTTATGTTTTTGTAAATGATTTTCGAAGAACACATCGTACAATTGCCAAGGTATACAAATTATTATAGAATCCCTGCATTGTGTATACAGGCTACTTAATCCAACAAGTATTCACTGACCGGCCAAAGATTAATTCCCACAGCTCATTTCACATACCTAATTACTCGACATTTATCCCTGACTCATGCCCATAACTTACACATCGCTGAACCCTGGACAATTTAGCATGGCCCATTCACCAACCTGAAAGTCATTGGTTCGTGGGAAGAATCCGAAGCGCAGACATGAAACCAAGCAGACACGGGGAGAAAGTACAAAGCCCACACAGAAGTTGAAAACAGACCCGGTTCTCTGGCTCTGTAAGGTAGGATTGCAAACAAGTGAACCAGTATACCAAAGATGTACCTATCTTTGACCCGGCATTGTGCAATGAAATGGAGTAAATGAATAGTGTTGTAGGGAGGAAAAAAAAGGACCCTACGTAAAACGGTGACATCAAGGAATTTAAAGTTGCATTGACGTTTGATTATGACCATTCCAAACACAAACAACAATCCCAAACTGAAACAAAGCCAAATGCACCGGTATGAGGAGAGAACTGACGATAATTAGAAAAACTGACTGAAATGTCCACTGCAAATCAACAGTGAAAAATATGCTAAGTAATCATTAAAAGTGATCAATTAAAGGACAAGCCATTGAAAACTATTGTACGAAACTCCAGTGTCCGAATGACAGTTCTCCTATGAATTTCACTGCTGTCTATTCCTTGAAGACTTTCGATCACTGCTGCATGGTGTAATCTACCAGCCTAGTGTTGTGTCTGGGCCAAATGTCATATTAAGACAGTGTCACGGCAAGTTCAAATATGCTGTGGAAATTCTGGGAGGCAGGAGACTGCATGCTCAGGCTGCAAGGCTTGATGTGGACTGGATACATCTCC
The DNA here is from genome assembly GCF_047496795.1 of Chiloscyllium punctatum. Lineage (NCBI taxonomy): Eukaryota > Metazoa > Chordata > Chondrichthyes > Orectolobiformes > Hemiscylliidae > Chiloscyllium > Chiloscyllium punctatum. Next base: position 57,831,065 of record NC_092773.1, read on the forward strand.
CTGGGCAGGATCTGCACACTAGTAGTCATATATTGCTGATCGCTGATCTACACCCATGAGAAAGAGAGGGAGGGCTTTAGCTGAGTATGGAATCGTTAGAATCAAAGAGCGTCCCACAGCGTGGTTTAAAATGGGAGTAAAGCAAAAGACGGAAAATGTCAGCCTGAATTGCCGAACGTAGGACCTGGCTAAGATCCTTGGAATCCATTGGATAGGACAGGATTTCGGTATACATGGATGTGTTACGACAAAATAAACAAAGTCTGCATGGTGTCATTAATGGAAAGTAATGCGTGACAAATCGAATACGGTTCATTGAAAAAAATTAACAAGCATGTTAGAACAAGGAGAGCCATTCGTTTTTTTTCTACTTGGATATCAACAAGGCCTTTGAAACGTGTTGTACAGAAGGCTACTGAGCGAGATAAAGGCCCATGGTGTTCGAGGCAAAGTTCTAACATGATAGAATTTCAGCTGTCTGGCACAGAGCAGAGAATCGCGATACAAGTGTCCTTCTCAGGACGGCAGCGCGTGAAAAGTGATGTTCGGCATGGCTCAGTGTTGGAAAGACAACTTTTCACTTTATACATTAACGATCGAGATGAAGGAACTGAGAGCATTCTGGCTAAGATTGCAGAGGATACAAATATGGGTGGAGAACAGATAGCCTTGAGGAGTCGGGGATGTCGCAAAAGGTTTTGGGCATTTTCGGAAAGTGGGCAACGTTTGAAAGTGAGACCGGGCACTTTGGTAGGAAGAAGAGGTGCATGAATAATGGTCTAAATAGGGAGAAAGTACCGAAGTCTGAAGTGTAAAAATAACTGGGCGTTCCAGATCAGAATTGTCTCAAGTCAAACTTTCAGGTTGAATCAAATGTGAAGAAGATAAATGCAATTTTGACATTTATTTTGATCGGACTTGAATATAAAAGAATGAAAGCTGTTTCCGAATGATTGGCCTTTGCCCAAAACATCGATTCTACTGCTTTTTGAATGCTACCGGACCTACTGTGCTTTTCCAGTACTAAACCCTCGACTCTGATCTCGTCAATCTGCAGTCCTCCCTTTCGCCAATTAAAAGGAAGGATGAACTTCAGAGGCTCTTTAAGGAAATTTTCAGACCACATTTGAATCAATGTGCGCAGTTTTGTGAGCCATATCTCAGAAGGTAGTACTGGCCCTGGAGCATGTTCAGAGCGTGTTCACAAGAATAGCGCGAGGAATAAAAATCTTTACACATGAGTAACACTTGAGGTCTCTGTGTTTATACTTCTTTGAGCTTGGAAGCATGAGGTTGGAGTGACCTAATTGAAACATTTCAAATACTGAATGGCGTGTACAGAACAGATGTTTGAAAAATGTTTCCAAAAGTAGGAGAGCCAACAATGCGAGGACATAGCATTTGAGTAAAGGGTAGACATTTTGCAAAGTAGTTAAGGAGAAATATCTTCATTCAAAGAGTAGTGAATCTATAGATCTGATTGTCACAGAAGGCTGTTGAGGCTATGTCAATGAGTATGTTTAAGACTGAGATATATAGTTTCTTGTATATCAATGGAACTAAGGCTCAGGGAGAGAGAGCGAAGGAGAATGGCGTTGAGAAACTTACCAGTAATAAAAGAATGGATACTCAGACTCGATGGTCCGAAATGCCAAATTTCAGCTCCTAAATGTTACAGTCTAAGATGATGTTTCCACTTCAGGTAATCCTCTCGCCTACTGAAAAATCGCCTGCCTCCCGCTAAAAGAAAAATGGCTCTCATATTCTGTACGATTAATATCAGTGGTGGTTTAATGGGACTGTTTTGTAATTGATTACCAGCACATTCGTCCTGTGACAGTCGAAACAGAACTTCTAACCTCCTCCCTTAAATCGACATATACTTGCATTTGGAACAAATGAAAATGGCTCTGAAGGATGAAAGGATTCCTATATGAGGAAAAATGAGGAAAAATTTATAGTCGTTTCGGTAAATGAATTTTCATCTCATAAAAAGATTGGGAAAAGTTTGATGGAACGTGATGAGTTAGCCGCTGAGAGGATATATTCTGCTGTGGGGGAATCTCAAACAAGGAAAGTCTGTTTTCCAATTGAGACTTGGTTTACAACAGAGATGAGAAACATTTATCTGAAAGGATAGTGAGTGTTCAGCAAAATTGCAGTGCAGGCTGGGATATTGAAAATGATGACGGCTCAGGAACAGATGTTCCATTAAAAAGGATAACTAATGATTTTAGTCGTAAAGGTATCAGATGATGGAGCCTGGTCAATAGCCCGAGTGATCCAGTCCGGTTCCTATTACTCATGTCCTGACAAGTTCATCGTTACATCAAACACGCCCTGATTTCCAGTATCATCTGAAAGTTTTCATTCATGACCCTATATTTCATCTGTATCAAGGATATGGTTCAGGAACAGTGAAGTCAGGGATAAGCCCAGTGTAAAATGACTCGAAACAATAATCCTGTCAAAGTTTTAAAACCCCTTTGATTACCATTCATGGCTTCTTGACATCGAGTCAATTTTAGATGCGAATTGAAATGGCAGCGTGGATTTTAATAGCTTTACTTTTATGCCTACACTACCCTATCGGACTTTGTAGACAATTGTATAAATTTTCTACTTGAGGGTAAGATCGTGAAAGAAGGACCATGATCACAAATATTTCCTCAAAAATACAATAGTGAAACAAAGAGAAATATCATTCCTTTGTATAGCTGTTATGTGGAGCTCATCACAACAAGAAATGTTTAAAATATTAAACTGAGTTAATTTCAAAAGCAACTAACACAATTACAGTTGCGGAACAGCAAATGGAAAGAGATGGGGAAACGCGGAGTTGATGATAATGGAAAGTAGGAAATAAGCTGAAGACGGGGTCGAAGGGTAAAAGAGAAAACGGTTGAGCGCAGATACTCACAGAGAACAAGTGTTGTGTCGAAAACGGGATGGCATATCGGAACACCACAGAGAACGATTCAAATCAGTTATCCACCTCATTATACGGCAAACTGTTTATTTTGTTAAGAAGCAGCAACAGGCAGAGTGCGTACGTCGATTAGCTGGCTGACCCATTGGTAAATATGTTTTAAACACAAAAATACCTTGTACATCATGACAATCCGTGTTTGTTTCAGTATCAGCAAGAGCGAGAGCATCGATCAGGGACCTGATATGGAGTGGAGTCACTAACTTAAATAAAAACCTCATTGTTAGGCGGAGTGCACATGGACCAGGAGTGGACCGAGGACAGCAGAGTAAGTGATGTAATTTTTTGTGCGTTTGCATTACCTGAAACACTACTTAGGTTGTGTCACCCTCCCATCCTCATCCTGTAACAAAAAAAAAAGTTTGGGCGTCTGATTGGTAAACTTTTTTTTATTCTTTATTTTTCTACAGTCCCTTTTGAGTGTACAATATGGGAATGCCGTTTAGGATATTTGAATGTTCCTCTTGCAGAATTTGAGAAGTAACGGTCAGCATGAGTGTCGTTCCTGACTTCTTCTGCAGGAGGGGGACTAACTCGAGTTAATCGAAAGCAGAGAGACAATTCTCAGTTAGTACTGAGGTTATTCCAGCGCGAACAGAGGGTCAGTACGAAGGCTTTGCAGCATTGTCACATGACGAGAAATGTGGGAAAGAATTATTGTCGGAGAGTCAATTCTCAGGCAATGCCTCATTCTAACAGGTTTAGTTTGAAAGAGTGACGCATAATTACAACGTCAGTCGTCAGCTATTCCAACCGTATTAGAGAGTCCGATTGAAGGGGTGTCTCATTGTTGGACGACAATATTAAACCATTACCTCATTATTCCAAGATTCTGAAGCTCTGTGAGGAGCCAGTACTGAGAAAGTGCTGCACTTTCCAAATTTCAGTCCTGAGGGAGATATTAATTTCAGATGTTCAATTTTGAGGCAGTATTTATTAACCAGAGGGCCAACATTGATTCAGTGTCTCATTGCAACAGGTCAAATTCAAGGATCCACCAAACACTCATGGTCATTTCTGAATAAGTGCTCTTTGTCACAGTGTCAGCACTGAGGGAGGATATTACTGTGAAAGTTTCAAAACTAAGAGCGAGCCTCTGATCGATGGCGCAAGGGCAATTATAATGCGAGTAGGAAAAATGAAGATGCACAGAATGGGGGAGCAAAATTCAAGTGATGCAGACAATGGAAATGTGGAGCTGGTTTACGGAACAGATATTGTCTGTCCTTCATAAGTATGTCCCTGACAGGCAGTGTGGAAGTGATTAGGTAAGAGAACCGTGGTTTGGTACAGAAATTTCATCTCTTGTTAAGCGGAAGAAGGAGGCTGATGTGTTGAGAGACAAGATGGTTCAGATGAGGCAATGGAGAGTTACAGATCAGCTGGTAAGGATTTGAGGAGAAAGTTAAGAAGAGCAAAGAAACGACATGAGCAGTTTTTATCAAAGAGAATAAAGGAGAAACCTAAAGCATTTTATAGGTTTGTGAGAATTAAAAAGATGACTAGGCTAGGAATAGGGCCAGTCAAAGACAGAAGTGGGATGTTGAGTGTGGACCCTGTGGAGATCGGAGAGGAATTAAACGAACATTTCTCATCAGTCTTCACTCAGGTAAAGGAGAATACTGCAGAGGTGAATAATGAGATACGCGATATTAGATTAGAAAGGATCGCAGTAAGTTATGAAGAGGCGTTATCAATTCCAGAAGGAGTGAAAGTAAGCCAATCCCCTGGGCCGGTTGGGAGGTATCCAAGGAGCCTCTGGGAAGCTAGGGAGGAGATGCCAGAATAGTTGGCTTTGATTTATGAGTAGTCATTGTCCACAGGTTAATTACCAGAGGACGGCAAGACAGCAAATGTCGTGCCCTTGTTTGAAGAAGGGCAACAGAGATGACCCAGGTAATTGTAGAAGAGTGAGCCTTACTTGGAGTCATGGAGTCATAGAGATGTAAAGCATGTAAACAGACCCTTCGATCCAACCCGTCCATGCCGACCAGATATCCCAACCCAATCTAGTCCCACCTGCCAGCACCCGGCACATATCCCTCCAAACCGTTCCTATTCATATACCCATCCAAATGCCTCTTAAATGTTGCAATTGTACCAACCTCCACAACATGCTCTGTCAGCTCATTCCATACATGTACCAGTCTCTGCGTGAAAAATTTGCCCCAGTGGTCTCTTTTATATCATTCTCCTCTCACCCTAAACCTATGCCCTCCAGTTCTGGTCTCCCAGACCCCAGGGAAAATATATTGTCTATTTATCCTCTCCATGCCACTCAAAAATTTTTAAACCTCTATAAGGTCACCCCTCAGCCTCCGACGCTCCAGGGAAAACAGCTCCAGCCTGGTCAGCCTCACCCTGTAGCTCAGATACACCAACCCTGACGACATCCTTGTAAATCTTGTCTTAACCCTTTCAAGTTTCACAGCATTTTTCCGATAAGAAGGAGACCAGAATTGCACGCAATATTCCAACAGTGGCCTAAACAATGTCCTGTACAACTGCAACATGACCTCCCAACTCCTATATTTGATGTACTCAATAAAGGAAAGCAGACCAAATGCCTTCTTCACTATCCTATCTACCTGCGACTCCACTTTCAAGGAGCTATGAACCTGCGACTCCAAGGTCTCTTTGTTCAACAACACTCCCTAGGACCTTACCATTAAGTGTATAAGTCCTGCAAAGGTTTGCTTTCCAAAATGCAACACTTCGCATTTATCAGAATTAAACTCCATCTGCCACTTCTCAGCCCATTGGCCCATTTGGTCCAGATTCTGTTGTGATTTGAGGTAATCCTCTTCGCTGTCCACTACCCCTTCAATTTTGGTGTCATCTGCAAACTTACTAACTGTACCTCTTATTCGCATCGAATCATTTATGTAAATGACAAAAAGTAGACGGCCCAGCACCGACCCTTGTGGCACTCCAGTCTGAAAACCAACACTCCACCACCACACTCTTTCTTCTACCTTCGAGCCAGTTTGGTATCCAAATGGCTAGTTCTCCCTATATTCCATGAGATCTTACCGTGCTAATCAGTGTCCCATGAGGAACCTTGTCGAACACTTTACTGAAGTCCGTAAAAAAATCAAATCTGTGGCTCTGCCCTCATTAATCTTCTTTGTTACGTCTTCAAAAAAACTCAATCAACTTTGTGAGACGCATAGAGCCATGCTGACTATCCCGAATCAGTCCTTGCCTTTCCAAATACATGTACCTCCTGTCCCTCAGGATTCCCTCCAACAACTTGCCCACCACGAGGTCAGGCTCACTAATCTATCGTTCCCTGGCTTGTCCTTACCACCCGTCTTAAGCAGTGGCATCACGTTTGCCAACCTCCAGTCTTCCGACACCTCACCTGTGACAATCGACAATGCAAATATCTCAGCTGGAGGCCCAGCAACAACTTCTCTAGCTCCCCACAGAGTCCTCGGGTACACCTGATCAGGTCATGCTGAGTTATTGACCTTTAACCGTTTCAAGATATCCAGCAATTGCTCTGTTGTCTGAAAGGTTTTCGAAAGGATTATAAAAGGTAAGATGCATAATCATCTAGAAAGCAACAATTTGATTTCAGATAGTCAGCATGGTTTCATCAATGGAAGGTAGTGTCTCACAAACCTCATTGAGTATTTTGAGAATGTGACCAAGCATGTCAATGAGGGCAGAGCAATTGAGGTGGTATACCTGGACTTCAGTAAAGCATCTGATAAATTTCTACATGGTAGGTTTTTGAGAAAATGCAGAGGCATGGGATTGAGGGTGATTTAGGAATTTGGATTCGAAACTGGCTTTCTGAAAGAAGGCAGGGAGTGGCGATTGATGGAAAATATTCAACCTGGAGTCCCGTTACTAGTGGTATGTCACAATGATCTGTTTTGGGTCAATTGCTGCTTGTCATTTTTATAAATGAATAAGAAGCAGGCACATGTAGGCAAATTAACAAATTTGCAGATGACACAAGTGGAGGAGTAGTGGACAGTTTGGAGGAATGTTAAAAGTTCAGGGGGACTTGGATAAACTGCAGAATTGGGCTAAGAGTTGGCAAATTGAGTTAAATACAGCTAAATGTGAGGTAATGCACTTTGAGAAGAATAACAGGAAGGCAGAGTGTTGGGTAAATGGAAAGATTGTTGCTCATGTGGATGCGAAGAGTGATCGTGGAGGCCATGTACATAGATCTTTGAAAGTTGCCACCCAGGGTGATAGTACTGTTGAGAAGGCATACGGTGTGTTAGGTTTCATTGGTAGAGGGATTGAGTTCCGGAGCCGCAATATCATGCTGCAATTATACGAAACGCTAGTGCGGCCGCACTCCGAATATTGTGTACAGTTGTGATCGCCATATGTGGGGAAGGATGTGAAAGCATTGAAAAAGGTGCAGAGGAGATTTACCAGGATGTTGCCTGGTCTGGAGAGAAGATCTAATGAGGAAAGGCTGAGAGATTTGGGTCTGTTCTCATTGGAAAAAAGAAGGCTTAGAGGGGATTTGGTAGAGAGATTCAAGATGATCAGAGAATTAGATGGGGTCGACATGAAAGATTTTTTCTGAGCATGATGACGTCAGGTGTACGAGTGCATGTAACGACAAGTTGGGATGTGATAGATTTAAGATAGATGTCAGAGGCAGGTTCTTTACTGAGAGCGTGGTAAAGATGCGGAAAGCCCTGCCAGCCAGTACAGTGAATTCAGCCACATTATGGAGATTTAATCAATCTTTGGAAAAGCACGTGGATGACGAGGGGATTGTGTGGGGAGACGAGCTGAGAATAGTTCAAATGACAGAGCAACATTGAGGGCCGAAGGGCCTGTTCAGCGCGGTGTCCTTCTATGTTCTATGTCTTTTTCTACAGTAAGCATTCATAAAAAGCACAGATTTCAAATCTCTCCCATCTCAAGTGGCACCAAAAAGAGACTGGCTTATTGATTTTTCAGGTGTCTCTGTACTCTTCACAGACTCCTTTTTGTCCTCATTAAATTCATAAAACCAGTTCTGTCTGACTTCAACAAAGCCACATGCTGCAATTGAGCGAGTTAGAACTCAAAACTACAATCGTCCCATTCGAATTCAGATGCGTTATCCTTACAGCACCCGGCCCACCCACCGCCGACTTCATCTCAGCTTTTCCATATGTAAGGGAGACGTGTAGATCGGGAGAAACAAAATTGACAAGTTGAAGAACCAGCAAAGGTAATCAGCGTCACTGTTTTACTTCAATATGTCCCACTTTGTGAAGCAGTGCTTTTCACTGGCAAAGAAAGCACATTTGTCTTCCGGTGCCGCCTTCAGTCTTGTCTGCATCTCAGCTGGAAATTTTCATCGTTGAATTCACAGTCACATCGCGATTCCATGATCCACTCCAATCAAATGTACTTTCATGATATCAGTCATGGCCTCTTGCTTTCAAGACCCTGAACAATTTAGCAAGAAAACTCTGGTCCTTTCAAGCCCGGGATCTGGAATTAGACGAGTTGAACGACACCCTTGTTGGTGCCGCTGCTCACCGGAGGCCAGCGCGTCAAAACGAAGCGCTGTCACAATTAGCTTGTTTTGTGCCTCCCTGCATTACATCTGCTGAACAACATCAGATTATCACAGCTCCACCTTCTTCACATTGAAACACAGGGCGATCATATGAACTGTTCGGAAACTTGAGGAGAGCAACTTAGCTGCTAAAGTTGGTTATGGAGTCAACGAGAGACACATGAGTGTGTACAAGTCAGTTCGCAAGGTTACAATCAGCATCACTGGAGGTCCCTGCTTAGGAGTCCGCGTTTGCATTGCCCAGACCTGGATATAATTCCCACTCAAGTAATGAAGATTTATTTCTCATTTTGAATGAAATCTAATTCCTGCTTTTGCAGACCATGCACTGGGATCCTACCAGAATTGGTCCAGTGATTATTTTCATCCGTTTACAAGGACAATGGCAGCAGGTACACGGGAAACTACCACTGCAAAGCCCCTGCAATCATATCACCTTTCTGAGTTGGACGTATCTCGCTGATCCTTCAGTGTCTCTGAGTGTAAGTGCTGGAACACCCCCGCCCGTCCCCTGAAGCGGTATCATGGCTGTATGTCCGTGCTGAGGAACTGAAAGGTTCAGGAAAGTAACTCATCCCCTCCATCACTGTGGTAATTCAGGATGTGCGCTGAATCCTATCCCATTGAGTGACGAGTATATTCCAGGAATTCGTTTCTAAAAGTTGAAGGTTCTTATCAGACATCTGCAATCGTTTGGAAATAATTTGAGAAGTGGAGCACGACATTGAAATAAAGTGATCGACAATGATGACTGGGAAGCAGGAGGCAGGAAGTGAGCCTGGAACTGGTGGTGCAAGACGCAGTGTCGGAGGCAATGTGTCTTCGTTTCCTCCCCAATGTTTGCATGAACTTACACATTACACTTCGTCAAGTCAACAGAATGACCTTGTTCCTCTTGTTGTATATTAATGTGGTTCATGGGCAACGAGAGGGTGAACACATCCGCTTTCTCCTTTCAGTTTGAACAGGTGAAAGTATCAGTTTGAAATTAATGCAAGAAGAGATTATCTTTTTATGTGCCTTTTTAGTGGAGAATGTTCAGCTGTCAACTGTTTGTATTTGAAAATTGGATGATTGATTGCAATTCTCAGTGAGCAAAGTTGATCAAAAAACTGAGGAAGTGGTTAAGTAAGTTCACATATGGATGTTCAAACACCACAGCGGTGTGGCGCTGTGGCTTAGTTGGTTAAAGCGCCTGTCCCGTTAACAGGCGATCCTGGGTTCAACTCCCAACAGCGCCTGCTTGTTGTGCTCGTACTTGGGCTCCGTGTTTCAACACTTTGCAAATGTTGTGTCAAGAAGTCTGTGCCGTGTTGTACTTCTCCGCTGTTAAGATTTGGTGATCCAGGTTATGTTCTGACAGTGAATGCTGTATCCGTTTTCAATTCCGAATTATTGATAAATTCGCTGGTTTCTTACTATTATTCCAGAAGCAATTCTGCTTCTCCTCCTCTTTTATTCCACTTCTTCATTCCCGGTTTGGTAGGAATAACGAGATGAGGCAGGAGACGTTGCAGACTTACAGGGGAATTTTGTGGTCATGGCAGAGACACCACTAGCTGATCACTCTCGTTCTCTGATGTCACCGTTCATTTAAACCAACAGTATATACATCGCTGTGCTTCTTTAGTTGTAATTGCGTTTTGTTTTCTTTCTTCTGGATTAGGAATTCTGTTTTGAATGAGAAACAGTCATAATTGTTTGAGGAAGAAATGTCGCCTTGCCTGAGTTTTAAGTGACAGACACATTATACGGAGAATGTGAGCCCAGTTCTCCACACTCCAGTCAGTGGGCAAAAAGCCTCTTAGTAGCTGCACACTCAAGATGTCTGAGTGCAGAAATATGTAATGAGCTGTACGGACAGACAGAGTGTCGGAGAATGTGACAGAGGAAGAGGATGAGGTGGATGCACAGACACAAAGAGTGACAATGCAGACACATGCTGAGTTAGACACTGAAGGGACCAATTCTCCACTTGGCATTGCTGTCAGCTGACAGAAAGGAAACGAGAAAAGGCAATCGTTTAAGCACAGTCTTTCAAGAGCTGAGAGCAACGGAAGCAGCATTGGAGCAAATAAATTCCTTTCGAATTTGTGAACATGACAGCTGTCAGCCATTGAGATATTTTGACAAATATCCTGATTCGACAGATACGATTGATAGTTTTCCCAGCATTATAGTAAAGAAATGTATAACTGACGTGTTCTGTCGATCTGAAACTTTAACTCGGTTTCTCTCCACATATGTCGCCAGGCCTGCTGA